>NC_058406.1:15892882-15994378 GCF_002201575.2 Neomonachus schauinslandi | reverse complement strand
GAAAGAAAGAAAGAAAGAAAGAAAGAAAGAAAGAAAGAAAGAAAGAAAGAAAGAAAGAAAAGAAAAGAAAAACAGAACACCAGCCCACAGGTGCCAGGCACAGGCTCAGGCTAGAAGTCCCTGTCCTTGCCCCAGATTCCTTTCTCAGGCTGCCTCCCTCAGAGAACTATCTAGACCAGAGGGGCACAAGGGTGTGGAAGAGCCTGCTCCTAGCACTGAGCTGCAGCATCCCAGGGCACGGCTACCAGCTTCCCGCCCACCGCCCTCCTCCAATCTGCAATACAGGAAGGGTCTGATTCCCGCCACTTGGCAACACCGGAGGCCCCACTCTGCCGACCAGGAGGGGTCAGAAGGGTCTCGGAGGGGTGGAACCTGTGCAGAGAAAGCCTGGACCTCCCCCATGTCCCCTCATCGCGTCCCTGGCCCCACAGCCAGCTCTGGTTTCCCTCCCTCTGGATCCCCTGTCTTCCACTCCAGAGGGAGACCTGCTCAAGAGTAAACAGACGCAGTCCCCTGAAGGCGTTCCTGCCTGAGGACGAGTTTGATTTCGTGCACCACAGTGCTCACCCAGGAAGCACCCCAGGGGCCCGAAGGTGAGCAAGGCATTGTGTACACAGCAGATTGTGTTGGGGGCTGTAGCCAAGGCACATTAATCTTGCTCAGCCTCAGTCTTCTCATCTGTGAAATGGGGATAATACTCACACCTCCCTCTCTGGGTTGCTGTGAGGATAAATAGGGTCATAGCCTGACAGGAGCTCAGTATTATTCCCTATGTTCCAGGGAGCTGATGCCTGACCCTGAAACAGTGAGCTGGTGGCAGAACTGGCCCCCCTTGACCCAGAGGGATAAGAGAAAGGGCACATCCTCATGGAGCTTACAGATAAATCATTAGAACAAATGATGATAAATTGTGCCAAGTGCCATTAGGAAAATGAGTGCTGAACTGGGAAACAGAGGGGTTACTAGCTAGAGGCCTCCCCAAGGTTACATCTAATCAGAGACCTGAAAAATGAGAGGTCTTGTGAATGGTGGGGACAAGAGTGCTCCAGACAGAGGGGGCGGCATATGCAAAGGCCCTGAGGTCAGGGACGACTTTGCTGAGTTTAAGAACAGAGAGGCAGCCAGAGAGGCTGGAGCAGAGTGAATGAGCTGAGAGTGGCCAGATGGTGCTGGAGGGGTGGCCCCTGGGGGTCATTCATCCTCATCCTAAGTTAGGCTCTACCAAGTTCCTTTTCCTGGCATGTGAATCCATTTGCCCTGGACAGGGTTTGGGTCTCCGTTCCCTTTTGCTTCCCTCAGTACCTTACCCGAGGCTTAGCACCTAGCGTCCCTTGGAGCCCCAGACCCCTGGGTGGGAAGGCGCCTTTTCCAGGCCTCTCCATACTTTGCAGCCCTGACTTGGCCTTGACCAGAGTGTGCAGTGGGCCCAGGGCCAGGCCGGGGCTGTGGGAGGCCGGTTTCCCTCCCGCTTTCATCTGCGGGCAAGATCTCTTTCATCGGATCTGTTGTTTTTAGACCGTGTGCTGGACTGTGGACAGTGAACGAAAGTTCAGGAACGCACCCCTATAAATCTGCACAGAATAAAGGAATGGTCCAAGCGTCGGGGTGTCCAATACTCCGTGGGCCTTGCCTCCCCAGTGTCCCACGGAGGACTCCTTGGGGCCTGCTGTCAGGGGACAAGCTGAGAAAACTGAGGAGCCCAGGCGGGTCACAGACAGAGTGGAGCTGCAGAACCGGACAGTATCAACCCGGGCACCAGGGGAACAGGGACTGGCTCAGAGTCACACAGTGCACCGGGCCAGAGCCGGACTAGAACCCAGGGCTTCTGACGCGGTTCTGTGGAGAGTTTGAGCCTCTGCCGGGTGTCAAACACTGCAAGGAAGATGAGCACTTGCTGTGGAAATGCCTGGGTGTGGGCTGGCACACCAGGCCAGCGTCGGGAACTCGGACCATCTGGGTGACCTTGGGCAAGTCCGTACCCTGCCCCTCCCACCCCCCGAGTCTCTGTTTTCCTCTCTGTAAAATGTTGGGAGGCTCTGAATCATGACACCATATATGTCGAGGAATTCTGAGAGCTGCAGATTGCTACATCTGTTCAAGTCTCTTCATCTTTGTTTTATCATGATTTGATAATGTTTTAACCAGCCAGCTCTAGGCTCCATCCTTGCAGGAACATTCTCTTACTGCCCAGCTTGGGTTAAAGGTAGGCGGTGGGAATCAGACTAACTCACATGAAGTATTTAGCAAACAGCTCAGTGTTAATCCAGCATGTGGAATCAGCTTGCATGCCTCCACTGACAGGCAGCTCACCACTGAATGAGGCTGCCATGTTCCATGTTGGAATAGCTTGACAGTTGGAAAGTGCCTCTTACATGGAGCTGACGTCGGCTCCCCGTGCTGATGCCCTGCACCTGAACAATCGCAGTTACTTACTCATTTTGGTGGGGATCCTTCCAGAATCCCATGGCCCCAAATGGGCTTCCCTGCCAGCTACAAGAGATCAGGCTGGACTGGTTTCTGGGGCTTTTCCCTTGTCTTTTCCGAATTTTCTACAATGAGTATGTGATGCTTTTTCTATTTCTAAAATTCATTTGAAATTATATTATTTGTGACCACCCAACAATACAGAATATAAGAGGAAATGAAACTCTCTCCAGGCTTCCCCCTCCAAACCCCACTTTTACTCCAGGCCTAAAGAACGTTGTCCCCAACTTCTTGGTATCTTGGGTTATGTGTACATATAAACACAGAATGGCCTAGAGAACACAGAGAAGACTACACAGTGTGGGGGTTGATCTTGCTTACAGCCTGCACGTGAATCCTAGCTCTTAACCTCAGTTTGCTTATCTGTAAAGTGGGACAACTATGGTACCTGCTACGCAGGTCACAAGGCCTGGGGAGTTAATGCACACAACGCGCTTAGACCAGGGCTGAGCACACGTGAGCCATCACAGGTATTTTGGTTTTGTTTTTTTTAATTAAAAACAAATGGGATCATATGAACCTTTCTTTCCGCAGCTTGAGTTTTTCATCGTGGACAGCTTTCCTTGTGGGCACAGGGAGATCTATCTCATCTTGTTAACAGCTGCAGAGTGGCATGCTACAGGACTGCGCCTACGATTTATCCACTTTTAATATCGGGAGAAGTCACTTTTAGAGAAAAGCCCCAGGAGGAGGCCCTGAGGCAGACTATGGCCTCCGCTGTCATTTTTTTTCCAGAGAAACACTTTGATTCTCTCCTTGGTGGCCCTTGGTGGCCCTGGGCAGGCCAGGCTAGCTCTGGGGAGCAGGAACCAGGCTCTGACCAAGAAGGCAGCTGGGCACAAACACAGTTCGGCCCAGGTGGTGGCAGTGGTTGGGAGAGGGTGGGAACAGGGGAGAAGTGACCCAACCGTGCTGTGGTGCAGCTAGGGCCCTGCAGAGAGGGGGCATCCTGTGGGCAGGGCTGGTCAGGGAAGGCTTCCTGGAGGAGGCAGGATCTGTGTGGGATCCTGAGGAGTAACAGGGAGTTGGACAGAGGGAGAATGGGTTGAGGGAGGTGTCCTCATGGCAGGCTTGAGCCAGTGAGGAATATAGGATGTCTAGAACTAGAGGTCCACACAAGGGAAGAGGAAAGACCTCAGACACCAGGCCAAACGTGGGCTTGCACTGCCAGCAACGAGGAGCCACTGAAGGTTCTAGAGAAGGAGAGTCTCCACTCTGTATGACCTGGAGAAAAGCTCTTAGCTTTTCTAGGCCTCAGCTGCCTAGGGGTTCTGCAACAGACTTGGAGGACATGTGGGGGCTACTTAGGAGCTGGAATTTGGGATCGGGCCGCTTCCTCTAATCAAGGGGACCCAGAAGAAGGGGGGCAATCCCAGAGGTCAGTCCCTGCCTTCAGATCCCTGCTTCACAGAATTCAAACGGTTTCCTTTCCTTTTAACCTGCCGGCTTTCCAGGGAAATCTGATTTTGCAAACATGTTTTCTTAGCCGAGGGGAAATGAGTGCTATGCAAACAATGAAGATAGGCCTGTGTGATTCGGGCCTCTGCAGCGTCCTGGTGGTCTGGCCTGAATGGGAAAGAAGGACTGGGGTAAGGGCGGCCCTGGATCCACTGGCTGCCTTAGGTGTGGAGAAGACACGCGGCCCCAGAACGTCCAGCTGGGTGGAGCCTGGGGCACTATCTCACCCAGGGACTGGGACCCAGAGGCCCAGGGAGGGAAGAGACTTGCCCCGGGGGCACACAGGGTGGGGGCCTGGCCGTCCTGTTTGCCCACTCCAGCGTGGGGGCTGGGCAGACTCCCTTCTGTCTCTGGCAGGCTGTGCTGGTTACGCTCCCACCTGGAGGTAGAGTTTGGCTGGTGGGGGCCCTGGTGGGCCCTCTCCAGGTCGGGCTGCGTGGAGAGGGAGGGACTGGGGACTCAGGGTCCGGTAACGGAGGAATGAAGGCGGTGGAGCAGAGGTGGTTCTGCCCAAACACTGGTTTTGAGCCTTCATGGAGGAAAAAATGGGGGAGGAAGCTGCCCAAGCTGTTGTCATGGAGACCGTGAAAGACCCAGGGCCCAGGTGTGGCTCCTATGGCCCCGGTGACACATTCTGAAGGGGGGTTGGCCCCTCCCCACCCTAGGCCCACCTCACTGTGAGCCCCATGGCCACTGTGACACTAGAAGCTCAAGGTGGACAAGGGGGAGGGTGAACACACCTGGAGGGGCTTTTTTGCAGGATCACCTATGACATGACTGAGGCCGTAGGAAGGCGCCTTAACAAGACGTTAAGATTATGAGCAGGGGTTCCTGGGTGGCTCAGTCAGTCACATGTCTGACTCTTGGTCACGTTCAGGTCATGATCTCAGGCAGGGGTTAGGGAAGGAGCCCTGGCTCCATGCAGGTCATGATCTCAGGGTCGTGAGTTCAGGCCCCATGTCGGGCTCCATGCTGGGCACGGAGCCTACTTAAAAAAAAAAAAAAAAAGAATATGAGCAGCCTCGTTCCCAAGCATGATGGGTAGGGCACCTCCTTGGGAGGTGCTGGAAGTAAAGAGCCTTCTGGTTGGGGGTGTGGAGGGGATTCTGGGGGGGGTAAGGGTAAGAACCTTCTTTATCTGGGCATTGATGTCAGAGTGACCTCCTGGGGATGTGCAGGCTGGTGAGGCCTGAGGACAGTCGGGTTCCCGTTGAGGGATCACCACCCCTCACAGCCCTCAGTTCCGGATGAACAAGCCTGCTTTGCTCTTTGGGGTGCCTGGCACTGTGCCAGGAGCTTGACAACCTGGTAGAGCTAGTGTCTGTTCCGTTTTGCAGATAAGGCAAACCCGAATCTCCAAAACTGCCCCGAAGTGCCCTCAAGAATGACGTTCCCTCCCCCTCCGTAGCTTGTGCTTTTTCTAGAAGCTGTTCACAGAGCAGAATTGCTGCTACTGCAGGGGACGGAAGGTGGGGGACACTGCTGGGCTGTCAGCGCTCGCGGAGGTGCCCGCGGCTTCAGCAGAGGACCAGGAAAGGGTACTGAGCTCCCGGAGGCCCCACACCCTCCCATCAGCACCTCCTAGACCCCCTTTGGGAACCAGGGGTATGGATGCTTTCCCACATCATTGCATCTTCCTGGGGCCCCTGCTCTCGGCACTGCTGCCCTGCAGGAGGCACAGCAGACCAGCAAAGACGCACATCTTCGTCTGACTTAACCTTGAACGATGCCAGTCAAAGGGTCAGAGGGTCTCAAAGCCCCCACCTTCCTTTTCCTACCCTTTCCTGAAGCCAATCTCCCTTGTAAAAAAACCTCTGAGCCTCAGTTTTCCCACCTATAAAATGGGGTCATAGAAACAACACCTCCTGGGCCTGTCATCTCCCTCTAGTGACTAACACCAGCCCTGAGCAAACCTAGAGACTGAGGTTCACCTGCTTCCTGCCCTATACGTGGCTAGGCTCCCTGCCAGCCTCCCATGGCCGGCAGCAGCCCACGGGAGGCCCTGCAGGGTCCAGATCCTGGCACCTCTACTTCCCAGCTGACTTCCCAGTGACCTTAGACGAGTCCCTGTGCCTCCTAGGGCCTCTGTGTGCCCCTGTCTAAAGAATGGGGACAAGAGCGGCACCTCACTCACTGAGTTGTTTTGAGGATTAAATGAAACTTGGCCCAGGACCTAGCATTGCGCCGGCGCTCCACAAATATCAGGTACTAATGCAGCGGAGAGACGCTCTGAACACAGGGAAGGGAAAGTGTTTCACCCCCGGGAGGCCGTATCCATCTCACTTTATTAGGATCATAAGTGCTTTTAACAAGGCAAACAGCAGACGGCAGGCAGCCCGCCAACATGCGCCAGGAACCCGAGTCCCGTCCTCCGAGCCCCTGACATCAAAAACAACAACAGAAAAGGCCGAACATCAAAGAATGAACAGCAAGTCCAAACATTTCACTGGGCTCTTATCTTAATTAAAGCAAGTCATATGCGGGGGTTTTTGATGATACAAGTTGAAAAGCCAGGTTCTGGTTTTATTAGTTTTGCTGACACCCACAGAGAAGTTTGTGACTTGCCCAAGGTCACCCAGCAGCCTGGGGCCAGAGTCGGGGCCCAGGCCCAGGCCTCAGATGCTGGAGCCAGGGCTCCTTCCCTAACCCCTGCCTTCCCACCCCTGCCTGAGCAACTGGGGTCCAAGGCTGGAGTGTCAGAGAGAAGCATTAGTTCATCCGTTCGTCCATATATTCAATACTATTTACTGAAGCCTTTGCAACTTCCAGGCACTGTCGAAGGCTCTGGGAATACAGCAAGCAACAAGACACTCTAGGGAGGGAGGGGAAGAAAAGCAGATGCCAAGAAATAATGACATAACTATTTCATTGCAATTACGGTAAATGTGTTCCTTCTCTTTGAATCTGAGCTCTGTGACCGCTGGGTCCTGGGTCAGGAGAATGCCACGGAAGAACTGCTGTAACACATTCCAGGCCCAATCCAGCTTCCCTCCCTTTGGACACTCACTTTTGGAGCCCAGCCCCCACAGTCTGAGGAAGTCCACGTTGGCCCCGGGGAGAGGTCCACATGGGGGCGGACCCACTACCAGTCCGGTGAGTGCTCCATCTTGGACTTGAACTGGGACCCCCACCCCTGATCAACCAGCCCCAGCTGCCGAGCCCGGCCCAGATTGCAAATTCATGAGCAAAACAAAGGATTGTTGCATTTTAAGTCATTAAGTTCCAGAGTGGTTTGTTATGCAATAATCCACAGCTAAAAACATCACATTTCACCTTCATGGGGTGGGGGTAGTCCAGTGAGGACCCCCATTTTGTAGCTGAAGAAACTGAGGCTCAGAGAGGTAAAATGACTTGCTGAGGGTCACACAGGTGACGAGTGGCAAAGCCACAGTCAATGACTTCAAATCAGCTCAATGGCAGGGTGACCAGCAGCATTTCCACAAATGCCTTCCCCGCTCAAAAGCAGCAAACTCCAAAGGCGGATTTTCAGCCTTGGGAAAAGGTGACTGAGGGGCCATTTTTGAGCAAGGGAACTTCCAGTATTCTTAGAGGTAAGTGTACTACGTAGATGGGTGTCTGCTGTTTGTTCTGTCCGAGGAGAGTCCATACGGTCCTTTCTGAAGGGAGCAGACTCTGTTTTCCCATCTGCTAAAGGGGAATGATAAAACTTCCCTCTGCTGCTCAAGCAGCACCTGGAGATGAGTTTACTGGTTAGCATACCCTGTCTTCCCCAGGGCTCCTTGTCTGATGCTAACATTCCATTTGCAAAGAAGTGAATAATAGCCAAGACTTCCACATCGAGAATTTTAGTGCAAGGAAGCCTATGGTAGGCTGGCAGGGAAAGAACAAAACCCACCCCCGAAAGCTTTGTAAGTAATGCCTCCTCTGAAATATGTTGCTTCTGAGCCTGGAAGGGGCCTGGAAAGCTCCCGGCTGGGAGGCAGGAGCTCTGGGTTCTTGTGACCCACTGTGTGACCTTGGGCAAGTCACTGCCCCTCTCTGAATCCTATATGGACAACGAGAGGATGGGCCAAATGATCTGGAAGATCCTGATGGTGTCCAACAGGCAGGGATGGCCAAGCTTCCCCACCTCCCACCCCCTACCCCCAGGAGCCCACAGAATTCGGCAGTTGGTGTGGAACGAATCCCTTGGGCTGTTTCTGGAAGCGATGCTGTAGGTGAGCTCCACTGGCAAATTCTCCTCCCCCTTCAACTCTTCCATTGTCATCAGCATTATTTATTTGGCTTTCAGATGGGCCACCCAGAGCTCTTTATAAAGATAAAAATATCATAACTCAAAGCTTCCACCCGCAAGCCGATCTCATTTGCACGATGGAGGGCTGCACTCAATGGCTCTGTCCCTTCTAGCTCTGACCCTTTTAAGGTCTTGCAAAACGAGGGGGTGCACCTGAAATGTCAAACTGCAGGTAAGGATGCTGATGCTGGCGCTTCCTCTGGGCCAGGCACTGTGCGTGGTGCCTTGCGGACATCGGCTCATTCGTTCTTCTCAGGAGCCCCACAATGGGGTCAACTGTCATTATTGCTTGTCTACAGATGAAGAAACTGAGGCCCTGAGAGGGGAAGTAATTGTCCAGGATTGTGGAGCTGGCAATGGGCATTCAGACTCAGGCAGTCTGCCTCATTCTCGATTCTGAATAATCAGGCTATTTAGCTCCCTGGCCACAAAAGTACTATTACTGCGACTCTGGCCGCTACCACCCTTTGCTGAACGCCTGTGTGCTAGGCATGGGGCCAGGGCTTTACATTTTTTGTTCTAAAAAAAAAATCCATGCTGCGGAACAAATCAACCCAAAACTTAGTGGCTTAAAGCAATGACAGGTATTTATTTTGCTCATGAATCTACAATTTGGGCAGGTCTCAGCGGGGACAGCGCGTCTCTGCTTCTTCAAGGATAACTCCAACACCTGCAGCAGGAGCAGCTGGGGGCCTGGCCGGGCATCTCCTCTCTGTCTTCGCAGGGACTCGGGACCCTTTCCACAGGATCTCTCCAGCCCGGCGTCCTCAGGGCGGTCAGGTTTCTTCCTGGGTGGCTGGGGGCTCCACGAGAACGGAGCGAAGCAGCAAGGCTCCTCTGACCCGGCCTGCCATACTGTGCTGGGTACAGACGAGCGCTAGGACCAGTTCAGATTGGAGGGGAAGGGAATTGAACCCCCAGATCTCGGTGGCAGGGGTGCCCGAGGATTTGTGGCCGTCGTTCATCCCCCATGTTTATGCCCTCATTTAGGGGTCTTTACCACAACCTTAGAGATTCATTTATGCATGCATGGTTCTGGAGCCCCTCCTGGCACACACGGCTGCGGTCCCTGGGAGAGAGCAGTGAACGGGGATGGTGTTATACCCACTTTGCTGATGGGATGTTGGAGACTTACAAGGGTTTCAGGGCCAATGAAAGGGCCCAGCACTTTCCCTGGGACTCTCGTTGGTTCTTGATGAGTCTGAGGTGGGTGCTGTGATTGCCAGCCTCGAAGTGGGGAGCAGGATGCCAATCCTGGTCCATTGGATGCTAGCGAGGTAGTCGCCCAGCACCCCATGCTTCCCCATCTCGGCACGCTCTGCCTCTCTGCTTCACTGTGACACAGATGCTCGGGCCCCGCTGGACACGGCCACATCCCTTGGGAAGGTCCAGGCGGGCGGAGGAGAAGGCCCGCTGGTGCTGCTAACAAGCTAGCCCTGATGAGTGTGTGAGGGAGGGAAGGGCAGGAGTGCGGAGAGAATGGCCCAGCCTGAACCGATCACCACGGCAACCGCTGGGGCTGTCTGGAGCCAGCAGCCTGCCAGGCCTTGGCCCCACAAAGCCCAGGAGGGAGGCAGAGGGGGCGGGCCCGGCAGGGCATAAATCAGGGAGTTCTATGCCCCTGACTCCGGGCAGACGATTTATGGGGCTGCTCAGAGCCCACTGGATGCACCAGGGAGAGAGGAGAGGATCTCCTTGTTCCCACCGCCCTGGGGGGCTCCCCCACTTGGTGCGGGTTGGGCAGGAAGAGGCGCCTGAGCCGGGGAGCCCCTCCAGGCCACCCTCGGTGCTGCTGGAGGCCCCTGCCCCCACCAGGTCTGCACCGACCCCTTGGTGCCACCTCGCCAGCATGCTGCCCCCATGCTGACATGCAACATTTTAAGACGCAAGTCTTATCCTTAACTGCTTGAGATGCATGCTGGTCTTTTCTATCCTATTTTTTTTGTAAAATACTGATCACGACGCACTAAATAATGTCATGACTCATAATAGTCTGTGACCTGCCGTCAGATAAACATTGAGCCAAAGGAAACCAGAGAGGAAACTGAGGCTCACTCAGCCTTCCATCCCCTCATACACAGCTGGAACAGACTTTACATTCATCATCTCTTCCATCCTCCCTGCCACAGCACCTGGCTCTGCCTCCAAAGCCTAAGCTTGTTCCGCTATCCAACCAACCATTATGGCATCCAAGATAGAACCAGCTTCCTTGGCAGGTGATGAGCTGCCCATCTCTGGAGACATCCAAGCAAAAGTTGAACAGCTATGTGCTACGGTGCTTCAGGGGATCCCAGAGTCCATCAGACCTGATGCCTCTGAGCTTATACAGGATGGCAAGCAGGCAAATACTGACCATGGGCCCACACTGAGCCACGGATAGGAAGCCAGCCAGGGCCAGCTGGGAAGGGCTCGGAGCTTCCTGCTGGCTCAGACATATAGGGAAGCAAGGATGTCATCAAGAAGGTGAGTGTGACTGGTGGGGACCTTGCAGAGGCGGCAGGGCAGCTGAGCATCCAGCCCTCCCCATCCCGGCATTTTGCACTCACCTGCACAGACCTGAAGGCTGCTCATGTGTCTCCTGGCCGGGCTCCTCCTCCTTGAACAAGCCCCACCAGCACCCCTGTCGGCCTACCTCCTGCCCCTGGAAAGGTCTGCTCCTCTCCACTGCCCTCTCAGCCCTTTGCCTCCAGAAGGAGGTCCCTCTTCCCAGATCCTGCTGAGATGCTACAGAGGGTGACTGATAGTGTTTCAGCTCCAGACTTGGGTGGACTTGCTCCCAGCCTCCGTTCTGCCACTCACTGGTGCGTGACCTTGAGCACAGCACTTCCCCTCCCGAGCCTGGTTCTTTTGTCACTGAAATGGGCGATAATTTCTACCTCGGGATTATTGGTAAGCGAAGATGTCCACAGTACATTAAGTTAAAAAGGCAGATACGTTCTCATGTTCGTTAAAAATGAAAACCAAGAACCATTTATGTGTTTGGCTATTCATGCAAAAGCTTGGAAGGGAACAGGAGGTACAAGTGGTATGAGAAGGGGGAGAGGTGGATGATTTTTTTATTTCATACTCTGTACACTCCTAAATTATGTGGAAAATTTTAAATCAATAATCACGTATTAGTTTTATAACAAAAAAACCGGAAACTTACAAAATGTGCTGCCCCCCACCCCCAAACATTTGCTGACCATCATCTGGCCTCCAGAAGGAAGGAATGTGGAATTTCAGGCAGAGGGGCATGAATATGAGGGATCCCCGTCTCTCGGCCTGGGAAAAGGCCGCCTTTAAACTTCACACCAACTCTAGCAGGTAGTGTGTCGTGACTGCCATTTTACAGGGGAAGACAGTGAGGTTCTGAGCTGAACGCCTTGTCCAAGGTCCACGGGCTGGAGGGGCTCCTGTGCCCGGAGCCTCTCAAGGGCTTCCTTTGGAACGGGACTGGACTACCACTCAGGTGATGGGAGGGCAGAACTAGGAACCAAGGCATGAAAAGGGGGAAGTGAGGTCTGGACATTACCAGCCTCCGCTGTTCCAGGCCTGAGCTGAGTCCTTTTGATCCTGGATGGAATCTTCACAGCAGCTCTCCACCTCCTCAGGGCATCCACCCTGGCTGTTCCCTCTGCCTGGAATGCTGTTCCATCAGATGTCTGAACTTTGGATTTTCTCAACATTCAGGTCTCCTCCGAAAGGCCCGCTCTCACTATCCAGGCTCGCCTGGGGCCATGCCAGTGACCCACACAGACCGTGTGCCCCCTTTCCCGCTCTATGGGGCATAGTGCAGCCTCCCGCTTTGCTAGGTTATCATCTGCCTCCTTAGAATGTCAGTCCTGCGAGGGCCGTCATTCAGCGTACTCAGAATGATTCCTCAGGCATACAGCAGGCGCTCCACGAGGCTCTGCACCACCCACAGCCCCACAGCACCCCCTTCCTTCCTGTGCACCTTGACCCCCAACACTTCCAGCTGCCAGCACCTGCAATTCTCATCTGGGGCTTTTCTGGCCACCTGCACGTGCCCTGTCCACACGCGGGTCAGGCCAGAGAGCCAGGGGTTCCGTGGCCCCGGGAGCAGCCTTTAGGCAAGCATGGATGGAAGCTGGTGGACGAATACCCCAGCCCCTTCCCCTCGGCTGGGGGACTCTGAGGCCTGCTCTACACCATCTCCCTGTCTCCCCACGGCCCCCCGGGGGGAGCACCCCGCAATTTCCCCCAGCAGCAATCTGTTGAACTCCCACACTACCTTTTTGTCTATGGCTCCCCCCCGCCAAGCTGCACTAGCCTTGTAGGGCTGCATAAAAAAATACCACAAGCTGCGTGGCTTAAAACACCAGAAACGGGTTCTTACACAGTTCAGGAGGCTAGAGGTCCAAACTCTCCCCTCCTTGGCATCACTGGCGTGTGGTGGTGTAACGTCATCGTCTGCCTTGGCTGTCGCTTGGTGTTCTCCCTGCGTCTCCGTCTTCACATAGCTGTCTTCTCTCTGTTGTAGCCCTGTGTGCACCCCTGCACACAAATCTCCCGCATCTCATAAGGACACCCGTCATTGAATTAGAGCCCGCCCTAATCTCATACTTCATCTTAACTTGATTACATCTGCAAAGACCTTATTTCCAAATATGGTCTCATTCACTGGACCTGGGGGTTAGGACTTGAACATAGTTCTTGCGGGGCTGGGGCGCACAACACCTTCTCTGCCTCAATCTCCCCTTCTCTGGGGGTCTTCCTGGGATCACTCCCCAAATACTTGCACTCAAATCCTCGTCTGGAGTCTCCTTCTGAGGAAGCCCAGCCTAAGACAAAAGATTTGTTGAACGAATGAATGAATGAATGATATTTGACAGAGGAGGAAACTCAGAATAGTGAGAGCCTTTCCTCAGGGACTGACATTGATGCTGGTGAGCTATCAGAGCTGGGCCTTTGACCTAGGTCTGTCTGTTTCCACCACCCATAAGAAGAGCGACTATGGAGGGCTGTTAACAGCATGGTTGCTTTGAAAGGTAGTGAGCTCCCCATCCCTGGAAGGCTTCAAATGTGCCAGTGGGGATCGCTGCACAGGGCTGAGAGCTGGTTTGGGTGACCTCAAAGGCCCGACTAGCTCTGACATCTGAGTCTGTACATTTTAAGAGCATGTGGTAAAAAATCCAGGCCTCAGGGTCGGAGAGCAGAATAACCTTCCCCTGACCTCCCCAAAGCCTCTCAGCAAAGCCAAGTTTCTCCAGAATCAGCCTTAATTTGATGTCTCTTCTTCTCGTTTATTAAAGGGACACAAAAGAGACAAAACCACTTGAATTGTCCCCCAGACGTGCTGGCTATAAATGTCTCCACAAAAGGGCCCAGCCTGGGCTCGGGTGCCCAGCAATTACAGCCGCTTGGAGACCCGCCCAGACAACCGGCCTGAGGTACCTCTTTGGGCAACTCCCTGCCCAGGCAGGTCACTGCCAGCAAGAGTCCCTCTTGAGGGGCAGGCTATAGACCCCAAGGATTGTCCAGGAGCTCGAGAAACACGCTCAGCGGACTCTCATTCAAGCACAGGGGTGGCTTGACTCTGGGTGGGGTGGGGGGGACATGTTCCCCAATTTCCTTCGAGGTTACAGCAAGCCCAGCTGGGAGAGCAGGAATGACGGATGGTTTCAACGTGTGCCTCCAGCTTTAGGAAGAAGAGGAGGAATGTCAGATCCTTGTGCTCCTCCTCAAGGGCTGTCATTGCTCCCTACTGTCCAGGGAACAACACCCCAGTCCTAGGTCTAGTTCGAGGAAGACGGAGAAAGAGAGAGACCGCTCTCTAAATGTAAAATCTAGGACGATCTGTAAAACAGAACAGCAGTTACAAGCACAGACCCTGGTTCAAATCCGAGCTTCTCCACTTACTAGCTGTGTGACTTGAGGCAAGTTGTTGGACCTCTCTGAGCTTCTGTATCCTCGCCTAGCAGATGGTTTGATCCTAATGGTACCTACTTCACAGGGTCGTCATAATGCTTAACTTCAGAGTTAACCCACGAAGAAAAATGTCAGTCATTACATTTCTTTGTAATATATTTTTTTCTTTCCCTAATTCCTCTTTTCTGTTCTCCTTTGGAGAATCCGTTTATGTATATATTAGGCTGCTTGAGGTTGTCCCGCATATCACTGATGCTCCAATGACAGCAAGAACAACTGGGGCCACGAAGAGCCCCTTGCACAGCGCCTGCCACTTGGTAGGACCCAATAAAAGCCAAGTTGGATCCCTGGTGAGGACTCCCTGTGTGGCCCGCAGCGTGCAAGGCACCTCACACTGACGGTCTCATCGGACCATCACCTCCTGAAGGAGAGAGAATCATCATCCCTGTCTTGCCGGGGACAAAACTGAGATTTCCTCTGACTCCGGGCCCCAGGGTCTTGCAGGGCTCTGGGCAGTCCCCGGATGGAAAAACAGGGTCTGTGTCTGTGTCAGCCCCACTGGGGCCACTGTTTACTTCATTTGTTCCTTCTTCCCTCCTTCATTTGTTCATTTAACAAACATGTATGGAGCTCCCACTGCAAGCCAGGGGCTGGGTCAGGCCCTGTGGATAGAGGCTGACAAGACCCCAGGGGTTGGGGGGTGGCTGTGCCCTCAGGGGGTCCCACAGCCTACCCTTCCCTCTGGCTTCCTCCAGAAACAATGGGCTTCAACCACAGAGTTCCAGAATATACTGATCCCTCCGACTGGGCTCAAATGCTTCTCTCCAGGAAGCTTGTCCCAGTCTATTCTCTCAATCCAATAATTGCAGTTAATGTTTCCTGATACCAACTGTGTGCCAGGCATGGAGCTGGGTGCCATTAAGGGTCTCTATCTGCCCCTCCCCCGACTTGTACACACTATAAATAGATAGATAGATAGATGATAGATAGATAGACAGATAGATAGACGATAGATAGATGATAGATAGATAGATAGATATTTGATAGATAGATAGATGATAGGTAGATAGATGATAGATAGATAGATAGATAGATAGATAGATAGATAGATAGATAGATAGAAAAGTCACAGTTTGGTAAACTTTGACACATGTCCGCACCTATGAAACCAACACTACAGACAAGATAGTTCCTTTGTAATTCTTCTTCCCCCAACAACTCAGGCAACTACTGATGTGCTTTCTGTCACTAAAGATTACTTTGTATTTTCTAGAATTTTATCCCAATGGAATCATGTAGTATGTACCACTGACTTTTCACTCAGCATAATTATATTGAGATCTATTCATGTTGTCTTGTATATCAGAGTCTGTTCCTTTTTATTGCTGAGTACTATTCCATTGCATGGATATACCACAATTTGTTTATCAATTCACCCATTGATGGACATTTGGTTTTCCCAGTTTGAAGCTATTACAAATAAGGCTGCTATGAGCCTTTGTGTACTAGTCTTTGCATGGCTATATGGGACATATGCTTTTTTTTCTCTTGAGTAAATACCTTGATTATTTGGTAGGTGTATGCTAACTTTATAAGAAACCACCAAACTGTTTTCCAAAGTGTTTGCACCATTTTATATTCCTACCAGCAGTATATGCGAAATCCAGTTGCTCAATGTCTCCCCAACCCCTGATATATCAGTCTTTCAGATTTTTGCCATCCTAATTTGTGTGTAGTAGTATCTCATTGTATTTTAATTTGTATTTTTATAATAATTAATAATATTGAGCATCTTTTCATATGCTTATTGACCATCTTATATCCTCTTTGGTGAAGTGAATGTTCAAATATTTTGCCCATTGAAAAAACTCAGTTTTGCATTCTCTTATTCATGGTTTTGGAAGTTTTTAAAATATATTCTGGATATAAGACCTTTACCAGATAAATGATTTGAAAAATTTCCTCCCAGTCTTTGGCTTGTCTTTTCATTCTCATAACTGTGTTTTGTGAATAGTAGATCTTTTAAAAAATATTTTTAATAAAGAATAATTTGTCCATTTTTTCTTTTATAAATTGTGCTTTTGGCATCTCATCTAAGAAATATTTGCCTAACCCAAGGTCACAGAGATTTTCCCCTATATTTTCTTCTAGGAATTTTATAACTTTAGATTTTACATTTAGATTTATGATCCTTTTTGAGTTAATTTTTGTACAGTATGAGGTATAGATGAAAGTCCTATGTTTTTGTTCATTTTTCCTTCTTCCTTCCTTCCTGTCCTTCTTCCTATTTTTTTTTTTTGCATGTCGATAGTCAATTGTTTTAATATGATTTGATTAAAAAAAAAAAAAGACTACTTTCTCCACCCAGTTGCCTCTGCACCTTTGTCAAAAATCAGTTGTCCTTGTATACATGGGTCCATTTCTGGATTTCCTTTTCTAGACCATGTATCCATTTGTCTATATCTATGCCAATACCACTCAGTGCTGCCCCCTGTCACTTTATAATAAGTCTTGAAATCAAGTAGTGCAAGTCCTCTCACTTTGTCCTTTTTCAAAGTTGCTTTGACTGCTCTAGGTCCTTTGCATTCCCCTGTGACTGTTGGAACGAGCTTGTCAATTTTTGCACAGAAGCCTGCTAAGATGTTGATGGGGAATGTATTGAGTCTATAAATCAATGTGGGAAGAATTGACATCTTCACAATATTGAAACTTCTAACCCATGAACATAGATAGATATGTGCTCTCTCTCTCTCCATTTTTAAAAAAGATTTTACTTATTTATTTGACAGAGAGAGCGAGAGAGTACAAGCAGGGGGAGTGGCAGGTGGAGGGAGAAGCAGGATCCCCGCTGAGCAAGGAGCCTGATGCAGGACTTGATCCCAGGACCCTGGGATCATGACCTGAGCTGAAGGCAGAGGCTTAAACAACTGAGCCTTCCAGGAGCCCCTGCTCTCTCTCCATTTACTTAGGTTTTCTTTGATTACTCTCAACAATGTGTGGTGCCTTTCTTATTTTAAGATTTTATTTATTTACTTTTGAGAGAGAGAGCACAAGCAGCAGGCCTGAGCAGAGGGAGAAGCAGGCTTCCCGCTGAGCAGGGACCCTGACGTGGGACTCGATCCCAGGATCCTGGGATCATGACCTGAGCTGAAGGCAGACACTTAACTGACTGAGCCACCCAGGTGCCCTGTTTCGTAGTTTTCAATGTACACTTTTGTGCACCATTTTTAAGTATTTTATATTTTTTGACACTAGTGGAAATGGTGTATTTTAACCTCAATTTCTGATTATTCATTGCTAATATAAAGAGATATAATTAATTAATATTGATCTTGTATCCTGCAATCTTACTAAGCCTAATGATCAATTCTAGTGTGCATTAGATTTTCTTAATACAGTAACAGGTCATCAGCAACACTTTTAGTCCTTCCATTCCAATCCACATGTCTTTTATTTCTTTATCTTCCCTTACTACACTATCTAGACCTTTCAGTACAGTGTTGAATGGAAGTGGTGAGAGCAGACATCCTTGTCTTCTTCCTGATCTTAGAGAGAAAGCAGTCCATCCTTCACCATCGAGTATGTTGTTAGCTGTAATTTTGTTTTGTTTTGTTTTGGTAAGTGTCCTGGATCAAGTTGGGGAAGTTCCCTTCTATTCCTAATTTGTGGAGAGTTTTTATAAGAAATGAATGTTAAATTTTGTCAAATGCTTCTTGTGCATTTGTTGGGATGACCATAGAGTTCTTTTTTCGTTTGTGAGTATGGTGAATTACATTGATTAATTTTCATGTGGTAAGCCAACTTTGCATTCCTGGGATAAACCCCACTTAATTATGCTATTTTTATACATCGTTGGCTCAAATTTGATAAAATTTTGTTAAGAGTTTTTGCGTCTTTGTTCATGAAGGATATTAGTTGTAGTTTTCTTTTTTTGCAATGTTATTTTCTGGTTTTAGTAGAAGGGTAATGCTGGCCTCATAGTGTGAGTAAGGGACTATTCTCCCCTGTTCAATTTTCTAAAAGAATTTGGGTACAATTGATAGTATTCTTCCTTAAATGTTTCACAGAATTCACTAGTGAAGCCTAAGGTTTTCTTTGTGGGAAGGTTTCTAACTATATTTCAATTTCTTTCTTCTTCTTCTTCTTTTTCTTCTTCTTTTTTTTCAAGTGGGCTCCAATGCGGGGCTTGAACTCACAACCCTGAGATCAAGACCTGAGCTGAGATCAAGAGTTGGACGCTTAAACAACTGAGCCACCCAGGTGCCCCTTAATTTCTTTAATACACATAGGGCTACATCTATTTTCCTTTGAGCAATCATTGGTATCTTGTGTCTTTTGAGGAATTTGTCCATTTCATCAAAGTCATTAAGTTTATTGGCACAAAGCTATTAATATTCTCTTATGATTTTTTAAATATCTATAGAATTTGTAAGGATGTTATCTCTCTCGTTCCTCATAATGGTAATGGGTGACTTCTCTCTTTCCTGACCAGTACAACTAGAATTTTATCAATTGTATCGATTTTCTCAATAACCAGCTTTTGGTTTTATTAATGTTTCTCTTGTTTTTCTGTTTTCTATTTTGTTTTATCTCCTCTCTTATTTTCATCATTTCTTTTTTTCTGCTTACTTTGGTTTTGATTTGATCTTCCTTTTCTAGTTGAGGTCATGGATTTCAGAACTTTTTCCTTTTCTTTTAAGATTTTTATTTATTTATTTGACAGAGACACAGTGAGAGAGGGAACACAAGCAGGGGGAGTGGGAGAGGGAGAAGCAAGCTTCCCACTGAGCAGGGAGCCCAATGCGGGGCTCGATCCCAGGACCCTGGGATCATGACCTGAGCTGAAGGCATACACTTAATGACTGAGCCACCCAGGTGCCCCCTTTTTCCTTTTCTAATACAGATATTTAGTGCTACCAGTTTCCACCTAAGTGCATCCCACAAATTTTGATATGTTGTGTTTTCATTTTCATTCAGTTAAAGATATTTTATAATTTCCCTTCTAATTTCTTCTTTGACCTTTGGGTTATTTAGAAGTGTGTTATTTAGTGTCCAAATATGGGAGAGATTTTCCAGAGATCTTTTTCTTACTGATTTCCATTTAATTCTCTTGTGATCAGTGATTATACTTTGTGTGACTTAAATTCTCTTAAATTTATCAAGACTTGTTTTATAGCCCAGAATATATTCTATCTTGTAACCATTCCATGTGCATTTGAAAAAAAATGTGTATTCTGCTGTTTTGGGGTGCCATGTTCTATCAGTGTCAATTAAATCAAGTTAGCTGATAATGTTCAAATCTTCTATATCCTTACTGATTTTCTATCCACTTGTTCCATCAATTATCAAAAGAGGAGTATTGAAATCTGATTATAATTGTGTATTATTGCAATTCTATCAGTTTTTGTTTCTTGTATTTTGAACCTCTTTTATTAGGTGCATAAACATTTAGGGCTGTTCACCTGATGAATTGATTTCTTTATAATTATGAAATTATTATGGTTTTCCCTGGTCAAATTCTTTGCTTTGAAATCTACTTTGTCTTATATAAATACAGCCACTCCAGCTTTCTTTTGATTGATGTTACATGGTATATCTTTTTCTGTAGTTTTACTTTTAAACTACTGGTGTCTTTGTATTTAAAGTAGGTTTGCAGGCAGCTTAAAGTTGGGTCTTGCTTTTCTTGTCCAATCTAAACACTATCTTTTGATTGAGGTATTCAGATCATTTATATTTAATAAGATTATTGATGTAGTTAGATTTAAATCTAACCTATTTCTATTCATTTTCTAGTTGTCTCATCTGTTCTTTATTCCCTTTCTTCTTTATCTCAGCCTTCTTTTCGATTAGTCGATTTCATTTTACCTTCTTTGTGTACTTATTAGCTGTAAGCATTTTGTACTCTTTATGGTTGCTATAGGGTTGATGGTATATGTGTTTACTTATCAGTCTATTCTCAAACAATATTATATCAACTAATGAAGAGTATAAGAACCCTCAAGTAATATACTTCCATTTCTCCTATCTCCGTTTTGGGTAATTGTTTCATACATTTAATTCCTGGAAATTCATTACTTTGTTATTGTTTTTGCTTAGTCAATGAACTTTTTTGTTTGTTTGTTTCCCATTTCTTTTTTTCATTATTATGTTATGTTAATCACCATACATTACATCATTAGTTTTTGATGTAGTGTTCCATGATGCATTGTTTGCGTATAACACCCCGTGCTCCATGTAATACATGCCCTCTTTAATACCCATCACCAGGCTAGCTTATCCCCCACACCCCTCCCCTCTAGAACCCTCAGTTTTTTCTCAGAATCCATAGTCTCTCATGGTTCGTCTCCCCCTCCAATTTCCCCCCCCTTCATTTTTCTTTTCTTTCTTTTCATTCATTCTTCTATCTTCTTCTTCTTTTTTTTTAACATATAATGTATTATTTGTTTCAGAGGTACAGGTCTGTGATTCAACAGTCTTACACAATTCACAGTGCTCACCATAGCACATACCCTCCCCAGTCAATGAACTTTCTTAAAGACTTAACTGATAAGAAAAGGATCTTGTATTTTGGTCTTCATAGTTATCATTTCTAGTGCTCTTCATTGCTTTGTGTAAATCCATATTCCATGTGGTATCATTTTTCTTCTGCCTAAAAGACCTTTTTTTTTTTTAAGATTTTATTTTTAAGTAATCTCTACACCCAACTTGCTGCTCGAACTCACAACCCAGACACTAAGAGTTGCATGCTCCTCTGACTGAGCCAGCCAGGTACCCCTTAAAAGACCTTTTAAAAATACTTACTGTGTGGGTCTGCTGGTAATGAATTATTTTCTCTTTTACATATCTTTAAAAAGGTTTATTTTACCTCCATTTTTGAAAGATATATTTTTTCTTTTTCTTTTTTTTTTAAGATTTTTTATTTATTTGACAGAGAGAGACACAGCGAGAGAGGGAACACAAGCAGAAGGAGTGGGAGAGGGAGAAGCAGGCTTCCCGTGAAGCAGGGAGCCCAATGCGGGGCTCGATCCCAGGACTCCGGGATCATGACTGGAGCCGAAGGCAGATGCTTAATGACTGAGCCACCCAGGCGCCTCTGAAAGATATACTTTTTCTTGTATAGAATTCTAGAGAGATAGTTTTGGTTTTTTTTCCTTCAGTACTTTCAAGATATTGTTCCACTGACTTCTCACTTGCATTGTCTCCAACAAGAAATCTGCTGTCATCTTTATCTTTGTTCCTTTATACATTGTTTATATTTTTGTTTGTTTGTTGCAACTTTAAGATTTTTCTCTTGACCATTGGTTTTGAGTAATTTGATTATGATATGACTCGGTGTGGTTTTCCTCATGTTTCTTGTGCTTGGGGTTCATTGGGATTCTTGGCCAATTTGGAAAAATGTCAGTCATTACATTTCTTTGTAATATTTTTTTCCTTTCCCTAATTCCTTTTTTCTGTTCTCCTTTGGAGAATCCATTTATGTATATATTAGGCTGCTTGAAGTTGTCCTGCATATCACTGATGCTCCAATGACAGCAAGAAGAATTGGGGCCACTGTAGAACAGCCAGGTGCTGTCCTGAGTCATTCACCTCACTCTTATTCTATTAAGACCATTATCAGACTTAACAGAAAATCATTTAAGATGAGGACCCATGTAGTATAACAAAGATTCGATTCTTGTCAACCAGAAACAGAGTATGAATCTCCCCTGAGATGTCAGGAGAGAAGAAATTTGCCCCGCCATCAATGCCCTGAGCTGAAATTCTCTTTTTAAACTACACCCACCCTGTACCCCAAACAAAATCATATCACATTTTTTCTTCATTTTTCTAATTTTATACTCTTAACGTTCTGTCTTGGTATTGACAGCATTTAGTTCTATTTCATAGTCTCATGTATATAGTGCTTCAGTGCATAGCCACATTAAAATGTGCTAACTTTAATCAGGCTTTTGAAGGAGCCACTGACCAAAAGGCTGGTTAAGAGTAACCATCAGAGGAAAAGATTTTTAACATTTGAAGCTTCCCACCTCCCCCTTCTCTCTGTCCTTATCTCTCTTCCTGCCCTACTCTCTCCTTATTTCCTACTCCCTGTGCTTTGCTCCCTGCTTCTCTCACCCCACCTCAGGCAGAAGGCAGAGAGACCAGGGTTCGAATCCAGGCTCCACATTTCTTGGTGGGTGGCCTCGGTTAAGGTGATTTCTTAACCTCCTGGAACCTCAGTTTCTTCACACATGAAAGGAGGGATAATGCTATTTACCTGAGAGAGTGGTCATGGGGATCAAAGGAGGTAATATGCATGCAACGTCTGGCACATAGTTTGTGTTCAGTAACGGAAGACATTATTGCTTCATTTGATAAACATTTACTGAGCTCCTCTTCTGTGCCAGGCCCTGTGCTAGGTGCTGGAGATACAGGAATAATGGAGTTTGATAAGGGAGACAGGTGAACAAAAAACTAGACTGAAGTATAGTAAGAGATATTATATGAATAAAGTTATCAAAGGACAGGGCTGCCCCCATGCTGGTAAGCTCTCCATCACTGGGGAATTGTGAACAGAGAACCCGAGTCCCATTTTGTTGGGATGAGAGCACAGGTACGGTTTTGCTGCCTGGTGTTTGGGGATGAGGGTTGGGTGGGAATGGCACCTCTGAACTTCAAGCAGAGCTGACTCTGCTCCCAGCTTGGGAGTGGAAGGTGGTACATGTGACTAATCCTGACCACCTGAAACATCACATCCTAAGATCTATGGGACTTGAAGATGAAGGTCTGGACCTGCTGACACCATCTTGCTTCCCTATAATGCCAAAAATGAGGCCACTATGGAGAGAGCAGAGCCCAGGGCTATTAAGAGACCGGGCCTTGATGACATGGTTGGAACTGCTGGGTCCAGCCATACCTGAAGTCAAACTCTCCTTGGACTTTGAAGTGAACTGAGCCATAAAATCCCCCCTTATTTTTCATCTAGATCAGCTTGGGTACTTTTTTTCTATTCCTTGTGGCCAAAAGAGTCCTGTAATTGACATGACAAAGATGCTGAGATGTTCAGTAAGTGTTTGGTGGGGAAGGAGGAAAAAGGAGGAGCAAGATGACCTTTAAGAGCCCTTCCTGCCAGAGAGGCTCTGAGTTGGGCATTGAAGAGGCTGAATTGGTGGTTGTTTGAGGAACAGAAGACCAGAGCAGGCAATGCAGTGCTCCAGCATTCCTCCGACTCAATTTTCCATCCCAGGGGCACTTCCTGGTGCATTTAAATGTGCCCTTGTGTTTGAGTGCCTATAGGGGGTTCAAAATAGCCTGAAATATAAACACACCAGAAAGCCACTCCTCCTGCTCTGTCTGCCTTTCCTCTCTCCCAGGGGCAGCGATGTGGGGCTGGAGAACCTCTATTTGGAGGATTTAGAAAGCATTTCAAATTAGGTCTCTCTCTTTCTGGGTTTGGCAATCCACTCCCTGCCTGGGGAACTTTTTCCCCTTAGTGCCAGACCCAGATGTGTGGGCAGGAAAAGGGACCTGCTGGGGAACAAGTGGCCAACAGGGGAAGAACCTGGTCCCTGTCACCTTCCTGCTTACAGAGCAGACCCCTTTGTCATATGATTCAATGCAACAACAATTTACTAAGTAAAACTCTGTGAGCTATCCAGGGTAGATAAGAATGGAATAGAAAATGCTTTAATCCAGGGTTCAGGAGATGTGGGAGCTTGCCAGGTAACTGAGGTAGCTTGTTTCCAAAAATGGCTCCCAGCATGCGTCCGGGGATTCGTACCCATGTGTGGTCCCCTCCCTGAATCAGCGCTGACTCTGTGACTTGCTTTTGACCAACAGAATGCAGCAAAAGGGATGCTGTGTGATTTCTGAGAGTAGGTCAGAAGAAGCCTGCAGCTTCCCCCTGACTCTCTGAACACTTGCTCTGGGGACGCTCCCTCCTGGATCGCGGCCACCATGCTGTGAGAAGCCCAAGCCACAGGGAGAGAAGCCCCAGATAGTGTTATGGGTTGAGTTGGACCCCCCACCGCCACCCAAATTCCTACATTGAAGTCCTAACAAGACCTCAGAATTTCCTTAGTTAGAAATAAGATCATTGCAGATGTAATGGGTTAAGGTGAGGTCCTCCTGAGGGAGGGTGGGCCCAAATCCAATATGATGGGTATCCCTGTAAAAGGGGGAAATTTGGACACAGAAACACGCACATAGGAAGAACACCATACAAAGACAGAGGCAGAGATGGGGGTGATGCTTCCACAGGCCCAAGAACACCAGAGATGGTCAGCAAACCACCAGAAGCTAGGAGAGAGGTGTGGAGCAGATTCTTTTTCATAGTCCCTGGAAGGAATGGACCATGCTGGCACCTTGATCTTGGACTATAGCCTCGAGAAGGGTGAGACAATACATACCTGTTGTTTAAGCCCCCCAGTGTGTGGTACTTTGTTATGACGGCCCCAGGAAACTAATACAGACTCATTAACAACCCCAAGAGACATGGACCAGAGAGGTTAGGTGGCCTCCCCAAGGCCACACAGCAGAGTCAGGTCTTCTGCCATGTCGCCACAGGTGCACTTGGTTTTCACTGCCGGTGAAATGTCCTTAACTAACCCCGCTGAAGTAGTAGACGGTCATGAGTGTGCCATTGGATCCTTGCAACGCGCTTTGCTGGTGTTGTGTAATAAACTGACACCTCCCTCAATTCCAGGAAAAAGATTTAAGCACCAGAGAAAAACTATTTGAGGATGACACCAATGCCCAATTAGTCTTCTCAGCTAATGTGGGGACCCTTGCTTCGCTCAAGAAAAAGGCAAACTTAACGATGCCAGAGTCATCGTTTTGCAAGGAGTAAGGGCAAACCACGGTGATAGAGGCCTGTGCGCTCCCATGTAAGACCAGGCTGAATAGGGATGAAAAGTCAATGCTTCTTAATTGCAGTGTGGGATCCTGGATTGGATTTTCAAACAGTAAAAGGACATTAGTGGAAAAACTGGGGAAACCTGTGTAGTCTTTGGTTTAGTTAATAATAATGTACCGAAAGTCGTGTCTTCATTTTGAGAAATGTACCATGATGATAGAAGTTGTTAACATTAGAGAAAAGGGGGTGAAAGGTACATAAGGGCTTGGTACTATCTTTGCAACTTTCTATAAATCTAAAATTTTATTAAGCAAAAAATCAGCTCTTGCCATGGTGAGGTGTGTTTCTCTTTAGAGAGGTCAAAAGGAGTTGGCTGGATCCCTTGCTGAGAAGGAGGTCATACCAAAATCAAGGAACTCTTGCCCTCCCATTCTCATATGACCAGGGCTCCTGCCCCCACAACCAGAACCCCAACAACAGTTGCTGACCCCCGAGAGAGCAGAGTTCGCAGTGCAAAGGGAAGCATTGGGTGCTAGGACTCCATTATCAAGGGAGGGCGGAGCGTAGTGGAGGGGGACTTGGACGGGGCTGTGGGGGGGAGGACTAAGCAGGTTTGGAGAAGTGGAGGGAGCTGGTGAGATGCAGGAGTGTCCATATGAAGCCCTCCCCCCAACCCCCAGAGGCCTGACCTGTGTGGCCTTGCCCCCTTCCCCACTTCCTGTGCTGTGAAGGCTGGGTCTCTGTTTCTGCATCACTTTGGCACAAAGCTCAACAATTCAGGAAAGCTACTGCTTAAATTTCCTGCTGAACTCGAGGGGGATCTGATTTGGGGACATGGGTGTGTCTTACTCTGAATAAGAGGTGCCAAGGGAGGGCCACAGAAGCCCCTTCTGCCCTGTTCCTGACCTTCATTCCCTGCCCAGCTCCCCAGGATGCATGGTGACCTCCACTTATTAAGGGCCTTGCTCCCATTATCCCTTGTGGTCAAGGTACCAGCTGCACTGCTCACGCCCAGAAGTAGACACAAGGCCCTTGGTGGGGGGTACGGGGATGTGGCCCAGCTCCCCACTGTTGTCTGGGCTCCTGGATGCTTTCTGTCTTGTGGCTCTGCAATTTTCTGGGGAGTCGCCCTCATCAACACAGTGGAAGCCACCTCACCAGAGTCAGGGTCCCACTCCAGCCTGCACAAAGGGGAAAGAGTGTGGAAGGCAGTCCTATCCACGCCTCATCCAGATGCGGCCCAGAGGTCACACGCCTCCCTCCCACTCACATTCCAATGGGCTCCCCTTGCTGCCAAGCAGGCAGGGTAATATCACCCCTAGACGTGTGCGTGTGTGCCCGGCCGAATGGGGGGCAACAAGAGTGGTGAGGGACAGCCAGTGGTCTCCAGCGCGGGGACCGTACCAGCAGCTCACGGTCCAGAAGAAGAAAAGGGCTCACAGAGGGGTGGCGGCTGGCCCAAGCTCACACAGAGAGGAAGCAACAGAGCCAGAACACAAACCTGCTGCCCCGGCTGCAACCATCGGCATGGGATTCAGACCCCCTTCCCGCATCTGAGAGGGGAGCAGGGGGCTTCCCGTGTGTCCGCCTACCCGGGGCTGCAGACCCCTCCACCCCTCAGCCTCACGCCAGTGGCTGAACTGCTCTGAACCTCAGCTTTGCCATCTGTTTAAGGGGGTAATAGCTGTTGTCCATAGGGTGTGGTGAAGACCAGATGAAGTGGAGTATGTGAAGGGTTTGGCAAAGAACGTGGCAAACATCCGACAGTGCTAGTGATCGCTGTTGTTGCCAGGAAGCCACCTCTGCGCCCTCCTGCTGCCCCAGCAGCTGTTCTAAAGAATTTATAACTCAGGGGCGCCTGTGTGGCTCAGGCGTTAAGCATCTGCCTTCGGCTCAGGTTGTGATCCCAGGGTCCTGGGATTGAGCCCCGCATCGGGCTCCCTGTTCAGCGGGGAGCCTGCTTCTTCCTCTCCCTCTGCCCCTTCCCCTGCTCGTGCTCTCGCTCTCTCACTGCCTTGTTCTCGCTCTATCTCAAATAAATAAATAAAATCTTAAAAAAAATTTATAATTCAGCCAGCCCACTGTGGTTTTGCCCTAATGCACCTTCAGAAATTGTATTAGTTCTCTATTGCTGCATAACAATCTTACCACAAACTTAGTGCCCTTAAAACAACACACATTTATTACCTCTCAGTATCTGTGGGTCAGGGGTCTTCTGCAAGGTTGCAATCGAGGTGTTGGCCAGGGACGCCTGGGTGGCTCAGTCGGTTAAGTGTCTGACTTCAGCTCAGGTCGTGATCTCAGGGTCCTGGGATCAAGCCCCACATCGGGCTCCACGCTCAGCAGGGTATCTGCATCTCCTTCTGCCCTTTCCCCTGCTCATGCTCTGTCTCTTTCTCTCTCCCTCTCAAATAAATAAATATAATCTTTAAAAAAAAAAAAAGAAAGAAAGAAAGAAAGGTGTTGGCCAGGGCGGGGGCAAGGCTCATCCGAAGGATTCACGGGGGAAGGATCCTCCACTCCCGAGCTTACGCGGTTGTTGGCAGGATTCAGTTCCTTTCAGGCTGTGTTGCTGGTGTGAAGACCACCCTCAGTCTCTTGCCACATAGGCCTCTCCTTGGCCAGCTCACACGGTGGCAGCTCGCTTCCTCCAAACCCAGCAAAAAGGAAGTAATGATCTTATGTAACGTGATCATGGATGTGAAACCCCATCACCTTGGCTGTACTCTGTAGGTTAGAAGCAAGTCACACTCGAGGGGAGGAGATTACACAGACGTGATGGCAGGAGGCAAAGCGGGAGGGTCGCCAGCAGCCCTCTGATCATCTGCCCACCCAGAAATGTTTCATCAAGGTCATGTTGATTGGCAAATGTGCCATGGTTAGAAGAAGCTGAAGCAATGCTGAGATGTCTGGAGACCCGGAAAATAGCCTACTATTTACTATGCACCAGGCACTGTCCTGCGTGCTCTATAAATATTCTCCCATTTAGTCTTTATAATGGCCCCTGGAGAAAGGGGTTCTATTTAGAGATCAGAGACCTGAGTGACCTGCCCAGGTCATACAGCACAGCAGTGGCCGAGCTGGGATTCCAGAGAAGGCTGCCCCACATCAAAGTCCTGGCTCTAAAGCCCATGGCGTCTTGTCCGTGTGTGCCAGTTGAAGAAAGCTTTGAATCAATGACTGCTGAATCTGGACATTTCTCTAAAAATAAAAATAAAGGTCATCCCTGTCACACAAGGAAAAGATGAAAGATCTGGGTATGTTTGATGAGAGAAGAAAAGGAGAAAGAGGTCATGGTCGCTGACTTGAGATCGCAGAAGGCTTGTCTCGGGGAGGAAGGACACTTTTGCTAGGTGGCTCAAAGGCATCCCTGGGGGAAGGGCAAACCCTGGAGACCTGAGGGAGGACTAGGCCGGACCCTCGCCCTGAGCCAGCTCTTCTGTGGAAGGAACGACTCACAAGCTTGTCTCTGCAGCTGAGCAAATATTTCTGCTTCCCCTTTGCAGGCTGGAGTCAGCCTCTTCCCCAGCCAGCACTGCGGGCCTTCAGAGCAGTGGCCTTGAGCTGCAGGGTAGAGGTCAGCTCGGCCACCCTCACCAGGGGACCAGACCGAAGACTGCCAGGCCCGGGGCAGAGGGCACTGCTGACGTCGAGTCTCCTTCTCCTGGGTCTCATCACCTGGACGATCTCTCCTCCTGCCCATTCTCCATGAGGCAGCTGAGCGGTCTTTCTGTAGCTTCAAGCCAAACAGCTCACCTCCCTGCTCAGACCCTTCCATGGCTCCCTACTGCCCTCAGGATAAATTCAACTGGGCCACAGGGCCCTACATGACGAGGGCCTGCTCTCTTCCGGGTCTTACGTCCAGCTTCTTCCCGCCCACCCCAGCTTCCATCCCACCCTCCCAGGTTCCTGAACAATATGCTATTCCCAACACACCATGCAATTCTAAACCTCCGTGCTCACTCTGCTCAAACTGCCCTTCCACCTGGATCACTCCTATATATCTTTTAAGAACCATTCAAATGCCACCTCCTCCAAGAAGCCTTCCCTGACTCCTTCAGATGGAGTTGCTTCCCCTCCTCTGTGCCTCACTAAACCCAGGCCTGCTGGCAACTGCCATTTACTGAGCGCACGCTCCATGCAAAGCCCTGTGCTCAAGTGCGTCTCATGCGTGAGCTCGCTAAGTCCCGCACTTAAACAGCTTTTTTGCATCCCCTTTTCCAAACTACGAAAGAGGCACCGAGAGGTTAAGTTCTTTATTCTAGGACACACAACCAGTAAGTGGCAAAGCTAGGACAAAGCTAGGTCTCTCTCTCTCTGACTCCAGAATTCCCGCTCTTCGTTATTCACTTGTATACATGTTTAAACAAAGTAATCCCTGCAAATGGTAACAAATAGTCACAAAGAGTAAAGAAAGAAAAGAAATGGTCTCTACCCCTCTCCCCATCCCAGCTACAGTCCAGTAAGTAAAGTAAGTAGTAACAGTAGCTAGTCTTACTGAAGACTCAGCAGGGACCAGTGCTTCTCAGCATTTGGCAACATACATCCCTTCAATCCTCAGAGCAACTCCGGGAGGTGTTACCATTCCCACTTTACAGATGGGGCAACTGAGGCACAGAGTGAGTAAATGCCTTATTTAAGGACGGTGCACAAGAGAAGGGGAGAGAACTCAAAGCCCAGCAGTGTCATTCCAGAGCCCATGTTTCCTAAACGTCACACACATAAAGCCACTCCGGTTGAAATCCACATGGTAGTAGGGAAGGGAGGGGAGCTCTTGCACCCAACTGCCCCCTGAACCATTCCCAAACCCCACCAACCCGTGAGGTACTCTGCAGAGCTCTACAGCTCTAAGGGACATCACTTGAAAACCATACTTATCAGGCAATTTTGTGGCATCTCAAAGGCCTGGTGACACACTGTTCTCAGCTGAATCCTGTGAACTGGTTGGTCCCACCCAAGGCAATCTTAGGATCCCCAAGGCTCAGGCGCCATGAAAACTATGGGTACCAGGAAGCAGGATGATGTCAGGGGAAGAGTCTAGGCTTGGGAGCCACGGGAGCAATCCCACCACTGCCCGGAGTTAGCCAAGCTCTGGCTGACGTCAGCAGAGGGAAAGCCGGACTGAGGACAGGAAACTGGAGAAGGGAGTTCAGGTATGGCAGGTTCCAGGAGGGCTCGGGAAGGCTGGCAGTGAGGACACAGGGACTCTCTCTGTGTATCACTGTGTCCTGGGCCCCCAGCCCCGTGCCTGGCTCAGAGTGGTGGCCCTGAGGTCCCCAACTGTTGTTGAGTTGTTATTGAATCAAAGACTCAACAGTTCCACAGAGGGCAGTCAACTGGTCGGGGTGGGGGTGGGGGGTTGTGTGCTATTCTAGGTGGTAGAGGAGGGTGGTGGCTCCCTCTAGTCTGGAGGGAGGAGGGGAACCCCTAGAATTAGCTCCCACCACCACTATCACCGTCATGAGGACACACAAAGGGCAGAGGCTGTTTGCTCCAACGAATCCAGAGGTTGGACTCTAGCAGCCAACCCAACAAATGTCTGCTGTAGCTGCATAATAACGTTGAGAGAGACCATCAGACTGACATGGGCCACTATTCACGGACCATAATGGACCCCGAGACTGTGGGACGCACCTCTCAGGCATTCAGGCATTGGCTTACCGAATCTTCATAACAGCCTACAGTTATTACCTCCATTCTACAGATGAGGAAACTGAGGCTCCAAGAGGCAAAGTAATGTGACTACGGTCCCACAGCCGGGGCCGGGGGGGTGGGGAGGGTGGTAGCAGGACCCAGGACTGATAGGGTCCAGAGGCTGTATTTCTTTTTTTTTAAAGATTTTATTTATTTATTTGACAGAGAGAGACACAGCGAGAGAGGGAACACAAGCAAGGGGAGTGGGAGAGGGAGAAATAGACTCCCCGCTGAGCAGGGAGCCCGATGCGGGGCTCGATCCCAGGACCCTGGGATCATGACCTGAGCTGAAGGCAGACGCTTAATGACTGAGCCACCCAGGCGCCCCCAGAGGCTGTATTTCTAACCATTATGACGTATCACCTTCGCCGTGGTGCGGTTGTGACCTCCAGCAAGTGATTCGGGCTCTATGACCCTCAGTTTCCACATCTGTAAAATGTGGATAGTCACTGCTTTCACAGGCAGGTTGTAAAGCATCACAGAGGCTGGACCATTGCAGGCTGATGGTTAATGGGGCTGAGCTGGGTCTCGTCACCCTGCCAGTTCTCAGCCTCCTGACATAAACCCTAATCACTTTGCATGCACTCCTGCCTTCCCGACCAGTGCCTGGGACCTTTTGCTCAACTATATGGGCTCAGTCCTGGGCCTCAGTTTCCTCATCTGTCGAAGGAGGAGGCGGTGGAGGCAATCTCCAAGGGCACAGAAGTGTTGACATCCTATTTTAAGCAGTAAAATACCCATGCTTACCTCCGGAAGGCATTCCACGCAGGCTACACGGGGTCCTAAGAACTGGCCAAGTGAATGCTGTAAATTTCCCCTCCTCCGAGGACCGCCCTCCTTCCACACCCTCCTTCTCGAAGGCTCACACTTTCTCTGCTTTCAGAGAGATGTTTTTCAAGCATCCCGTGTGGGGACCCAGGCGACAGCAACGTGCAGAAGCCCAACCCCAGCGGTAATCCTGGGGGGAAGGTGAGCGGGAAGAAACGTGCAGGATAAAGGCACCAAGGAGGAAGGCTTCATGCCTGATTTTCCAGTGTGGGGTGGAGGCCAAGGATGGGGTCTTGGGGGAGTCCAGCAGGTCCTCTGAGAGGGCCTCACGGGGACTATTCATAGCCCAGGATCCTCACCAGAACCTGGCAGGCAGGGGCAGGCCCCAGCAGTGATCTTGCTTGTTTGTGACATAAACACAGGCTGAGTTGTCAATGCTGTTCTTCCTTCCACCCCCTCACTTAGCCTCAGACTAAACACCATCTGTCCTGGGGCCTGAATTTGTGCCCAAGACCCAGAATGTGGACTGTGAGCTGTGTGAAGTAAAACAAGCCCTGGATTTAGAGTAGAAGATATAAAGGTGGGATTTGGCCGGACACTGAACAGGACTGCTGTATATGGTTGTTCAGCTTGTGCACTGAATAAGGGCACCTGGGGGGATGAGGGGACTCTATCAAGTGCTCTGCTTACCAAGCCATGATCATGCAGAGGGGCACATTTTTCTAGTATACACAAAGGTATTCTAGGGGCTAGCAGAGGTCCTGACCCTGAACCTGAATTTCTGCCTCAGTAATGACCCACCCATTTTCTCCTACAGGGATATGGGGAGGACGTAGTCATATAACCTATATGAACACACCTAATGATTATTTGTAATGAATTATTATTATTTATTTATACAAAGTCTTATTCCACAAAGGTTTGAAGGCAGATTATGAAATTACATATGGTTAAATAGAACATATGAATACATACAATTTTATGCACTGAATTAGTGAGGGAAAGCAAATACGAGGCACACACACCACTGCTTCCCTTCCCGCACCTGCAGCAGACATCACTAATCAATGCAATCCATGGTGCACATCGTCCATGTTCTGAAAGTCAGGGTCCACCTTGGTACAAGGGTGAAAAAGTGGGCAGAGGGTTGTCCCTTACCTGCTACGCAGTGTGGTGCTCAATAAATGGTAGTTAGTATAACTTGCAGCCAGTGGAAGGGGGCAGGGGAAGTAAGCTGGACCTGTCAGTTGTAACCCTGTGCTTCATGGTGGGCAAAACAAAGAACTAAACACTCAGGCATGTCCGTCGATGCGCGCACACACACACACATGCACACGCACAGTGTCCATTACTACAAAATTAAACCAGTTTCTCAGACTTCATGCAAATTGCCTACCTTGAATTCTGAGTGAATTTTTCCCGTGATTCAGACACCATCCCCAATGGCAGCCTAGAATAAGCACACAGGCAGGTTTTCATGGGTGACTCCACATAGAGCGAACCCAGGGCATAAAATCCAAGCAGAGCGCAAGGAAAGCCCGTGTAAGCCCTGTCCCCATCCATACCCAGCTCATGGGAAGGGGGCTGGGGTAACAGGAGTCAAACCTCCAGCTCACTTCCTGGGATCAGGAAGTAGACCTTCAAATGCCCTTGAGCCCTTCTCTAGATGAGGAAACCAACACTCTGAGGAGCAGGGAGGTGGTTCCGGGGCTCCACCTCCAAGCCCAGGAGCATTTTTGCTCCCCCACTGCCTCCCCAGTAGTTGCCGAACAGCCAGTGATGCTTCCTGGTCCAGCATGACCCATCAACAGGCTGAATGGTCACTTCCAAGTCCATGGCCCAGCTCCCCAAGGAACACCCACTGGGAACTGCGCCATTGGAGGGTTAGGCTTTGGGCTGCACTACCCCAAGGAACCCCTCTGCTGATGCAAATGCTCATGGGAACAAAGATCCAGAGGGCAGTCCTAAGGCTTGGTGGGGGTGTCAGGAACATTTAAGCAGACCTTCAAGGACAGGCTCCTCCTGCCCCGTGGTTTGTCAGGGCAGACAAAGCCTGAGCTTTGGGATCAGGCGCACCTCAGTTCAAACGCCCACCCTGCTGACGGCTAGCTGCGTCTTTGGGGAAGTCATTGAGCTTCCTCCGAGCTGTCCTTTGCCCACCTGTAAAGTCAGGTTGGTAACTGAACTCCTCGTAGCGTGTTTTTTTTTTTTTTTAAGATTTTTTATTTATTTTTTGATAGAGAGAGAGGGGACACAAGCAGGGGGAGTGGGAGAGGGAGAAGTGGGCTTCCCGCTGAGCAGGGAGCCCGATGAGGGGCTCGATCCCAGGATCCTGGGATCATGACCTGAGCTGAAGGCAGATGCTTAACGACTGAGCCACCCAGGCGCCCTGAACTCCTCGTACGCTTGTGGCGAGGGCTGAGTGAGATGAAGTGTTCCACAAAGTTAGTGGTTTATTATTCACACTATCATTACCAAAACTAACTGACTCGTGGGTGGCTGGACAGCGTGCGGGCCGGGACTCAACAGTTCTGAGTTTGAATCCTGGCTCTGATACTACTGGCCAGGTAACATTCTGAGCCTCAGTTTCCCCATGCATTAAATGGGAAGTGGGCTTGTTCCAAAGGCCAGCAGCCTGTAAGGATGCAGTTCCAGTTGGGCCCCCCAGAAGCCGGAAGCCCAGGGGAGCCCGTACCTTGTATGGAGGGAGGCAGGCCCCGAGAGGGCTCACCAGCAGCTCCCCTCCCGGGCCCGGGCCAGGGGAATGTGTAGGAGGGAGGTCCGGGGAGGGGGCCCTGGAGCTGGGAGGTACAGCCCTGGCAGGCGGGCAGCAGCGGTGACCCAGGAGGGAGGGAGAGCAATGCTCCGAGCTCATCACTCAGCAAGCTGTCTCCCCTCCAGCCCCGGAACCCCGGCGGCCTGTCCTCCCCACTTCCTGCGTGCTGGGTCAATATTGTGATTTCCACCGTGCCGCCTGCCTGGGACGGCCTGGCCCTGCACACCGCCCAGGGTCATGGGGCTGGGGGGAGACAGGGGTATGGAGAGGTCACTCGCTGCCCGGAAGATGACTCAGGTCCTGAAGGCTGCCGGCGGTGTGGCCAGGAGCCAGGAGCCCCCACGCAGCCTTACCTCCACCATCCTCTCTCGGTCCACGAAGACAGGGGCTGCCTGCCACAGGGGCCGGAGGCCAGAAACCCCACCATGTCAGAACTGGAACGGCACCTTCTCGAGGCCTATGTGTTCCTCCCATGTAAATGGACCCAACCAAGGCCTGGAGAGGAACAGGGCTTGTCCCAGGTCACATGGGGAATGTGCCCCTAAAATGGGACCTGAATCCCATTTCCTAACATCGCATCCAGACCAAGCCCCCTCTCCTACCTTCCCTTCCCATGTTGGTCTACTTACTGTCCCTTCTAGTCATGTTCATGGCTTGCTTCCTCCTACACCTCTGCATGAGCACAGCAGAGAGCAAGACCAACCGGCTAAAGATCGTTGGTAAGCTTCTCCAGGGGCAAGCAGCCATCAAGAGGACACTGTTTTGGACACACACAGACTGGTAGTTATGGAGACAGTGGCTAGATGGACCAGCTCTAAGCACAGAGGACCTGTGGTTTCATTCCCACCTCATGAGCTCATCACGCCAAGACTCAGTGAGGACCACACCTCCTTCTGGAGCTCTCACTGTCATCCAGAGCCATCCGTCTGCTCCCCTGTCCCACCACCTCCCACCCCTACATCAGCCTCTCCAAGTAGAATAGGAATTCCTGGAGGAAGGGGCTGCGGCTGTCTCGTCTCCAAAGTCTGTGACCCAGCCTATGACTGAGGCCATCCCTGGAGCTCAGTTGACAGCAGCCAAATGAAGGAAGGAACAGCTGAATGAAAGGGTTCATGTCCTGTCTCCCCCCATCACACGATCTCCATGGGGCAGACACTCTACTCCTCCCAGGATCACCTCTCCGGGAACCTCTTTTTCTTCTTCCCCTGGCTACCTCCTCCTCTTCCTTTAGTTCTCCACTCAGCTGTCACTTCCTCCTGGAAGCCCTCCCTGACTGCCATGCCAAAACCACATTAGCTGGCCCTGCTCTGAGTACCTCATACTCCCTTATGAATGCTCTTATCCCAGGGAAAGGTAGTGGCTTATTTAATGTTCTTCCCCTCTAGGCTGAACTTGGACTTGAGTCCCCATCTGTGAGTGTGACAAGAGGCACTTGTCTCATTGTATCTCTCTAGCTCAGGGCCTACTGCTGAGTTGGTGCATGGTGAGTGAATGAATGGATGGATTCCTCCTAGAATCTGGCCCACGCTAGGAGCTCAGTAGATGTTGGCAGTTGGCGATGCTGGTGGTGGTGGTGGTGGCTGAGGTGGATGTCTGTTGTGCTTTTCTGTCCAGCAGCCCCCATGTCCCATCCTTTGTCCAACATCAGCCACCCCATTACCTTTGGGAAATTCCCCTCCTTCCCAGCAGGACTCCACCCATCACTAAAACTGAACACCCTTCCCACATGACCCCGACTTGGCCAATGATCATACCCCATTTCCCTGGTCCAAGAGTGGGCACAGGACCCAAACAAAGGCAGTCCAAGTCCTTCCTTGGGGCCAACATGGGCCCCAAGAGAAGGCAACTCTTTTGTTTTGGACTGCGTTTGCCAAGCTGGGATACTTCTGGCCAAGCTCCTTACCCCCTGGAGGGAGAGGAGACCAACCTCAAAGGGAAGCAGAGCTGAGCAGAGGCGAGTGATGGACAGAGAATCCTGAGCCCTGGTCCTAGCCCCCCTCCCTCCATCTCCCATGGCCAGGCCACTTCCCAGGCCTTCAAGTTCCCTTTTCACTAGAGCTATGTGATGCAGCCTTCTCTAACTTGCAATCAAAAAGAGCTCGGAATACCATAAAACCAAGGAGAAGCCAGCGAGAGGAACAGGGTGAGTCCAAGTGGAAACACAGATGCTGAGCAGTGATTGGCCAGCAGACTCAGGGGGATGAAAGAGTTCTTCGGCTAAGGGCATACCAGAGACCCTGCAGCCCGCAGCGGGCTGGCCGAAGGGCAAAGGTTTTGCAAAGGAGGGATGGGCTAGAGTGGGTTTGGTGCACTTTCACTGCAAATGACAGAAACCCAGCTCAGACTGGCTTATGAAGTGGGAAGGGGGATTCATCAGCTCATATAACTAAAATGTCCTTGGGTCTCTAGCTGTAGACTTGGCTGGATCCAGGTACTTGACCGCGGTGGCCAGGAGCCTTCTCTCCAGCTCTCTCCAGCTCTCCCCAGCTCGCCACTCTGCTGTCCTCGGCTTGGATTCATCCTAGGCAGGCTCTCCTCAAATGATGGCAGCTTTGGGCTTCCATCCCAATAGCAACCTCAACTGAAAGAGAGCACTTTTCTCCCCATTGCTACAGCAAAACTCCCAGAGTTGAATCTGATTGGCCGTGAGTCAGTCTTGGCGCCTGCCCCTAAAGAGCCCTGAGATGAGGAGACCATGAGCTTCTCATCGGCCAGGCCAACGTCACAGGTCCACCCTGCGGTGAGCCCGCCCAGAGCAGTGACCTGAAAGTCGGGGAGAGGAGGCTCGCAAAGGGTGTTCATGCTGGACAGGCAGAGGTCAAGATGTCTGCAATCCTTGGGAAGAGGTCTTTGGCTGGAAGCTGTTCCCCACAGGAATGAAGGCCGGAGGGAGAGAAGAGGAGCTCTTTGGGGAAACGATATCATTCCTCTTGGCGAGGTTGGTCTTTGGAGGAGGGGGAACGTCCCCCCTGAAGGCAAAAGGATGGATGGGAGGATTTCTCGGTTACTCCCAGCCCTAGAAGCCTCTAGTCTGTGGCTGTGACGCCAACTGTCTGCAGCCAGACACATTCCTGGACGTGGCTGCCGGGGTAGAGGCCAGCATCGAGCATCTAGAAGCACCTCAGTTCTCACATGTGCACGCCCCAAACGTGCGCCTCGGGGTCCCACATCTGCACACCCCAGACACGCACCTCCAGCTCCCACATCTGCACATTCCAAACATGGGTACTAGGAGAAAAGCGCAGCCTTAATCTGCGCAGGACACCTGAGTTGGGCAGTTTGTGGGACAGAGCTGGTGGCTTCTGTATTGTCGGTGGAAGGCAACATCCCAGGGGATAGTCTCCAGGGCCCCCTCGGGAGGAGGCTGCAGATGGGGGGCTCAGAATCCCCCTGTCCTGTGCTTGGATTAAATAGGGAAATGCTCTCCTGTCATGTAAAGGCTGTCACTGTCCCCGGCACTTCGCAATGACCCCTGTGCCTCACCCCCACAACACACAGTGCCCCTAGCCAGGTTTCCATTACCCCAGCTCTCCCCTACAACCCCTTGCTTCCTCTACTCCTCTCGTCTGTAAAGGCAAGAATGGACACTTCATCCGGGGAGCTGCACACCTCTTTGTGGCTGAGACACAATACTTCTCTAAGACTCAGTTTCCTCAACTGCACAACGGGGGGAGAAAACTTCCCTGCCAACCCCTTGGGGACATTAAGACCGTCAAACAGACTGGAACTATGACCAGGCTTTTGAAAGGCAAAAGCCTCTAACCAGGGCGCAGTGTGCTGATCCCCCCATGGACACCTGAGGGAGGTTTGGAATCCCTCCACGCACTGTCTTTTCGAGCTCGGGGAACCTGTATCTGGTCTGGAGGCAGGAAGATGGACAAAATGATGTCTCGAAATCCTTTCGAGGCTTCAGTTGTCTGGTCCAGCCTGGAGATGATGTGGTCAGGCTTTAAATTCCCACCGGTCCGGTTCCCCAGCCCCTTTGTCATGTCTCCAGCATGTGCGGAGTGTATCGTATGTGCTCACATATGCGCCCACAGAGCAGAAGGCCACAGATGACACTTCCTCCTGCCTTCCCATCCAGTCTGTCTGCTGCACCCGTAGACTCTCCTCCGCCCTCCCCCTTGGATCCACCCACTTCTCACCACAGCCATGGTTACTAGCCTGGTGCAAGCCACTCTGTCTCTCCTGGATGACCCGCCAGCCTCCTTGGCCAGCCCGCATCCGTTCCTGCTGCCCCAGCATCCTTCACCACAGAGCAGCCAGAGTGATTCAACAAAACAACAAACAAATAAACAAAAAACACATATAATAATGATATCAATCCCTCCCAATGGCTTCCCGCTACTCAGAAAAAAGATCCAAACTCTTAACCAAGGAAAAAAGATGATCTGATGTTTCTTTTTTAAAATGTGGTAAAAGACACATAATATAAAATTTACCTGTGTAACCATTTTTTTCCCCAAAGCTTTTATTTATTTATTTGAGAGCGAGTGTGTAAGAGAAAGCAAGCACAAGTGGGAGAGGGGGAGGGTAGAGGGAGAGGGAGAAGCCGAGCAGGGAGCCCTGACCAGGGGTCGATCCCAGGACCCCAGGATCACAACCTGAGCCGAAGGCAGACGCTTAACCGCCTGAGCCACCCAGGTGCCCCACCCCCTTATAACGATTTTTCAGTGTATAACTCCATCGTGTTAAATATATTCAGACTGTTGTGCTCCCAAACTTTAGGCCATTTTCATCTTCCACAACTGAAACCCCATTCCCATTAAACAAACAACAACTCCCCATCCCCCTCATTCTACTCTTTGTCTCTATGGATTTGGCTACCCCAGGTCCTCACAGAAGCGCAATCACCCAGGATTTGTCTTTTCATGACTGGCTTATTTCATTTAGCAGAATGTCCTCAAAGTTCATCCGTGAGGCGGATGTGGCGCGGGTGAGACTCTTTCCTTTCTAAGACTGGATACTACTCCATTGTATGGATATTCTGCATTTTGTTTCTCCACTCATCCATCGATGGACGTTAGGGTTTTTTCTACCCTTTGGCTATTGTGAATGATACTGCTATGAACATGGGTGTAGAAATAGCTCTTTGAGGGTTGCTTTCAATTCAGAAATAGAGTTGGTGGGTCATGTGGTGGTTCTATTTTTAATTTTTTGAGGAACACCCATATTGTTTTCCAGAGCTGCTGCACCATCTTACACCCCCACCAGCAGTGCACAGGGTTCTGATTTCTCCACATCCTTACCAACTCTTGTTGATTTTTGATTTTGCTTTCATTTTTAATAGTAATGGTCCTGATAGGCAGGGGGTGCGATCTACTGTATCTTGATAAAGAAATAGCAGTATTGTGTGGGACTCTTCCATGTCACAGGACACCTGGCATCCCTCCCAGCGCTACATGCTAGCAGCACATCCCCCAATCCTTGGGACAACCAAAAAGCATTCAGTGGGAAAGGTGGTGCACCCACCCCTGGCTGAGAACCATCATCCCTGCTCACCTCCCCTGCTTCGTCTCACACAGCACTCCCCCTGGCTCACTACCCCAGCCACTCTGGCCTTTTTGTTCCTCGGTCATGCCAACATCAGTCTCACCGCAGGGCCTTTGCACTTGCCATCCTTCTGCCTTGCATGCTCTTCTGCTAGATTCTCACATGACAGATCTCAATCTTCAGGTCTCAGTTCAAATGTCACCTCCCCAGGGAGCTCTTCTCATATCTCCCCACCTAAGGAAGCCCCCTTGCTCTCTCTCACACGACCCTGTGTGTTGTCACTTTTCACCATCTGAAATTACTTTCTTCATTGTTGGCATGTTCACTGTCTATGCATCAACAACAAGTTCCCTAAGAGCAGACCTTCTCCTCCTTTGCTTGTGTTACTACTCCAACAGCTAGAGCAGTGCCTGGGGCAGAATGCCTGTCGAGGGACCAAATGACTGGTCACACTCAGCGACGGAGCTGGAGGGGAGATCACCTACTCTTGCCACTGCTGTGTTCAAAGAGGGGATCGTGAGGCCCAGAAAAGGGAAGGGACTTGACCAAGGTCATACAAGGCCAGTCCCTGGTTTTGTGACTCCAGCCTGGTGCTCTTTCTCCCACGTCTCACACCTGGAGGATCTCTGTGCCAAGGTTGGCACCCGGCCAGTGAAAACCACAGGCTGTTGGTCTGTGTGGGATGCAGCGCATTGTCTCCAGCCCCTGGATTTTTCCCTTCCGTGTGGTTTATTCTTTCTTTGGGGACTAGATGAAATAGTTGGCCTGCTTGGAGGCTGAGCAGTATGAATATTCCATCTTTTCACTGCAGAACCTCTTCAGCTCGGTGAGAGACTCCCGGGGGCCACGGGGACCCGAGGCCGTCTGTGACCTGCTAGTGCTCCCAGGCCCAGCCCCACACACCGCCGAGTGCAGCCCGTGGAGTGGTCCCCCGTGGGGGATTGCCCGCCACCCATCCCTCTCTTCTCTCCTCCCACTCCACCCCCTCGCCTCTCCATCCTAAAGGAGGACAGTTGAATGCAGGTGTATAAAGTGTACAATCGATGTGTCCCCCTTTTGGAAAAGGCCACGGCTGCCCACACATGGCTTCCTTCAGATCAGTTCCAATCCATGGAATGAAACTTTGGTTTCCTTGGTGGGTGGAGCTCTCAACCAGCATTCACCTGACGTGGGCAGGAAGGGGTTTCTCCAGCCAGGCAGGTGAGTGTAGAGTCAGGCTGACATGGGTTCATATCCCAGCTGAGACCCTGGAGCCTGAACCAGGTGTCCAGTTCCTGAGGCCCAGGCTTCCTCGTCTGCAGGGTGGGGCTACCTCTGGGGTGTTTAGAGAACCAGGGTACGCGCCGTCCGTCCTGGCGCATAACTGAGGGCTCCATTAGTCACCGTTCCCAGCCGCAGTTAGAAAGACTGCAGGGCACTGTCCTCACTCACCCGCCTTGCCCAAACTCCCCGAGGCAGTTCCTCCCATTTCCATTTCCAGAGGATTGGACAAGACTCAACGGTCATTGCATCTAGAGGAAGAGAGAAATAAAATGGGATAAATGCAACAGTGCTGATAAGGAATACAGCCCCATTTCTGGAGCATTAATGACATGCGAGGTGCCATTCTGAGCCCTCTGTAAATGAGCACAGATGGAATGCCCATGGCCCGCCTGGCAGCACATACTATTTTATCCCCATTTAACAGAAGAGGAAACTGAGGCAAAGAAAGGCTTATCAAATTATCCAAGGTCATAAGGCTAACAGTGGCTGGGCCAGGTGGCCTGAAGCCAAGATGAAGGAGTACACAAAGGCCATGGGGCACCAGAAGGATGCCCGGCCCAGCCTGGAAGGTTGGCAGGCTTTGCTCCCAGAGCCTGAAAGGGGAATTGACACTCTGCTCCAGTGTCATCTTCTCTGGGAGGCCCCATCCCCGACCACCCCACCTAAAATAGCAATCCCTCCCCTCCAACTCCCCCCCGACTGCCTTTGCCCTGCTTTATTTCCCACATAGTACAGAGCATCATCTGACAAAAGTTTACCGGGCTACAGAAATGGACAGAGGCCAATCAGGAAGGGCCTAGTAAGGTGGGACATAGAGTTTAGACGTTCTCCTTGGGTCCCCAGGAAGAGTAGGGAAAATAATAGGAAGACAGCTCCACAACACACACACACACACACACACACACACACACCCATACCCCAAATAAGGATCTTGGCAGTCATCCAGAGGGGCAGCCTTCCATCCGAGTGAGCCTCGAATCCAGAGCCTGGTCCTCTGGGTGAGGGCGTGGCTGAGCCATAGTGACAATAAGGTGAGGGCAAAGGGACCCCACCCGCGGGGTGCCCACGGTCCTGCAGGAAACACAGACAGGTGGATTCACAGGTACCATGGCCTTTGGTAGGCAGGGAGGCTCATCCACAAGTGACGCCAGACCAAGGCCTGCCTCCACACCTCTGCTTATGCTGTCCCCGCCTTCTGGAATGCCACCCACCCATCTAACAAATATTTATTAAGCTCCTGTTGTACATGAGGCATTGGGAAAACAGGGCCAATCCAAGGCAGATAGGGTTCCTGCCTTCACAGAGCCCTGGAATGCCTAGGAAACTCCTGTTCATTCCTCAAAACCCTATTCTGATACCCTCTCTTCAGTATGAAGCCTCCCTGGACTCCCCTCAAGTAGTAAGTCGCTTATTTTCCAGTGCTATTCTAGCATCCATTGACTTTAGTTGTAGAAGAAAGAGAAAGGGAACAACCAGCCACTGAAAATTCACTGTGTACCAGACCCCATGCTGGGTACTTCACTGGCAATATCCTGCTTCAGGCTCTCAGTGAGCCTGCCAGGGAAGAGATGGGCCCCCTTTTCCCAGATGAGAAAATGGGCTCAGAGAAGTTTAATCTCTGGCCTAGGGTCACACCGTCAGCTGGTGAGTGAGAAAGCAGGGACAGAGAGCCCAAACGGTCACACTACGGGGTTGGCCATTGTCCATGCCGTGAACACCCTGAGGGTGGGCCTTGTGGGCATCACACGCTGTCCGCAGGCCCCAGCACGGGCAGGGTGCCCAGTGGGGGTTCGAGGTGTGGAGGGAGTGGGCGAAAGCCACCCCGGAGCCCGATTGGGGCTGCATTGCCGTCCTCGGGGCCTAGGTGGCGATGTGCACCCTCCGTCTCCCCAGCCCCTGCAGGCATCCACTTTCAGCTCCCGGATCCCTGGTCTGGAGAGGCCACGGGCTCCTTGCCCCAGCTACCTCTGCCTGGCAGCCCCCGCTGACTGGGGTCCCCCCTCACTGAGGGACATCACCACAGTAGGCCTCAGGATGGGCCAAATCTCCTTCCCGCCAAAATGTTTGGAGTCGAGAGAGGGACTCACTCATTCATTGCCATGGTCAGACCCAGGAAGCCTGCTGGCTCGGATGCCAGGGGGGGGGGGGGCGGGCGCGGGGGGGGACTGCCAGGGACCCTTCCTGCTGGGCGTCCCCTTCCCTGTTGCTCCAGGGGGGGCCTCCCCACACCCTGCAAGGCCGAGAAGACATCCACGGAACTCCAGAGGAAATGACAACCCATCTCAGTCACTCTGCAGGGTCCCACCGAGGCAGGGAGCGAGAGGATAAGGACACGACCTTGTCCAAAGCGCTCAGGAGTTGGGCCAGAGCTGGGGTAGAACCTAGATTTCTTGATTTGTATTCTCAGCCTTCTCCAGCGTGGTCTGAAGCCGTTCTTCCAGGGCCCCGGGGCGACTGGAGAAAAATGCAGTCCGACCAGTTATCTGCTGTACTACTAATAAAAATAACAACAACTCCCGTTTCTGCCTGGATTTCAGCCTTTTACCTACATTCCCTCGCTTGTCCTCGGGCCCAGGCCCACCAGGGGAGATGGGTGCCACCGCCCTCCATTTCACTGATGCCTGCAGAGGAGAGGCTTGTGCGGGTCCCAGCTCCCTGGCCTGGGGTCCCACCCACAGGAGGGATGAGGGTGGTGGAGAGGCAAGGTGGGGGAGGGAGGAGGGCTGGGCTTTAGGGAGGGGGGAGGCGGGCCAACTTGTGAAGTACAGATGGGGGGCGCTCTGAGTGCTCCCCCTACCAGACTGTTCTACACAGCACCCCCCCAAAACTGAATCTCTTTCAAATCAGCAGCCAGGCTCTGCCAGGACCAGACCACCTCTCTTTACTCCCTCCCCTCCACAGCTGCAGCCCCCAGAGAGCCATCTGGGCCTCCACTGACCATCAGATCTGGTTTACTCTGCCTGCCCTTAGGCAAGCCCCTTCCCCCATCTTGGACTCAGTTTCCCCATCTTTGAGTTGGCTTTTCAGTTCTCATTTGAGCGACACAAGGGAACGGGAATGGCTGTGTGGGGGGCATCTGCCGGGTCCCAGGCAACAGGCACTGGCTTCTTCACTGGTGGCACGGGGAGGCCAAAAGCTCATGTTGCCCAGGAGTTTCAGGACCAAAAGACACTGTGTCCCCACCTTCCTGTGCCTCAGTTGCCTTATGGTCTAGTCAGGACGATAAACCCGCTTCATAGGGTTGTAAGGAGAGCCCAGTGTGATGACGCATGGCATGTGCTTCGGGCAGCACCCGCCACAGAAGCCCTCAAAGGTTTCCGTCACCATCATCATTGTCACCATCATCACGACCATCCATCCTCTCCTTCTGGGCTGGTCCAGCCGCTGGAGAGATCAGCCTGCCAAGAAAACCCCTGACCCAGCCCCAGAAAAGCCTGGGCTCTACTCCCAGCTCTGCCATTAACCTGTGAGTCCCCCAAGCCTCAGCGTCTTCACCTGAAAAACGGGCTGAATAAGATCCGTGTAGAAAGCGTGATGGACATACAGCAAGATCACGCACGGAAAGGCTCCGAGCACAGGGCACGGCCAGTGGAAAGGGCCTGGTACACACTTGCTTCCTTCCTCCTTTATGGGATCAAAGTACAACTTTAAGACAGAGCCGAGCAAGTCCACGATAACGCCACAGCTCGTATTTAATGAGCACTTACCGTGTGCCTGACACCAGCCTAAGGGCTTTGTTTATTTAATGTTACTTCACCTTCCTAAACAACCGTGTGAGGTGGACAGAAATGTTACACCCATTTTACAGGGAGAAACTTAGCCATGCAGGAGCAAAATGCTGTTTTCTAGAAGCCTCCAGTGCTGCTGAAAGCCCACCAAGAGTAAGCGCTCACGTTTATTGAGCAGCTACTGTGCGCAGGTCAGTGTCCTCCTTCCCGGTGCTGCCTCCTCCAATGGTCCCAACAATGCTACAGGATAGCAACTGTCATTGTTCCTACTTCATAGGTGACAAACTCAGACACACAGTGGTGAAGCCATTCCTCCACTGAGAAAATGACTGAGTCAGGACTCGAACCCAGGTCTGTGTAACTCTTCTACCTGCTTCCCTGAATTACTGCACCAGAGCCCACCTGGAGTCTGGCCCTCCCATGAGGCCTCAGTGGCACCCAGGGGAGCAGGCCAGACATCCATGGCTCCAGGAGGCTATGGGGAGGGGAATCCTCATGTTTAGTACCCTCAAGGAGCTGGGGAGGCCGCGGGGGGAGGGGGGGGTCCCAGGTGGGGTAAAGCTACACTCTCTTAGGAGGGCACACAGTTTTTCTCCCCCGGCCCCACCAGTGTTCCAGACAGGCTGGGAACAGGTGCACAGATCCTGGGCCCTGGGCTAGGTGAGGGGGGGGGGGGGGCCGTTTGGCAGCCAGAGCCCTGCGTGAACGAGAAGAAACCCAGCCTGCAGCCCCTTGGGCCTGGCAGGAGATTAACAAAACAAATACCCGAGCAATCTCAATTTCAACACTTGGGGAGGGGGGCCGAGTGTCAGGGCCCAGGGGGAGGGAGGGAAACGCAGAGACATTTTACCACCTAAATAACTTTCCCTCTGTTTAGTTTCACACGAATGTACACTCAAGTGCGCGCTCGTGCTCTCTCTCTGCCTCTTTTTACATTTTTATTTTATTTTTACAAATGCTCAAACTTTCCTGCCACAAATTATTCTTGGCCATGTTACAAGTAGAAAGGCCGTGTGTATCCTTTACTTGACAAAAAGAGAGGGGGAAGAGGGAGGGGGCTCTTATGAAATACTTTGGTTGTGGGTTTGAGGTGGGATTTCTTCCTTACTTTTCCCGAGGGTGCCTTTGCCTGGGAGGGGAGGAGTGTTCACCTCCTGGGCATAAGCAGTCTCCACGCTGGTCTCGATCCTTCCACTGCCACTCCAGCTGCCCTAACGGGATCTTGAGGCTCTGGTTTCACCAGGACGGTTTGGAATGGCATTCGGGAAGGGCAGATTGGAGCTGGCCCCAGGGGCATCTCACCTCACCCAGGCCCTGCTGTTTCCCGAGCTAGAGAGTCCTGTCTGGAGGCCTGGAGGCTGGGGAGAGGTCCCCAAATCCCCAGATGGACTTGTCCTGCTCTACCCGGGACCCAAGAAAGGTGCTGGCCCTGGGCCCTCCCCGTCACTGCAGAGCCATCCAGCTCACCTCCATCCTCCTCATGCTGCAGTCTCCCCACTCCTGCAGATTTGGCTCCCCCCGCCCCCCCAGCCTCACCTCACCCCTCTGCCCGCCCTGCAGCACTTCGCTCCAGCCACGTCATTTCTCAAACACACTGAGCTTTTCCCACCTCAGGGCCTTGGCCAGTGCTCTTCCCTCTTCCCAGAACTCCCGCCCCTCCGCTCTCTGGGCTCAGCTGGATGGCCACCTCCTCCGAAAGGCTTTCCTGACAAGCAGGGACCTTGTCATTTGCCGTCTCAGCCCCCTGTTGGTTTTCTTCATAGCAGGCAGTTGATTCGAGGTTTCTTGGTCCATGTTCTTGTTTTTCACTGGTCCTCCCCCACGGCGTGAACAAACAGCCGAGGGAGGGAGGGAATGAGCAAATGAATAACTGAATGAATCAGTGAGGTCCTGAAGGCTGGACCAATAGTCCATTCCTTCCCTTGACCCCATTAACCCCTGCTTGTCCAAGGCTGTCCTTTGTGAGGGCTGCTTTTCCCCAGGCTGGTTTAGAAGGTGCTGGTCTAGGGCGCCTGGGTGGCTCAGTTGGTTAAGCGACTGCCTTCGGCTCAGGTCACGATCCTGGAGTCCCGGGATCGAGTCCCGCATCGGGCTCCCTGCTTGGCAGGGAGTCTGCTTCTCCGCCTGACCCTCCTCCCTCTCATGCTCTCTGTCTCTCATCCTCTCTGTCTCAAATAAATAAAAAATAAAATCTTTAAAAAAAAAAAAAATTAAAAAAAAAAAAAAGAAGGTGCTGGTCTAAAGGCACCCGGGGTCCACCAGTCCGGTGGGGGTCCCCCACTAGGGTCCCGGCCCTCTAGGGACACCCACCTGCATTGCCAAAAACATTTCCCAGCCATTTCTCATAAAAGCCAAATCACACACCCACGACCACGTGACTGTGTGCCCACTTGGGTGCCCGGGGCCTCAGGGTCAGGCCACGCTGACTCGGTCAGACAGAATTTATGAGAATTGTGCAGGTTCCATAGAGGGCGTGATGAACTTCTCAATGTTCACAACGCCCACACTCTCGGGGGTGCTGTGGGGACAGAGATTCTGATACCCCTCCGACAGATGAGGAAACCGGGGCTCAGGGAGGTGACCCGCGGTGCACAGAGCAGCCTCGTCTTTGCCTCTCTGCACGGTTGCTGGGCCTGTCACCCTTCCCCAGCCGTGCAGGCCAGAATCTTGGGAGCCGGCGGCCTCTACGCCTCCCTCCCCCTCAAATCCACATCCAAACAGCCCAAGTCCTGCGGGGCCTGCCTCCCAGCGCAGCCCCCCCTCCCCTCCCACTGGTACCCCCAGGATCACCGTTATCAGCCTGAACTTGTCCAGCCGCAGAACAGCAAGCAAGACCGTGGCCCCCGAGGCCGCCTCGGGAACTGTGTCATCTTGTTAGTGATGCGTGAGTTTATGGAGCTCTGCGGTGTATCATTATGCTCTCATTTTATTGATCAGCAGCTTGAGGTTGGAACTTTCTTATCCCTTAATGGAAACCCTGCTGCTCCTCTCCACCAATTACAGTAGAAATTAATGGCTACTTGCATACAACTGAGCTCATGAGCAATCGTGGGGGCCAATGACGTGTGAACCATGAGGCATAAAACCGTATCTCTTCAGACGGGGTGTCCAGCCAGCCTCCTGGCCAGCACCCCCTTGCCCTTGTTGAGGCCTTCAGAGGGCTGCCTGGTTGTGTGGGAGGAGGGGAGTCTGTTGTCCTTGCTTGAATGGATTCATCCCCGGTTGGGTAGGACGGAGATTAGTGGAGTGGGTGGGCTGTGGGGACAGGGGCAAGAAGGGACACCAGGCAGGCGAGCAGAGGCCCCCAGACAGTGGGAACCGTGCAGGGAGGGGGCAGGAGATAGGGGTGGGGGCCAAGGAGGGGAAGAGTATCTTGGCGAAACACCCTCTCAGCCTTGGGAGTCGTGGGTACCGCATCCCTCCCACGCACCAGGCACCTGCTGAGCACCAGGGCCACAGCGTGGAACAGAACAGGCAAGAATATCTGTCCCCAGGAAGCCTCTAATTCTCATGGGCAGTGATGGACACAGGTGAACATACAATAACTGTGGGGTATGGGGTCAGGAACAGACCGATCCATGGGACAGAAGGAAGAGAAGCCAAACCTCAAGAAGAGACGTGTAGGCCCAAAGGGGAAATATTTTCATGATCTTGGGTAGGGAAACCCTTCCTCAGCAAGTCACAAAAACCTGAAACCAGAAAAGAAGAAACAGATGAATTTAAAGATACGTGAATATTAAGCCTTGAAGAATAAGAAGGCCTGGACAGAAGGGGCCGTGGGTGTGGAGGGGTGAGAGCGATGTCCACCAGGCTCGCAGTCAGGGGGCGCCCCTGGACTGGGGTTGGACAGACAGGGGCCCCTGGACACAGCCACACCCCCTCGTCCCCATGCCCCCTCCGTCCCTGCCCTGCCGCTCCCGGCTCCCCTGGATTGCCTGCCCTGCCCCTGCCCAGCCCTGAAAGACATACTAGGGGCAGGAATTGAGGTCTCCCAGCCCTGTGCTCAGCCCCACCGCCCATCACAGGACTCTGGGCTCTGGCCACCACGGTCCCCCACTGAGAGGGCAGGTGGAACAGGTCACTTGGGCCCCGAGGAAGGCACCTGTCCCGGCTCTGCCCCAGGTCTGCCCAGGGCTTCCCTCACAGTGCTAAGGACGCCCCCCTCTCCCTGGCTGCCTTCCTCGATCCCCCACTCCCACCTGGACATCCTGAGGGCTGCCCCACACCGGCCCCAGAGCCCCCAGCCTCCTCGCAGATGTGCTGGGCATCATCCCTCTAGTGTACTTCCAGGATCTGCCAAAAGGCCCTCCCCAGCCCAAGAGCTCACTCGCCTGTGGTCACACAGCCAGGGGGTACAGTCAGGATTCGAACCCAGCTCTGGCTGGCTCTACCCTCCTTGTTCCCTCTGCACCTGCCCACCGGTGACCAGCCTGCAGGCCATGCCCAGATCCTGCCTGAAAGCTGGACTTCTTCACCTCTTGGAACCAGACATAAGTTGAAATTGTGGGGGCGGGGGGGGCGGTGCCCAGGTCCTTAAAACATCTAGAGCAGGGTCTGGGCATATCAGGCAGGGAGAAAGGAAGGAGAAGCCTGTGGGCTGAGGCAGAAAGAGAAGGACAGAGAAACAAGAGAGCTGACCTAGAGGAGCGGAGGCAGAACCATGGGCAGGGAGGTGAGTGTGGGCCCAGAGCCCCAGCAGCGTGCCCTGGACCCTACCACACAGGACAGGAAGCCCTCACCGCGCCTATGGCACAGGGAGCCCGGCCATTCGGGGACATGGACAGCGCAGCAGGGGCCAGACAGGCCATGTGGAAGAAAGAAGCTTCCTGCATCCCAGGGTTACCAAACCCTGCTGGCCCAGGCCGGCCTGGAGCTCCCCCCGGCCAGGCCTCCCGCTGCAGCCCCCAGGTGTGGAGGAGGGAGTCTCTCCAGGGAAGCAAGGAGATCAAAAAGAGAAGCAGTGGCTAAATCACCAGCCTGTGCCTCCCTCCCTCTCTCCACGCACCAGGAAGCCTTCCCATAGCAGCTTCGACCTGGTTCAAGGACTCCCGGGAGGTCCCAGCCCAGGGCCGCTCCTTCCAGCTGGGGCCCAGCCCCTCTGCCGGGCTCAGGCTCTCTCCCACACAGGTCTGACCTGCCCTTCCCACCCTGCCAACCCCGCGTGCACACACCGCCATGGCCAGGCCATGCACACACACCAGAGCAGGGGGCTGCACACACCTGCTCTCACCCTCCCTGCCCAAATGATGGCCATCTCAGAGGGTAGTGCACTTGGGGCCTGCACTACGCGGATCATCCCCCCACCACTTGTCCCTAGAAGCTGACATTCTCCTAGGGCAACTGGATTGGAATGAACACCCAGGACACTGCTTAAGGGGGAAGGGGGAAATGACACGAGGGGACACCAGCCAGTCTTCACTCTCCCAGGCAGAGCTTCCTGACTTCTACTCACCTGTAGCTTCCTGGGCAGTAGCAGCCTGAAGCCATGCGGGGAACACAGCTTGACCATGTCTGTGTGGCCTTGGGCAACTCACCGAACCTCTCTGAGCCTCAGATTCCTCATCGATAACTGTAGAGGAGCCAGGCATATCCGAAATGCCACTCTCCTAAACCTTACCCAGAGGAAGGAAGTGAAACTTTCAAAAGGGCTCTCCCCACATCTCAGGGTTGATCAGAACCGTAACAACGGGGACCCTGCACCGTCTCATTCGGGGCCCACAGCTGCCCTCCGAGGGAGGGACTGTTAGTATTTCTACTTTGCAGATGAGATGGCACCACTCAGAGTGGTTGAGGTTGACCTCGGTTGTCCGAGATCACACCAAGATGCAACCCCAGGTCTGTCTGACACGAACACCCACGTGCCCTCAATCGACCTCCAGAAGTGCTCCTGCGGCTCACTCCTGCCTGCCTTCACCTTACTCCTCATGCTTCCCCTGGGGCACGGCGTGTGACTGGGGCTCCATTGCTTAAGTCCTCTGGCCACATCAGGGTGTGCGCGCTCATGGACACACCCGAGCGAATGCGCGTAAGCCTGGCTCCAGATGCTCTCCAAACACTAATGGCTCTGACATTTGTCCCTCCAGCTCCAGGTGTGGGCTGTCAAATCCCTTGAGGTCTAATAATTATGTCGAACTCCACATCTCTGAAATGGAGTTTCCCTGACTACACACCCCTGCCGCCCTGCTGCTCACCCCTCGCCAAGGCACCACCACCACCTTCATGCATCAGCCTCTGCACTGGTCTCCCTGCCTCCCCCTTAGTCCCGAGTGATCCTGCCTCAAGTCCTGCCATGGCCCCCCTGTTACTCAGAGCAAAAGACAAAGCTCCCTACACACGATCCTATGGCCCTGTGACTTTGCTGACTCCTCTCCTCCCATTCCCTCTGCTCCAGTCATACTGGCTTCTCTCCTGTCCCTGGAATACCCTAAGCACACTCCTACCTCAGGGTCTTTGCACTTGCTACACCTGCGCCTGGGACATCATTCCTCCAGATGGCCACGGGTCTCCCTGCCTCTCACGCCTCAGGTCTCTTGCCCCTCAAATGTCCTACCAGCGAGGCCCTCATGCCCAGCCACTTAAAATAACCCTCCCAGCCCCGTGGCCCCTCTCCCCCTCACCCTGTTTAACTATTTCCCTAGCACTTGTCACCACCTGGCATGTTACTAATTTGCATATTTGTTTAATATCTCTCTCATCCCAGGAGGACACGTACTCCTGTGAGATCAGGAATCTCTGCTCATCTCCTATTCATGCTCGGAGCCGAGAACAATGCCTGGCACATGGTAGACCCTCAATAAATATCTTTGCAGGCAGGCAGGAAGGAAGGAAGGAAGGAAAGGAATAGTAGCAGAGTGGAGGCTGACGAAAGTAGGCTGGGGAGAGAAAGAGAAAAGAGGAGGAAATGGACATGCATAGGAACAGACGTGAGATAGATACACTGCTGTGGTCAAGCATTCAGAGATGGACGGGTCAGACCACACACACACACACACACACACAAATGCATCCCCAAATATACATATACACGTATATCCATCCTTACACACATGCATATCCACACAGAGCCCCTTAGCAGCACTCTGTTCTGGCCCCACACCCCTCCACCCCCTCCACCCCACCCATGCTCTACACCCCTTCCCAGGCAGGGAAAGAGGCTTCTCCAGGTGACCTCACTGAGTGGGGCATGAAACCACCAGCTCTTTTTCAAAGTCTCCCTTGTAATCTGCTCCTGGATCAGTGCTCACAAGGGCACCGGCCCCTGCCTGAGGGTGGGACCCCTCACCTTCTCCCAGGAAGTCCCACCGAGTCCCCCCCTCCCAGTCCCCACTCAGCTGTGGCTCCTTCCCCTTCCCCTGACCAGTATAACCTGCTCAGCTGAATTCTTGCTGGGCATTTTCAAACAATTCCAATTATTTGGGGGGAGGAGTGAGACTGTGACTCCCAGGAGGGGCTTGCCGGGAGGGGAGGGAGAAGAGGGGGTCCCCTTCAAAATGGGGCAGCCTCTAAGTTGCTTGTTCTGCAACCAAGAGCCCCAGCCCTGCCCCACCCCCACAGCCTCGGTTCTCTGAAAACACCAGATTTCAAGCCTCCGGGCCTTTGTACCAACAGAGCCTCCCTCCTCAAGTGTATTCCCCTCACTTCCCCGCCTGGCAAACTCCTCCACATCCTTCAAGGCCTTGGTCAGGTGTCTGACACCCTCTGCCTGTCCTCATCTCTCTGTTATCCTTGTCTGTTTAGGCGCTTGCCTCTCCCGCTGGAGGGGGACTCTGAGGGCAGAGAGCACGATGATGCATCCGGACCCGCTGCAGATCCCAGCGCGGGCCTGGCTCAGAGCACGGGCCCCGGACATTCGCTCTCAGGATGGGAGAAAGGGGTGGGGAGGGCCTGCAGAGGTCTGGGCCAGCTGCTAGAATCCTAGGTCACTCACTGCCTTGCTGTGACCTCGGGCAAGTCACCCACCCTCTCTGGTCTGCCCTCCTTATCAGCCCGGGCTCCCTGAAGCCGGTGAAGGGCTGAGAGGTGACCCTGACCCCAAAGGGAGAGCGTGGTGCTCGAGGGAGCTGTCCTGGCCAGGTGCGAGCCAGGTGCTGCCCTCGGGGTTGAGGGAGTGGCCAGACAGGAGCAGAAGGGAGAGAGAGAGAGGCCTGGAGCTCCTTGCTCACCGTGTCCCCCTGTTGCCAGCACCGTGGCGGCAGGCGCCCGTCCCTGAGACCACTGTCGCTCTCGCGGGGACCGCCACGGTCTCGCCCATTATTGTTCCAGCACCATTAACGCCAACATGGGCACCCACATCGCCCTGTCCGCACGCCCCGGGTTCCGTTCTCCAAAGCAGAGCAGCACCCCGCTCCTCTCTGGACCCCTATCACCCAGCAGAGATCCCGGCACATTCCGGAAGCTCCGTGTTGTAGACTGAAGGGAATACCCCGAGGTTCAGTCCCATGCCCTTGAGCTGGCCTTACCAGTAGAGAAAGCTGGAACAGCACAGGGCCACCAGTGGAATGATTTCCCTCCGAGTCCCTGCGTTGTTCTCCGGGAGCTGAGGAGAACCTCCAGCCTGAATTCCCAGGACTCACAGAGCGTGTCCGAGAGCCCGAGTCACAATGAGAACTCAGAGAGTGAAGTCCCTAGCCTCAGTTTCCCTGCTGGTATAACGGGGACCATGTTCCTGCCTCTCAAGGCTGTTGGGAGAATGAAATGAGTGACAGCAGAGAAGGCAGACGGCCCAGGGCCTGGCACCTGACAGGGGACACCCCTCAATCCTGCCAGCCCCTCATCCCCAGCACCACCTGGCTGAGGGCAATATGGGTGTCGGTGCTTCTCTAGGGTTAGGGCTCCAGAGTGGCGGTTGTTACATCTTAAGTTGCATTATTCTTGTCCTAGACACAGTCCCTAGATTATTTCTGGGGCCCCTCACATCAGCTCTAAGACGAAGAGTCTGTACCCCCATTTTACAGGTAAGCAAATGTGGGCTCGCTCAAAGCTGCCCAGCCAAGAGCAAAGACCCCGAGGCAATCGGCTCCCATGACCGCCTCAGCAGGGGCAGAGGGCTGGAGGGATGCTGTGAAGCCCTCAGCACCAGGTCAGACCTGATGCCTGGACCCAATGTCGTCAGGCAGCAGGAGACCAGAGCCTGGAAAGATCCAGCGTGGATGCCGCCTGGGAAAGGGGTCTGCACAGCTGCTTAGACTGGTGAGCCCAGGCGGCAGGGGGAGGTTCTTCCTACCCACACTTCTCAGTCAGGACTTGGGCAACTGTGTGGTTGGGGGGGTCGTCCCTGCTGTGCCCCACCCTTACGCTCATCAGGGAGACAGGAAGACAGAGATGCCAAGCCAGGCCCCACCTCCTGGACCACTTCCTCTAGAAGATTAAAAGGCCCGGGTCTCCCCCATGCCTGCGTATCCCACCATCAGTACCAGTGCAGCTTCCTGTTTGCCGGGATGGGCGCCCGTTGCTATGGGGACGGCAGGAGGTACCCGCTCCAGGTGGCCGATACCAGGCCCGGCCCCTCCCTGGGCCTTCCCTATCACTGCCACAGCCTCTCTAGCAGCTGGGCTGGCAGAACCATCTGGTCTGCGATCAAAGGGGCCGCAGGCGGGCACTGCCCTGGGGCCTGGGCAAGGCACCTCTTATCTCTCCCACGCCTGGGGATCTTTCCAGACTCAGGACAGCAGGAGCCCGTGGGCGGGGGTGGGGGGGGTGGGGACAGGAGGGGTGGGCTGGAGTGCATGGGAAAGACACTCCCTGGGAGTGGCGGGAGGGACTTGAAACTTGCCAGGAATGAGGCCTGAGACTGGAGACAGGACGGGTCGGTGGTTGGTCCCTGTGGTGCTCTATGCCCACTTGCTCCTCATCCCGCTAGAGCCCCAGCCAGCTGTGTGACTCGGGGCGCAGCACTCCGCTTCCCCGAGCCTTGGTCTCCTCTGCTGCCAAGTGGGAAGCAAAGCAATGGTTGTGAGGATCCCAGTGTGCGAGGCCTGTGGGACACTGGTGGGTACTCGGTTTAATAGTAAAGATATTAGTTACTATTTATAGAGGATAAGCCCTTAAAGTGCATTATTCTCATTTAATCCACATGGCCACCTGAGATAGGGTCCCTACTATCATCCACTTCTTACAGAAGAAAACCCTGAAGGTCAAAGAGTTCAGGAAATTGCCCCAAATAGCACAGATCCTAAGTGGCCGGCAAGTGTTAACCACTAATATTGCTTTTTCCCTCCTATTATATTCTGGCTGAGCTCACAGCCGCCCTGACCGGCCCCTGACTCCATCCTCTGCCCTCAGGCCCCCCTACTAGGCCACCCACACAATCCTCACCCATTGGTTCATTTTTTAAACCCATCTAGAAATAATTATTATTAATGAATAACAATTATTAAAGACTGGCATTTGCTAGCCCTCGATAATAACCAGCTAGTGCTAAGCTCAAGCACTAAGCCAAAGGCCCCGAAACTTTTGTGACAGCCCTAGGAGGTCAGAACCATAATAGGGTATGAGGGAATGGATGCCCAGAGACACACACGCAACGCTCCAAACGGACTGAACTTCCATTTCTGGAACATACTTCACTCTGCCTCCCCTCTTGCTCTTTGCCATGCTATGGTCCCCACCGGGAACAACCCACCCACTGGCAGTCTGTGTCTAGGCTAGAAGCAAGGCTCCTGGAGGACAAGGATGATGTGTTTGCTGTGCATGGTACACAGTCTCGGGGACCCAGTGCCAAAGCTCAGGCGGATGAGGTTTTGAGTATGGAAACCATGCAGGACTAATTAATAAGGGAATAACGGCTCGGGATCTTATTCATCTAAACCTGACAGAACCTAAAAGACAATAATCAAATCCCTGTGTTTTCCAGGGTCTCCCCAGATAAAACAATCTCAGCTCCTTGAGCATTTCCATATGATAACTGTCAGGACGCTGAGCTTCCAGAAGAGGAACAGATGAATGAGTGAGTGAGTAACTGGGTGAATTCTGCGGTGAGTGTGTTAGTGAACAAACAAGTCAGTGAGCTAGAGCTAGAGCATCAGCTAGAAACTTGTGGAAACGGCGAAGTAAATGGGTGAATAGAAAGATGAGCAAGTGAATGGATGGGGCAGAAAGGAGAGGAAATGAAAGAAACCCCAGCAGGGTCAAGTACACGAGAACAGGTCAGTGGGCTTCCCAGAGGGACACCCGAGCCCCCACCCAGGAGCCTCAAACCACAGGCTCTATAAGGTTGGCAAACTACAGCTCACCAGCCAAATCTGACCCACTTGTAAATAAAGTTTTATTGGAACACATCTTTTTTATCTCATTCTTTTTTATGTCTTGCGTGTGGTGACTTTCATTCTACAACAGCAGAACTGAGTAGTTGTAACCATGACCGTATGACCTGCAGAGCCTAAAATATTTTCCACCTGGCCCTTTACAGGTAGAGTGGGCCCGTCTCTTTAGTAGAGCCCCTTGCGGCAGGGACCCGAACAGGCATCCTGCCTGGGATCCTCCCAATGCGGACTGGAATCCTCCCTGCCTTCAGTGGGTCCTCGGGACCCCACCTGCCCATCTCTGGGCCTGGGCCCTCCCCACCTCTCTAGGCAGCCCTTCTGGCTTTAGGGCCTTTCAGGCCATCAAGAGCTCTTCCTTCCGCTGAGTGGAAATGTTCTGTCCTCTTTCTTGTCCCCACCCTCAACCCGACCTCCCGCCTTGACCGCGGGTGTTTACCCTGACCTCTGCCCTGTGTCTCGTTCCCCACCAACCAGCACGGCTCAGGCCCGGCTGGATCCATTTCTCAACCAGGGAGGCAAGTGAGTCACCGAGTCCAGAGAGGGGACATCTGCTGGGCTCTGGCCTTCAGCTAATCTCACTAATTCTGCGGAAGAGGCCCAAGCCACCCCTGCTGCTTCGTGTATGTGCTTGGACATGGCGTGGAAGCCAGCCGGCTTGAGAGGATATTCACTCGCCCAGAACTGTGGGGTATTTGGGCCCCGAGTGTTTATTTCAAGTTTGGTTTTGTCTTCAGTTCCTGGGATCATTTCCCAAAAGAGCTGAAGAAATCTGGCCTCGACCGGGCACGTGCACAGGGAAGCAGAGAAGTTCTCATTTGACCCCCACACAGATTTCTGGGGCCCGCTTTACAGAAGAACACACCCAAGCCGTCCAGGTACCAGTCCAGGGTGCCTGCTTTCTTGTTGCCTCTCTCATTCTGGAATCTTCTAGAATCATTCGAGAACCATACAAGCCTCGACGGGTTGCTTTGCACCCATTTCCACAGCGCTCCCCTAACACCTTAGCCCCATTCCACAGGTGGGAAGACTGACGCATGCCATATGCTTAGACTCGGGCCTCAGATTCCAGTGAGCAGGTCACCGATCAGTGGGCACCCAGACAGAGGAGCAGGGTGTGGAGAGGCAGGCTGGGGGTTACAGAGCACGAGGCCTGAGTCCCCGAACCCAGTGGGAAGAAGGAAAGACATGCCAGGCAGGAGTCACAGGGGCAGAGGTGTGGGGTCCGAGGGGCTTCCTTCCCCACAGATTCTAGGTGGGTTCTTCCCTCTGTTCAATGCGCCCATTGCCACTGTAACTATGACCACGTGGAAAGGGACCAGAGATGTGGGGAGAAGAGGAGAGAGAGAGAAATAAAGAGGAGGAAGAGCCTAGTAGTTACAAACACGGGCTCTGGAATCAAAGCGACCGGGTGTAAGCCTGGGACCACCGCTTCTCAGCGAGCCTCACTGGCCTTGTCCGTCCAATGGGGCTCATAATGCTGAGCTCACAGCTTTTTTAGGGCAAAATGAGGTAATGCGTGTCAAACACTGGGCCCAGGGTCTGGCAGGGGCCAGGCGCTTGGCCAGCGGACACCCTTTCCTTCCCCACGGACACGGTGTGCTTATCACTTGCAATTTGAATCGAGCACTTATCCTGAGCCCCCAAGCGAGGTGATGTCTAATCGCCGTGGTGTGAACCCTCCACCGTCCCCAGTCCAACCCAGCGAGTTCCGGGAGGGGGCCGCGCCGCCGCGAGAACATACCTGGCCTGCGTCTGCCCCCGTGGCGTCACCTGCGCACATTAATGAAAAATTCACGGCGCGGAGCAGAGCCAGGCCAGACCAGGAAATTGCAAAGTCGCGGGCGCCTTAGCTCAGCCCCGCTGCACACTCTCTGCTTTTATAGCTCCACGTGTAATAACATAAAAGCATAATTTATTAAAGTATCACTTAAAGTGGGGGTGGCAGGAGGGGGTCCGTGCCCGAGGGGCCGCGAGTGCCACACTGATTGGAGATGCCAAGGGAGGGGAAGCAGTCTCGATGCTCTCCAGCTGCCTGCCCATCTTGGCTCACCGTGCAGTGGGTGGAGGACCAGGGAAGCATCCAGGAGCTGTGGGCATAGCCTGGAGACATGAGCCAGGCTGTGTGGGGCCGAATTCTGTCTGTGTGACCAGGGATGGATCAGTTGTCCCCTCTGAGCTACAGTTTCCTCATCTGTAAATGAAAGGATTGCGGTGAGATCCCAAAAAAAAGAGTCCCTCATTAGCAGCTCTCCTACCAGGCCTGCTCCTCCCAGAGTGAAAGAGGCTTCCAGGCACTGAGCCGTGCCAGGAAATGGCCCTGGGATTGCCTCATTAAACACGGAGGGGTATTTACACTGGGAGAAACAAATATTTATCTCTGGACCAAGGAAGGAGGAAGGTCTTTGGAACCCCAGTCTTGTATCTGGCTCAGCCCTGCTTGGGAGGAAGGGACCAGGTGGAGAGGGGAAGGAGGAAGGGGGTGGGAGGGAGGGTGCAGGGACAGAGGCAGGGCTGGGTTCAAAACCCAACTCTGCTGCCACCCAGCGTTGTGACCCTGAGCACGGGTCCTCATGCTGCTGTGCCTCTGGGTCCTCCCAGGAAACGCGGCTCTAAGAACATGGTAACCTTTCAGGGTGAGTGGAAGCTTCAAGGAGATAATGTGTGCCTGAAACGGGGTACGTGTCCACTTATTACCGACTCTATGCCAGGCACTGTCTGGGCTCGCAAGATCCTGCAGGGAGGAAGGCACGCAAACAGCAGGTATTTCTATTAGGAAAAAATGAGGTGGGGGGAGAAGGATTCTCACCTAGTGACCCACAACACTCCAAGCTGGAAGCACCAGGGGGATGGTGGTCGTTTAGCACATGGACCACACAGAGTTTTTAAAAAAGCAACAAATATACACCAAATGTCTGACTTTCTTTCATCCAACTTCCCAAAGGGCATAGTGGATGGGCTGCCTCACAGGGACAGGATACAAATTTTCAGAACCAAATTCAGGAGCCTTGGTTTGCCCAAAGAATTATATGGTGTTTCCTGCATGGGGTCTGGTTGGTAACATGGGAGAATTTCTCGAATCCAACTGGTTCTCTCCACCTGCTCGGCTACCCCCTGATCCAGGCCAACATCCTCTCCTGCCTGGCTATATGAATAGCATCCTGGCTGGGCCCCCTGCCTCTGCCCTTGCCCCCCACAGTCTGTCCCCAGCTGCAGTGTGTTCTTGTACCTTGGAACTGGTTGAGGGTGGCTGGGGTTAGCTAAGAAGATGCCCATGAAAGTGCTGAACTAGGAGACATAGACACAAAGCCGGAGACAAGGTGGTTGGATGTGGGAAGAACTTCTTGACTTCAGGAAAGAAGCCCCTTTAATGTACCCTCAGGAGAAGCTGCAGAGGGTTGAGCTCCCAGTCCTGCATGAGGGGGTCAGGTCACTTCTCGGTGGGACCCAGGCACAGGGTGAGCCCAGAAGACCTCACAGAGAGTTGCGGACACCAGAACAGTGCCAGACTGGTCAGATGGGAGCAAAACTCTTCCCCGAAGCTTCTGGGGGCTGAGCAGCCACCCCACCTGCCAGACCTTATTTATTTGAAGTTGTGGTTGTTGAGTTTGGTGTTTGTTGAAACGACTCTCCTCCCACGAGCTTCGCGCCCCACTGAGAACTTGAAAGTGACATTCCTCAGGCCAGCTAAGAGGAGGGCAGGAGCCCAAGCCAGAGGAGAGAGTGAGGGAAGGGCTGGGGACAGGGCTGGGGGAGACACGTCAGGGTCCCAGCAGAAAACAGACTCATGCAAAAGGGATAACAGAAAAGGGGTTTCAGAGCAGTAGGTGGAGTTCCGGGAAACCACCAAGGGATGGTATGGTGCCCAGGGACTGGCAACAGGGGGGAACTACCAGCACCCCATGCCCAGGCAGCACGCTGTGTCGAGAGCTGTAGAGGAATTAGGCCAGCCCATGGAGACTCAGCAGAGAGGGAGCGGGTCCCCCTTTCTGCTCCTACCCTCCCGCTGGCTAGACCCAACCAGAAGCCAGAGAGCAAGGAGCCAGGCAATGCAGAGTGGAGTTGGGAGGTCCCAGAGCCCAGAGCAGGCCCAGGAGGGGGAAGACTGAGTCTGGGGGCCAGAGGCCACTCTCACAGGCCCTTGGGCTTCGCCTTCTGTAGAGTAGAACTTGAACAACGCCTACCGCGGGTTTGAAATTTCTACTCCACCTTGACCCCCAGGTCTAGGTCTTCCCCAAAGACCCCTGGCTGCAAGTAGCTCTGTTCCCTGGGGGAATAAGTAAAAGCCCACCACCCTGCTTTTGCTCAACCTGAGCCCTCCACTGGGGTCCCCTCTCCTCTCTGCTCCCGGTGGAAAACCTGCTCCTCTTGTCCAAACCAGCTCCGATACTGTGCACTATTCATTGCTAATAACAGCTATTTATCCACAACAAATATGTGCCAGGAACCAATTAATGGCTCAAATCACCTGAAGTCAGTCCCCGCTCTGCCCTTCTGAACTGTGTGAGGTCAGGCAAGCAATCTCACCTCCTGAGCCTGTCTCTTTATCTGAAATAGTTCCGCCTCCCTAAGGGGTGGATAAGAGGATTGAATAAGGCCCCAAGCACTGGCCTCGTGTTTGAAGTCTCCGAGGAGCTCAGGACTGGGTGACTGTCGTTATTGCACTCGCCTTCCTCACAGGGAGGAAACCAAGGCTCATAGAGACCCATGACTCACCCAAGGCACACAGGCCAAGGAACCAGGCTGTGGTCCCGATCCTGGTCTCACCCCAGGCCAGCCTTCTCATTGCACCAGGCTGCTGCCTTCTGCAAGAGGCCCTCCTAGGTTGCTCAGGGAGAAGAAATCTCTCCATTTGGATGTGATTCCTATAGTTAGAATAACAGCTATCACACGCGTAGCTTTACTATGCTAGGCATTGACGCTTGAATTCACTTAATCTTTGTGACAGTTCTCTACGGTTGTCCCTGCTGTCATCCCACTGATGAGGAATCCGAGGCCCAGAGAGACTAAGGAACATAGCCACTTGGATCAGCATTTGAACCCAGGCAGCTTAGCTCCCGAGAGTCTGTTTTTGACTTCAGCCCAGTCCTGCCCCTTGCCGGCTTTGCTCTGACGTGCCCACCTCCCCACTAGACGGGAAGGAAGCTACCTGAGGGGAGAGCAGCTCACGTGCAGGGCCTCTCTTGGGTATGGTTGGGTTAAGACCTGTTTGTTAGGGGGAAGCTGATGAGGAAGGGGGTGAGTAGTGAGAAAGGCTAGAGCTGGGGTCGCCTCCACTTGGCAACCCTCTCTCCCCATCCCATCAAACCCATGACTCTTGCCCAGATGGGGTACTAGCCTCCTTGGTGGCCAGCCCCAGCCTCACCCCACAGAAGCCAAGGTCTCTTTCTGAAACATGAACCTGCAGCTGCCCCATCTTACCGGCCCCGCCCCTCTAAGCCCTCCCAGTACCCCTCACGAGCAAACCAAGCTCCCGGGCCAGCAGTGTGGAGCCCCAGGGTGCAGCCCTATCTGCTTCTCGCTGCTGCCCTGCCATGCACAAATATCACCCCTTTCCCACGACGCCCTCATATACTCCCTCACTTCTCTAGAAGCACCTCCAGGTCAGGGATGGTTCTTTCCAGCCAACCACACTTCACCCCTTCAACTGGCCCCCAGCAAGTGCTCAGAATTAGTCGAATTGGAACCATTGCCGCAGGAGATCTGAATTCTGGTCCCAATCTGGTCCCACTAATTTGTTCAGATGCATCCCTACCCTACCCTCGAGCCTCAGTTTCTCCATTTGTACAAGGAAGGATATGAACAGCATGCTCTTTGGGTGGCTCAGATGCTGTGGAACTCTCTCTCTCTCTCTCTCACCCCTATGCCCAGGCAGTGCACACACACACACACACACACACTCACTCTCTCTCTCTCTCTCACGGACATACTCTGTCTCACACACACTCTCTCAAACACTCTCACACTCACATACTCTCACACATACAGTCTCACACTCACACACACTCTCACATACTTCCTCATGCTCTCTCACACACTCATACACTCACATTCTCACTCTCACACTCTCTCCTCTCTCACACACGCACGCATGCACAGCCCATGCCAACCTCTCCCCAGGACACTGAGTATCTCCGTGGATTGAATTACCGACATTTCATCAGTGGGAGGAAAGGAGGCGGGGCAGGGGAAGGAACTGTGAATTCCGCACACCAAGCCTGTCCCCGAAAGGCCTGGACCAAATGCCACAGTGTGTCTGTGCCCATCTGCCCCTGGGGTGGGGAAGAGGGTAGAGGTAGAGTACAGACAGGGAGAGGTTCCCCAAAACTGGAATGCCAAAGAAAAGACACCCAATGAACCTCACACAGATACACACACTTTCTTCACAGACACTACCACCCCCCCCCACATTCACACATGTGCACACACATGCTTAAACACACATTTGTATCCTACGTACACATTTACCAACATACACGAGCCTCTTTCACTCAGTCAACAAATAGTCATTGATCCATTCTGCTACGAAAACCTCGCTCTCCATCTCTCACTCTTTTGTGAAACACAACCTCACACTTGGTCGCACCCTTACACACACACGCACACGTTGCCCACACAGACTCACACACCCCAAGGCTTAAGCTATGGGCTCCCTCCAAGACCCTGCGAGGGCCCAGCAATGTGTTCACATGATGGTCAAAGCCAAAAAAGAGGTAGGGAAAGCCAGGATGTTAATTAATAAAAATATTACGATATTTTCTGGATTTGGTAATGTTTATGGTATCTGTCAGCTTTAAAAACTATTGTAATTTGTTGTGGTTTCTTTTCTCATTTTACAGCCTTTAGTATTCATAATTTTGTGTTATTTTTCACAAAGGAAGTCCCCAAAACTGAATACATTTTTGGCCACACCAGGCCTGATCCTGCCCCTGTGAACCCCCAGATGTTCAAACAATCACACTCACCCTCTCTCACATCCACAGTGTCACACATGTATTCACATCCCCACATACTCTTTTGAGTCAAAGCCAGTGTCACACACACCCTGGACACACTCAGTCTCTCGCATCCGCCTTCTCATTCTCACTTCAGACAGGTGCACAACCCAGGGCACCTGCGGCCCACCTGGCCTCAGGTCAGACCCCATCACTCCATCCCTCCCAGGCTCCCGCCCCGACCTGCAGACACTTGGCAGTCCCTGGACCGCCCCCAGCACTCACTGAAGGACACGACTAGTCCCCAAGATGCCGACCATCCATACATCCTGACTCTACCCCACACCACTATGTGCCCACTGCCACCTCAGCAGGAAACTGCCAAAACCCACAGAACATTCTGGAATTTTCTTGGAGACCTCCTCATTGACCAAAGACAGCTGGTATTGATAACAGGACATGAGAATTAGAATTATACAGTCTTTCCTGGGTTCAAATCCTGACTCTAACACCTGCTTTATGCTCACAGGTAAGTGAGTAAACCTTCCAGAGCCTCAGTTTCCCCATCTGTAAAATGGAAGTAATAATCACACCTCATGGGCATGTTGTGAGGATTAACTAAGCAAACACAAGCAAAGCACAGAGCAAGAACCCAGTGCCTGGTAGTAGTCATTCTATTTTCCCCTCAGGACTGTAGGAAGGCGGGATGGGAGCCCTGTCCCCTCTGGACGGGTCCCTCCTCCATCAGTCAGCCATTCCACACCACCCCCCAGCCTGTTGCCTCAGCTACATCACCCTCTCGGCCACCCGAGCATTGGGATCACCAGCGCACCTGCTTCCAAGGGCTCTAATTTCCTGTAAGTGTAAGAATTCAGGTCAGACACGGCCCGCAGCCTGGGGCCCCCCTCCCGGCGGAAACCCATAAATAGCCCGGCTCAGGCTGCCGGCCCGGGCACGAGACTTTCTCTCCTCACTCACCATCATGCCGGGCCTCAGCACAGCCCTGTGCGGACTGTACGCTGATTGCCACTTACGCATGGGGAAACTGAGGCTGTAGGGAGGACTCTGAGTTTGAGATCCTGACCTGCCGTGCACTAGAAACAACTGCCTTTAAGATATGCCCTTCCCACCTCCACACCCCACCCCCCCGATAAATGTCCTTCCTCCCAGTCCCCAACTGGCCACTGACTTACGCCTGAAATCCATCTAGCAGCGCACCTTTCCTGTCAGGGGCCAGAGAGAAAATACCTTCAGGGCTCGAGGGCCAGACAGTGTCGCCCTGATGCAACCGTAGAGGGAGCCGCGGACAATATGTAAACGAACGGACATGGGTGGTACTGGTGACATGTTCTTAGAAAACCAGGCGACAGGCCAGAGCAGCCTGGCTTGCCCCACCCTCGCGTTGGTGTGTCAGGCCCCCCACCACACTGTGCAGAAATCCAGTCTAGAAGCCCAGCTCGTGGGAGCCCCAAGGGCCCTGAGAGTTAGGTTTCAGCTCTGCACTGGCCAGAGCATGAAATCCAGGCCCCAGGAGGACACGACTTGCCCTTCCCACACCTTCCTCAACATCACGGGTCCATTCTTCAAGCGGAAGATGCCTGCTGGCTCCTCTCTCGGTTCCCTTGCTCTGGGGATCTGGAAGGAGCTGGGCCCTTGTCTGTCTCTCATGCGGGACTGGGGTGGGGGAAGTTTGCAGAAACTTCTGATTGTTTTATATCATTCATTTGCATTATAAATATTCCTTACAGCTGTATCAAACCCTTTGTGAAGCCCAATAGATTACATTTAAAGAAATGATAGATAGGTGACAGGATAAGAGCACCTCCTGAGCACCAGGATTTGACATGGGGCCATTTCAGGGTCTCCAGGGCCCAGTCCGGGGTTTAAGGAGAATGTGTAGAATGGGGCACCAAACCCCTGCTCTAGCCCTAGCCTAGGTTTCTCAGCTTTGGGGTCACTGACATTTGGGGCCAGATAATGCACTTGTGGGGGGTATCCTGTTCACCTAGGAAGTTTAGCAGCCGGCTTTTACCATCTAGGTGCCCACAGAATAGCACACACACACACACACACACACACACAGTTGCAACGACCCAAAATGCCTCCAGACGTCGTACCCACCATACACCCGGTTGAGAGTCACTGCCCTAAGCCAAGGTGAGGGCAAAAGCACACCCTAGCGAGAGGGTCTCTCCTCTCCCTGACTCTGCCCTGCACAGCTGGGAAAGCTGCACCCACCCCCTGGGGCCTCAGTCTCCACAGCCTGGGATGGGTCTTTGTGATTAGCAGCAGCTCCGGCTGGAGGGCGGGGAGGTGGGGGAGGAATGTGGCCACAGCTGCAGGGTCCAAAAGTGCCGAGGAGACACGAAGACATTTCTCTGTGAGTCAGGAGCCAGGAATGTGTCGCCCAGGGTGGCCACGAGCCAGAGCCCCCCACATGCCCCCCCCCGTTCACCCCCCAGAGCATCCGCCTTTAATTAGAACAGAAAAGGTGGCAGGTGCCGGGTTTCCAAGCCCGTTAAGGACCCAATAAAGGCCGAGAGTGCCAGGGAGGGGGCGCTGGGCGGGCAGCACCCCGCGGAGGAGAAGGATGGTGGGTGCAGAGGTGGGAATCGCCGGATTCCGACTCCAGCTCTGTCCTGCTCCGGCCCTGGCCATGCCACCCCAGGCTGGTCACTTTGGCCCTCTGACTTGCATGGCCTTCTTTTCAAAATTATGGTTTTTTATTTTTATTTGGTTGGGGGTTTTTCTTCTTTCAATTTTGCTATCATGAAGCCCAACACACCACAAGCTAGAAACTGTGAGGCCAAGACTCCGCCCGCCCCCTCTCTGTGAGGCAAGAGGGTGACTAGCTGCCCGAGAGCCCGCTGTGGGCCACAGTTTTCATACCTGTGGGGATCATGCACGTGCCACCCCTCCATCTGCTCCTGCTTTTGGACAGACGGGCAAGCCCATCCTCCCAGCCCCCCGCCCCCCTCCCCTGCCCAGGGCCGGACCAGGAACTCCTCGACTTCCCCAGAGCTCCTCACTCAGGAGCCCACCGCCTCGGCTCCTCGTCCCGATCTTATTTCCCTGGGCTCCCACCTGGACCCTCACTTAGCACAGCTTCAAAGGCCACACCTCCTCGGGGAAGCCTATCTGGATGGCTCACTTCCCACACGAGTCAAGTAGGAACTGCAGGAAGCGTCTCCAAGGACCCTTGCCCTCAGCTGGGACATCATCCCCAAGCCCAGTGCCAAACCAGGCCCTTCGCAAATGGGACCTCCTCTAATCCCCACATCACAGGCAGGAACAACTCTCCCCCACTTCTAGACGTGGACACTGGGGCTTAGAAAGGTGGAGTGACTTGCTCACAGTTCTTGCATTTCTCACAGTGCCAGGAGGCCCAATCCAGAGGTTTCAAAAGTTCACACTCGCTGCAGAAACTTCTGATTGTTTTATATCATTCACTCGCATTATAAATATTCCTTACAGCTGCATCAAACCCTTTGTGGAGCCCAATAGATTACATTTAAAGAAACGATAGATAGGTGACAGGATAAGAATGATAGGCAGTCAGGGGCGCCTGCGTGGCTCAGCAGGTTGAGCATCCAACCCTTGGTTTCAGTTCAGGTCCTGATCTCAGAGTCACGAGATCGAGCCCCGCGTCGGGCTCTGCGCTGGGCGGAGCTTGTTTAAGTTTCTCTCTCCCTCTCCCTCTGCCCCTTCCACACCTCCCCCATTCAAAAAAAAAGAATGATACACAGTAAGTTAAAATAGCACTCCTGTGTATACACATACCTGAAATAATGTGGCCCCAGGACATGCTGGGCTCAGCAGCCCCCTGCATCACCTCCCACTTCTCCGGGTCTCGGTGTCGCTGGAAGAAATGCAAGTGTTTCTCCTGGTGGGTCTGCCCCACACCTCAGGACCAAGAATCGTGTCTTCAGTCGGCTTCTTACACCCAGGCCCACAGTCAGCTTCTCAGGGACGGGTAAGTGGGGATTTTTCATTCTTAAAAACTCTGGAACAAAGGGAAAGGCAGCTGTGGGCACCCCCCGAACCGAGTCCCAGGCCACAGGACAGGAGGGCTGAGGCCTGGCCCTGCCGCCGTGGGAGGCCCTGGGGGTCTCGGTTCTGAGGCGCCTCAGCTGACAAGTCCCTCCTCCCCTCCCTGTCGGTCTCCCCCATCTCTCCCCTGCACGCTCCCATGAACGTCGGGTCTGCAAGCCACTGTCCACTGTGGAGCTCATTTAATGCAGCAGTGTCGTCCCCCTCTTACAGATGAAGAAGCAGGGGTTCCAGAAGGGTCATGCAGGTCGTGTGCCAGGGGCATGGGACATGGGTCGGGTGGGCAACCTCGGAGCTTCTCCCACATGCCACCACCCCAGACCTCGCCCGGGCCAGACCCACTCTCGCCTTCCTCCCAGAAGCCCTGGCTCCACAACGTTCAGTGAGAGATTGTGTGCCCACCCTAGGGTCCAAGCCACCCCAGGAAGGCAGCCAGCACCCCCTCCCCCGGAAGGCTACAAGGGAGGGGCAGGAGCCCAGCCATCCTCAGGGGCTCCCATGTACACATTAACCCTCATTCTGTGCCTCTGGCAGACACGACCCCAAAACAGCAGCTCAGCAGCTGCTGGGTAGGTCCTGGCGGAAAAGCCAGAGCGGGCAGGGTATGAGCCGCTCTCCTGGCCGCCGCTCAGCGCCAGGATGGGCCAGGTTGGCCTCTGCTAACCCTCCTATTCCCCACCCCCCGCCACTCCCCGGGGCTCTCCGCTCCCACGGGCTGTGCTCTGGAGGCAACCACACCTTCTGGACCGCGTAGTGACAGTAACAACCCCAAGAACACTGCTACCAGGGACCTAGGGAGCTCCCTTTCTCGAGTCTCTGCTACCTAATTGTCCCTCCCTAAAACCCAGAATGTTTGAATCTCTCTTTTCACTCTTAGTCTTAGAAGGTTAGAATTCTTCCTTTAATCTTAAAATATTTGAACCATCCCCCTTTGTCCCTAGAACCTTAGAGCATGAGGCTTTCCTTCTTCGTTGGCAAGATGATGGAAGCCCAGAGCTGGATAGGACGTGAGATCTCCAAATAATATGAAGCCCAGAGAGAGAGAGTGATTTGCCCAAGGTCACACAGCAAGATGGTGGCAGAGTTGGGACAAGGACCCAGGCGTGTGATTTCTCTGTCCACGCGCGGGGCCCAGGGCCTACCTCCTAAGCCTGCAGCAGGGGCAGGAGACACCCCTTCCCCCAGTCATGATGCCTGGGCCTCCGGTGCCACCCCCAAAATAGCCCAGCTCTCCGGCCCACAGATCAGGTTGCAGCCTCCCTGTCCAGATGGGGCGCCTGGCAGGACGGGAAGCGCGCCCCTCTCACATGGCCTCCACCTGCTCCCCTCTCTTGCATCAGCGCTTGGGCCCAGCCTTAAGTCACGGCTTCCCTCCAGAGGACCAGCATTTTCTGGAGACCTGAGTGATGGGCACGTTGTCTAGGGCGAGGGGAAGGGGGCGGAGGGGCTGTTTGACTACTGGCAGCAGGAGAAATGGAGGTGGGGCGCTCCCGAGAGAACATGAGTTAAAAGTTCTTTTGCTGCCATGGATCTGCTGTGTGGTCTCCAGAGAGCCAGTTGTCCTCTCTGAGCCTCGGTTTCCCCGTCTGTAACATGGGGAAAGTGCTTGGAGCTGTGAGATAGCAGTGAACAGACCAAAGGCCCCGTCTTCAAGAAGTCCACAGTCCATGATCAGCAAACTCCAGCCCAGGCAGTCAGTTTCCAGAGCCCATGTGTGTAGCCCAGGCAACAACATGCCAATGGGAACTGGGGAGCCGGGAGGAGCAGGGGTGGTGCTATTTTATTTAGAATGGTCCAAGAAAGATGTTCTGAGGATCTGAACAGAGATGCTCACCCTGGACCAGGGAGGTGGAAATTCTGGGTGGGATCAGTGGAACCTTCCCCCTTCCCCCAAACCAGCACTGTAGGGGTAACTTCTTCTGTTGCAAGCCTGAGCTGGCTTTCCATTTCCCTGAGACTCAGCAGTGCCTGGCCCCTGCTATTCAGAGAACCCACCTAGAAGGAGGCTGGAGAGGTCCAGGTCCAAAGGACTAGAAAGCCCAGGAGTCCTGACTGTCCCTAAGGCCCAGGAAGTCGTTGGAGTCCCAGGTGACTTCTCACCTGGGGCCTGGAAAGTGAGGAGGGGGCCACAATGTGAAGGCCACTAGCCTCGAGGACACCCCTGCATTACAGGGCTGAGACCCCAGAGCTGCAGGGGTGCAGGTGTCTGTGGTGGGTGGGATCTGTGAAGGTCCCATGGTGAAGAGCTTCTTCCCTCCACAGGCCTCATTGGCACTACTCCTGGGCCGTGAGTGCGGTCATAACACCCCAAATGCACAGTCGCTGCCCCATTCAACCCTGCAAGGTTACAGATGGGGAAATTCAGACTCGGGGAAGCAAAGTGACTTGCCCAAGGTCACACTTCTGGGAAACAGTAGAAGTGACTGTCTGAGTCCAAAATTTACATGCTTTATTTTTTAGGGAGAAAAAAGACAAATGCAATTTTTAAAAATCTCATACTGGGGGTTTTTGTTGTTGTTAACGTTTTGGCTTATTTAACCTCCTTTTTATTTGAAGATTTTCCTTTTTTATTTATTTTTTTTATTTTTTTTTTTAAAGATTTTATTTATTCATCTGAGACACAGAGACACAGAGAGAGAGAGAGCACGAGCAGTGGGAGAGGCAGAGGGAGAGGGAGAAGCAGACTCCCGGCCGAGCCAGGAGCCCGATGTGGGGCTCGATCCCAGAACCTGGGATCATGACCTGAGCCGAAGGCAGACGCTTAACCATCTGAGCCACCCAGGTGCCCCAGATTTTCCTTTTTTTAAAAAAAGATTTTATTTATTTATTTGAGAGAGAGAGAGCAAGAGCGGAGAGGAGGGGCAGACAGAGAAGGAGAAGCAGGCTCCCCACTGAGCAGGGAGCCCGATGCGGAGCTCAATCCCAGGACCCTGGGATCCTGACCTGAGCCGAAGGCCAACACTTAACCGACTGAGCCACCCAGGTGCCCTATTTGAAGATTTTATCTGCTTTTTCGAAACACAAAATAACGTGCATTTGGGGACAAGTGACCCAGCATCATACCAGACGCACGAAGGCAAGTTAGCCATCTCTTCCCCAGCCCCGATGTTAGCAGCCAGTGAGACTCCATCCACACCTTTCTCTAGCCCCAAGTACCCTCAGCTCCACCTGCCTTCCAGATGGGTCTTTCCGTCTTCAGTAAGGAAACATTTCCTAAGAGCTTTCTGTGTACCAAGCTTTGTCGTGAGTACTGGGCAGGCTCACAGCAAAATCCCACCTTCCTGGAAGCTGCGAGGACAAATGCATGAATAGAAAAGCACCAGCTGGTCAGCACCACAAGGACGGGACATTTATGTCTCTTTGTTCACTGATGTACCCCAAGCACCTAAGTAGGTTCTGGCACACAGTAGGTGGTCAATAAATACTTGTTGAATAAATGAGTTCGCTGAGATGGAGAACCCAGAATATGAGTCAGTTTAGGGGGAGTGGATATTGAACTTGAGATTCCCAAGGGCCATCGAAGGCATAGGGTGGTCAGGAATCTGCAATGTTGCGTGTCAGAATCTGGAGCTTGGCAAAGAAGCGGAGCAGGGACAAGTGTCTGGCTCAAACTCAGCTTCCTCGCCCACATCCAACCCCCGAACCAGAGCTGTCCCCTCTCTCATGCCTCGCACCCCCCTTCCCAGGGAACCGAGAGGGGGCTCTGAGTGCTGCCCCTTCCCATGGAGCCCCTCCAGCCCCAGGCTGGCCAGCCCTGCCTCCCTCCCTCTCCTAAGCTGCCCCAACAAAAGCTGCTCTTGTAGGAGCCAAGACCATCGTAATTAAAAAGGAAACATAATAAAGCCTCACTCTGATGCCAAATCCCCATCCCTAGAGCAGACGCCTGGGCCGGCCCTCATGGCTCTTCTGTGAACCGCCCCCTCCCCAGGTGAGGGCCACTCCCGCCCTGCCCCTCCCAGCCCAGCCGCGACCTTCCCTCCCCTCCCTTCCCACACCCCGACCCCTGGTGAGCCTAGCTCCCTGGCTTCGAAGGCCCAGCTTCCTCTTTTCACAGGTAGGGAACTGAGGCCCCAAGAGGCCTCCTGACTCTGCTCAGCATCTGCCCAGCGAGTGTCCTCTCTCCTGGGCTCCACGCCCCAGAGCAGGGGACCCAGATGGATAAAAAAGAGCTCAAATCATGGAGCCCTTCTCACACAGCCAAGCCCAAGGGGACCTCAGCAATTGGGTGCCACCCACCCCTGGAGGGCCAGGATGCTGAGGTCACACAGCAGGAGGAGGAACACCTGGGACCAAACCCCCGTGGCTGGCTTGTCCGGAGCACAGAAGCAGGGGGCCAGGCTCCAGGCACTGTCATCAGGTCTCTGGCTGAAGAAGAAGGCTAGAGAGGAGGGGAGCTTCCAGCCCTCTTCCTGTGGCTGGAGTCGGGACTCCCACAGAAGGATCCGAGAATATCCAGGGGCTTCCAGAGCTGCAGGGCAGGCCCCCCCACACTAGCAGCAGTGGAGGGTGGACCATGAGCTTTCAACGAGGACAATCCTGCATCATCCCTTCCGAACTCCCCGAAGCTAAGGAGTCCTTGCAAGGCCCAGCTCGGCATCTTCCCCCACATTGGCCCACCCCAGCCACCCTGGCCATCTGAGGGGGCCGGATACGGAGTTCGCAGCCACCTGGCCCTTTGGTCTCATCCCACGGCGTCCAGGGGGCCCATCATCCCTGGGGCCACAGCTGGGAACAGCCCGTGGCAAAACTGTGCCGCTTGCTGAGGGTATCTGGGGTCTTGACCCCCTTCCTCCCTCCCCCTGACCCCCATCTGCCTCATGTCCTGCCACGCTTAACACCCACACACAGGTGATCACGGCCAGCAAGGAGACACCATAGTCTTCAAGTGACCAGGGAGTGGGCCCCCTCCCCCACGGTGCGATGTTAGGGGATCTCTGGGGGCCGGTGCACCTCTGCTGTGCACATATGAGGACATCCAGATAGGCGCCTGCCTGAGGGGTGGCCATCGGTAGGTTTGCAGGGAGGCAGCCTCTGTCCAGCGTGACTGTTTAATTAGTAAGACGAAACCGCCACTGTTTATTTGCATTTACTCCAAGAGCTCTATTTTGCATTTATGCCCCCCTTCCTTTTGAGGAAAACACTCTCCTTATTCCCATTTTAGAGAAAAGAAAACTGCCCAAGATCACAGCAGTGACTGGGGGTGTCTGGAACCAGAGTCGGTGTGTCTGAGCCTGGCCCCCGCGTGTCTTAGCCAAGCTGGTGTCACCAATCCAGCCCTTTGTACCGCTGACCCCTTCAGAACTAAGTATGAGCAGAGGGGCAGGGACAGAGATGCTAGTCACCTACCCGTTCTCTTTATGTCAGCCCACTCCACAAACCCCAGGAAGTGTGTGCACCTGTGTGCTCAGGGAAGTGCAGGCCTGGCCAGGTACTCAGAGCCCACTCCCACCTCTCCCCACGGTCCAGCCCCCTTGGCCAGAAAGAGTGAGGAGGGGACACCCCTGGGCACCCAGGGCCAGGAGCAGCCTGGAGGGAGGCAGCGTGGGCCCCACCCACTCCTGCCCCCACCCCCGGGGGAGCCAGCCAGGACGGGTAGGGATTAGATAGATAATGCCTCTTGTCCGAACAAGGGATTGATGCAAAGGGGATGCAAGAGTGGGGGCGGGGGGGGGGGGCAGTTCAGATTTCTCCTGGGGTGAAAACCGAGCCCCCCGGGAGGAGGTGCCCCGCCTGCCAGGCCCTAATCCCTGTCGTTCTCACCAAAACCCCAAAGAAGTGGCTGTTCACAGGCAGCAGATTTCTGGGATTCATTAATTCAGGATTTGCAAGAGGGATGGCCTGGGGTTCCTCCTGCAGGGCAGCAGCCTGAGCAGGGCAGGTGGGTGCTGCTGGGGGCAAGGGGGCACCCTGGGAGCCATGCGGAAGGGTACTGGGCCTGAAGCTTCAGGCCTTTCTGGCAGAGCTGGGCCCCCCTGGGCTGTGGGGTGAGAGGTGTGCATCAGGCAGCCCAAGGGCGCAGAGTCCACTCCCACCCTTGCCCATCCCGGCGCTTTCTCTTCGACCAGTTCCCAGCCACTGAACTCACTCTCTTCGCTTTACAAGCTGTGATTTCCACCTGGGAAAGCGCACAGGTCTTAAATGGACAGTTTGATGAGTTTTGACAAGTCTCTACAGGCAGGTAACCACCATGATGAAGTTGTGGAACATTTTCAACCCGCCCGTAAGGTTCTCGTCCATGCTCCCAGCTGGCACCCACAGATGTGCCTCCCGTCTCCGAGGCCTGGGCTCTGCTGTTTGGGCTCAGCCGGGTCTGTAGATTCACCCTCGTGGTTGCATGAGATATTGGGTTTCTGCGGAAGAGCTCACCTGAACAGAGGGTTCCCTGGCTAAAATCGGCCTGCAAACCCTGAGATCTTCCCGGGCCCGAGGATTCTAGGCTCCTGTATGTCCAATCCTGTGGATTCACCCCCTGGATTTTTTCAAATCCTTGACCCACTTCTGTCCTCACTCCAGGCCCATGTCAACCCCTCTCCTGCCACAGCCACCCCTGACCTTCCCCACCCCCGCCAGGAACCCCCACTGCTCACCCCACCCCTGCCTCAGCTCTCCACTCTTCTGTCCCAGAGCAGCTTCTCAAGTGCATGTTACTCTCCCTTCTAGACTCCTCAGTGTCTCTCCACGGCCCATAGAAGGTCCACACCTCTTTATCCTGCATGCCTTCTGGACCCAGGCCTTCAGGGTCCAGCCCCTCCATCTCTAAATATCACCCATCGGCACCTCCGCTCACCCCCGGGGTTCTACCCACAGAACCACTCCAGGAGGCCAAGCCACTCTTCTTTTTTTCCTCTTTCTCTCTTCCATGTCTCCACCATGCTGTTCCCTCTGCTAGGAACACCTTTCCCAGGAGCTGTCCAGACCCAGCTGAAGTACGGCCGTCCCAGAAAGCTTGCCTTTACTTCTTCACCCCAACAGAGTCAGGGTGCCACGCATCCATGCCCCCGCCACCAGGCCTTCTGCACCAACCCCACCTTGGCCTGCACCCCTCCCCCAACTTGACTTCCAGCTTCCAGGGACGGTGTCTTGTTCAGACCTGGATCCTGGGGCCCAAGCCAGGGTTGGCACATAATAAATCTCTCTGAGGTCCTGCCACCGCATCTCCCCTTACCTTCCTTAGCTCTGGCCTGGCACATGCCTGGGCACAGAGAAACTGGATTGGATTGGATTGGATTGGATTGGATTGGATTGGATTGGATTGGACTGGACTGGATTGGATTGGATTGAATTGAATCATGGCATTGGGGCAGAACTGAGACTCACAGTGGGAGGAAGGGCAGGTTGGAGGGACTCATGTCCCATTCCAAGGACCAGACAAGTCTGGGTTCAGATTCTGCCCCAGCATTTGCATGACTTCAAGAAGTCACTTCAACTCCCTGAGCCTCAGCTTCATCTGTAAACTGGGTGCTATAGTATCCACCTCACTGTTTGCTTTTATTTGTTTGTTTTAGGATGCATTGCTATTCAGTGTGCAAAGTTCTTGGCATAATGGTGCCTCTGACTGCCACTATCAAGCGGGTGGGAGGAGAGAGGACAGGGAAGGGAGGTATGGATGCAAGTGGTAACAGGTGAGGAGGTCCCCACCCCTTCGGCCAGCTACCTCTTCCACCTCCCAGCCTCCAGAATCCTGTTGGCATATGGATCCCCTGCTTACCTAACCGTCCTCCAACACTGGCCTTCCTGCCTCTTGACTTGGCTCAGAGGTCAGAGGCTAAAATGATCAAGTCAGGCAGAAGCAAGTGGAAAGTAAGGCCCAAATATTCATAACACACATTCACGATGGCCAAAACATAGAAACAACCCAGATGTCCATCAGCAGATGCGCAGATAAGCAGAATGTGCTACGTTCCCATTGTACCCATGAGAAGCACCGACATGTGCTACAGCATGGATGAATCTGGAAAATGTTACGCTCAATGAAAGATGCTAGTCACATACGAGCACATATCATAGAATCTCACTCACACAAACTGTCCAGGATAGGCACATCGATAGAGACAGAAAGTAAATTAGTAGGTGCTCTGGGCTGGCGCGAGGGGCTGAGTGTTAAGGGAGTGGAAGGAGGCGAGGTTTCTCTTTACGGTGATGAGAATGTCCTAAACCTGACTGTGGTGATGGTGGCAATTTTTGTGACTATAGTGAAAGCCATTAAATTGTGAGCTTTAGGGGCCCCTGGGTGCCTCAGTCAGCAAAGCGTCTGACTCTTGATTTCGGCTCAGGTCGTGATCCCAGGATCGTGGGATTGAGCCCCACGTCATGCTCCCTGCTCAGTGGGGACTCTGCTTGGGATTCTCTCGCCCTCTCCTGCTCATGCACTCTGCCTCTCTCTCTCAAATAAATAAATAAATAAATAAATAAATAAATAAATCTTTAAACAAAAAATCATGTGCTTTAAATAAGTGAATTGATTGGCATGTGAATTATAGCTCTATAAAGCTGTTTTTTAAAAGCACAGGTGAGGTCAGAGGAGGGAGTCAGCATCCAGCTGAGGGAGACAAGGAACATGGTGTGGACTCAGCTGGAAAGCCAAGCCCCGGATTTCACAATGTCTTATTTTATTCTCCCACTGACCATGCAGGGAAGGTCGTCCTCATACCCATTTTACAAAGCGGTAAGCTGAGGTTCAGAACATGCCACCCGAGATCACACAGGAAAACTAGGATTTGAAATTAGAGAGACAGGCCTGGCCCGGGCCCGCCCACCTTGCCCCTCCTCGGGCTTCCCCAGCACTCCAGGATTGTGAAGCTGGTGTCCCCCGCCAGGCAAGGGCTGTCCTCTGATAGGCTAGCGCCAGCCCCAGACAGACCAGCCCAGGTGTGAGCATCCTGGCTCAGCCCACACAGCTGCTGCCCAGCCCCACACCCCGGGCCAGGGCTGTGTCCCCAAGCCTGGGCCAAGCCCAAGCAGCTGGAAACACCTGCCCCACCTGACAGGAGCCAGCCTGGTGCCTGAGTTGCCCAGGGCCCTTCAGGTGGTGGCCACCAGGGAGGGGGGTCCTGGGTGTGTGACTCAGGAGGGGACACGGGCTGTGTGTGTATCTCGAGAGTGTGTCTCTTCCGGGTGTGGGCACGGGGGTGTGTGTGAACATGTGGGTGAGGATGGGTGTGCTGGCTTAAGGGTGAGAGTGTATCTGGTGCGGCAGGGCCTGGAGGAAAGAAGTGGAGGGGTCAGAAGTGTGCACCCTCTGGGGTGTAAGTTGTGAGTGCAGGATACCAAGTGTGAGAATGTGTGAAGGTGTGAGGCTGCGGTGTGCGTAGGAGATGGGGTGCCCTGAGCACCCGGGATGCCGCTGTACCAGGGACCAGTGAGCGTGGAGTGAGGTGCGCTCTCAAAGATGCCTTGGGACCCCCATACTCACTAGTGTCCCCTCCTCCCCGAATTGCCATCACCCCCCAGGGCCTGCCCAGCTGCCTCCTCCCCGTTGGCCTCTCCCTCTTGACCACCCGTCAGGCTATGAGCATTCGGAGGACAGACACAACTCTCCAGGCCACCACACCGCTTACAAACTGGGAGAGCACCGGCCCTTTGGGTCTCGGTTTACACATCTATACAATGGAGGTAAAACAGCTCCTTCCCCAGGAGGGTGCTTGAGACATCGACAAGAGTAAATAGCAAAACGCAGCTCAAGAATTCAGCAACCAAATGAATGAACAGATGAATGACTGAACAGAGGGGGCCGGTGGGCAGCCATCTCCTGCCCTGATCTGGCCCTGACTACCCACCTACAGCCAAAACCCCAGAAAGTTCAAGGCTCCAGCTCCCTCCCTGCCTAGACAGCTCAGGGAGGTAGGAAACATCTGGAGTGAGGACCTACCCTCCTGGGTGGGCAAGGGCAGGCCCCGCAGAGCCAGGGCTCCTGGGGATGCAATGCCCAGAACCCCAAGCGCTCTGACCCAATGGGGACAGGTAGAGACCAGAGGACAGGCTCTGGGCTCATTACCAACATGTATTCATTCAGCAAACCCTTCCTAGGCACCAACTCTATGCCAGGCACTGGGGATGCCAAAAACAGGGCCCCCACCCCACCCTCAGGGGGTCTGGCAAGGGAGGGTGCAAGTAAATGGAGGATTTAATCCAGTGGGATATGTGGTGGAATCACAGAAGCCTAGAGGAGGGCCCAGCCCCGGCCCGGCATGGTCTGGGAGGAGGCAACACTCTGAGTGGCAAAGACCCAGGTGTTCTGGCAGAGGGAAGAGCTTGAACGAAGGCCTGGCACCACCTGCGCATCCATCACGGAGCAAGGAATGACCAGGGATTGGGGAGGCCTTCAGGTCCAGCATATGGAGCTAAGGCCGGAGGCTGGGTCCCAGCCATGAGATCAGACACGGTTAATAACTGTGCCTCTCATCCCATCTTAACGGACGTCTCACAATCTGCAAAGTGCTTCCATACGCAAGACGTTGCTTGGTCCCTGTGGCAATCCTCCGATGGAAGTAGGTCTGCTGGGGGCAAGGGGGCACCCTGGGAGCCCACTTGTCCCTTTCACCTTGGCCATTAGGGTACTCAGAGACTAAACTGAACCCTTGCTTGCAATACAAAGACATCCCAAAGGCCTTTTCTCCCTCTATACCTCTCTGATGTGTCCTCTCTCTCTTAATTCGTTTCCCTGGAAGTCTTTTGGGGAATGAGAGGGTGAAGGAGGGGGCAAATCGACATTCACCCGGGGGTGTACGTTGCTGAGGTCGGGGAAGCCTGTGTGTACGCCCAGGTACATGTATGATCACTCATGAGCATGCGTGTGTGCAGGGGCCCATGTGGAACTGAGGCCCATGTCTATTCACCGGTTGCGTGTGTGTGTGTGCACGTGTGCACTCAAGCGACCCCGTGACGGCAGGCGTGTGCCCTGTGTGCAGGAGGGGCCTGCCCAGAGCTACATGAAGCTGAGCGTGCGTGTGTGTGATGGGGTCTGTGGGGTCAAAAGACACACACCCTGACCCAACCAGGCCCCCAAATCCCACCATTCCCTCTAGCAGACCCTCTTTTAATCTTTGCCTGGCACACAGTGAGCTCCAAGGGAAACTGAGGCCCAGAGAGGAGATGTCACCTGCCCCAAATCCCTCAGCGAAGCCAGAATCTGGGCCTGTCGAGCCCTGGTTTGGGGCTGTACTACCCTTCACCTCAGGACTAGCCCTTCCCCGCTGTGTAACCAGGGGCACGGCTCCTAACCTCTCTGCGCTGGCTTCCACAGGGACTGGAAGCCATTTAAAGAGCTTGGAGAAGGGGCTTATTAACTGCTGATTGATTATAAAGAACGACGATCCCCTCGGTTTCTCCTCCAAAACACTTTTCAGCCCCACAGCTGTGAAGAGGGTGTCTGAAATCTAGCGTAGAGAAAAAGCCCTGGCCAAGGGGCCGCAAGACCTCGGGCTGTGGCTTCGCCCCTCTGTGCCTCAGTTTCCTCATCTGTAAAATGGGAAGGAGAAATGCTCTCTAGGTGCCTGCACGCTCCTTCCCAAACTTCGCACAGATGGCCCTCGTTCCTTCCTTCCTGAAACAAGAGAAAGGGCTGCTATTGTGCCCTGATGAAGACCCCAAAGCTCAGAAAGGTAAAGCCACCAGCCCAGGCCACACAGCTCTGAGTGAACTCACAGCCCACTACCCTGTACCACCTCTCAGAGTAGAGAGTCTCCTGTACACAGTAGCAGCTCCCTAAGGGTCAGTGCCCCCGCCCCAGAACCTCAGGAAGGGAGCCACTCCCCCACCGGGGGAGCCCCTGGACTGGGCATCCCATCGGCCGATCCCCATTAGGGACCTGTCAGCCTTGAATGGTGCAGGGCAATTACACTGCCTAATGGGGAGAGGGTGCCAAAAACACACGTACTTACAAACCAGCCAAGCTGCAGCCCAGGATGGTTGTGAAATGCCGCCTGGCAGGCACTCCTCAGAGGTGGCTCCCTCGCGGGCCAGCGCCGGAGCCCAGACTGGCACCGTCTGAGCCAGGGAGGCCAAGAGCCGACCAGGGTCATGGCAGGCAGGCAGGCGGCACTTGGAGGGCAGTCCCACGGGGAGGGCCCAGCGCAGCCATCCCCATGCTCTCGGGCTTCCTGGCCCCCGCATCTCCCAGCTGTGAGGCCAGAGGCAGAGCTGGGTCAGAGGAAATCCTAGGCTGCTTCGGCCGCCACCTCTTCAAATGTGGAGTCCAGCCTCCTTTGTGGGGAGAAGGGGCCAAGGGCAGGGTCAGGACCCGGAACATCCCCAACCACCCCTCACCAGACGCCCGTTGTACCAGGATCCCTTCCGTTCTGCTGCTGTCCTGGCACGGAGCAGATGACCCAGCTCCCTGGATGCGAACAGGGTCCACCTCCCAGGATGAGGCTGAGATACGGAGCGCACAGAGGCTGATGCTGCCGGTACACAGCGGGCTCACGGAACTTCTTGCTGAACGTTCTCCAAGCCACCAATGCGACACCCCGAACATGAGGCCGGGAGGAGCAGGGAAGGAGCGCACCATCATATGGTATTTCTACCACACAGACAAAAGCAAATCAACTTCAGAGGACAGACAACCGTTAAACAGCTAGGAAGTCATGAGCTTCGAAGTTTACTTTTCTCGGTAATGTGATTCGTTCAATTTAAGTTTATATAATTTAATTTTTAGTGACGGCTAGGCCTAACGACCAGTTTGCAAAGTCCTGAGCATTGAACAAGCAGCTCGAGGGGGCCAGTGCAAGCTGCCTCCAGCTCCATCCCTGATTTTGTGTGTCCCACTGCTCTGCTTCTGCCTGAGCCCTTCCCTCTGCTTGGAAGGCCTTTCCAGCATCCCTGTCCTCTTGGCAAACTCCCACCATTTCCTCAATAATACAATTCTCTGTGAAGACACCAGGTAAGGTTCATAGAATTTCATGACTCTGTGAGGTAGATGTTTGTGGACCCATTTTTCAGATGAGAAAACTAAGGCTTGGCAAAGTCTACCTGTTGAATGGTGATCGTCCTGGGTGGGGATGGACCATGCTCAGGAACTGCTTTCCACAGAGATCAGGTAGGCAGATGCCTTCCTGGCTTGCTTTGAAGAACGCGTTGCATTTTGCATTTGCATTTGCATTTTCCCCTCTTACGCCTTTGACTCAAGCATTCGGCCTCCATTCTTCTGGGTTAAGCACTGGACATAAGAAGCTGGGGGAGGCCCCTGGGATAGACCAGGAGAGCCCTGCAGACCCTGGATGGGACTGAGAAGCCAGTGGAGCCCTGGGACCCACTGCCAAGACCTGACAGCAGAGCGGGAGGGGAGGGCTGTGCACAGGGAGGTGCTGACCTGCGCGCCAGCCTGGGGGAGAAGCTTCTGGAGGAATGTAAGCTATGAGGAAGGAGGGGCAGGCAGGCCCAGGCAGTCAGTCACAGCACGGCCCCCTGGGGAAAGTGATGGGGGAGGGGGACAAAAGCCAGAGAAGACCCTGCCAGGGCCTTGGCCTTGGCAGCCGCCCTGGAAGAAAACATCCCCAGACCCATCATGGGGGCTGCTGGGGACCCTGGCCAACGCTGAGGGGAGAGGCACACCCAGTGGACCCAGAGCTGCCCAGCAAGGGTAGATCTGCCCTCCTCAGTCTCTGCTGAGGTGGGGGGTGGCACTGGGAAGCCAGCGGGGTGCAGCAGACACAGCTGGCTTCGACCCCGGCCAGATCACTTCCTGGATGTGTGACCTCGAACGTGGTACCTCCCGGCCTCGGCTTCCCCCTCTGTAAGCCACCTCTCAGAGTCCTGGTGGAACACACAGGTCATATCCAAAGGGTCCAGCCCACGGCAGAGGATAATCATAACCACAGTAAGAATCATAGCAGCCAGCTTCTATAGAGAGCTAGGCGCGGGACCATGTGGGGACTTCACCCAGGTCCACACCCTCACGGGGACCCTAGGAGGCCCTATCCCAACACACCGAGGCACGGAGTTCACACGGCCCGGCAGCAAGGCAGCTGGAAGTCCAGCCCTGACCCAGGCTCTGTGCCCCCCTCCACCCAGCAGTCTCCCCGATGATAGAAATGTCCCATTGCTGAGTCCTCAACCCTGAGCATAGGGGCTCGAAGACAACAGGACTCGGTGACTGTGGAATGAACAGATGTACCCCCCGCAAATGTGATCCCTGGTGCCCACATTATTAGACCCTTGCCCCAAAGATCCTCGAGACTTGGGACCAAGTTTATTTGGGACTCCCATGCAGCAGCCAGGCCTCCTTTTGCCAACACAGACCTAGACTTTTGCCCCCAAACCCAGCCATGGATTGAGGTGCTATGCAACCTTGGGCAGTTCTCATTCCTTCTCTGGGCCTTGCTTGTGGGTGTGGCGGTGGAAAATTTAGACGGGGTGGGAGCTCCAGGGGGCTACAGTTGGAGAAAGAACCAGAGGTGGGTGAAGGGACTTTCTGCCTGACAGGGCCTCAGACCTGAGCAATGCGTCACTCCCTGACACCACCTGGCAGTTTCTATGTCATCATTACAAAACCCAGAGATGACCCAAGAGTGCCCCCAGCCCCTGGGGGACAGCAGGAAGCTGGCTGAGTAAAGACAGCCCATGAGAGGGGGAGGAAAGGACCGCAGGGAGCAGGAATGAGCGGGGGGACAGCCTGCCCCCCTGCCACAGGGCCCAGCCCTACGTGCATAAAACACTCACTGGCTCCTGCATTCAGAGTCAGGCCTGGAGAGCCCCTTCTAATGTCCACTAAGCCGTCTCTCCTTCCCATACTTCCGTCCAAGGACTGGGACCCCAGAAGCTCTCACACTGTGCTGCTTGGGGCCTTGGGGGTCCTCACAGATGCCTTAGGGTCTGCCAATGAGGAGCAAGTGGGGGCCCAAGAGATAAAACAGCCATTGAGCTCTTCTGGGACCAAGTCTACCGTTAGCTGCTCTCTATGTTGAAATCTGTTGTACGGTTTCACTTGGAGAAAGAAATCTGTGCCCCAGATTCTAAAAGCCACCAGACTGGGCTCATATGAATCTCTCCAGGCAGGGAAGAGACCACCTTCCTGATTAAATACCCCTGGCTTATAATCAGCGCCTCCATGCCCCAAAATGCACACACGTAATATGAGGCTTTTTATTCCTCTCTGCTTATTCAGGGAGCATCAATGAGCCAGGCACAAGGCATGTGGCCCTTTGCACATTTTGTCCCATTTCCACTTTTGTTCTAGCTTCCCGGCAGGACAGGTATATATTCCTCCCCATCTACTGATGAGGAAACTGAGCCGCTCAGAAAGGTGAGGTAACTTACCCAGGGTCACACAGCAAGGAAAGAGCAAAGCTGAGACCAGAACCCAGGTCTGTCCTACTCCAAATTTGTGTTCCATCTGCCAGGTGACAGTCTGTGGCCTTTGGGGGTTACACATGCTTCCTGGATCCTCCATCATGTACACGTGGCGAGGGCTCTTGAACTGCGGTCCCTTGGGAGGCAAAGAGCCATCTCGACAAAGGTGACGATGATGATGGTATTGAAGGATGGGGGGATGGGGGGCAATTCTCAGTGCAGCCAGGGCCTGGAACAGCTGTGCCAGGGATAGAGTAACTAGAAAGAAACGGACTCAAGTCAAGGGGGCCTGGGCTCCTTCCCACACTAACATTCACACGTTCCAGCTGTGTGGCCTCAGGCAGGACAATTCCCCTCTCTGAACCTCAGTTTCCTTGAGTGTACAGGAGGTGAGGATGTCCATCTCTTAGCACTGACACTAGGGCTCAGGGAAACCCACCATGCAGAGGGCCTGGTCCCCAAGTCGCGCTCAGGGATAGCTTTCTGTCTCTACCTCCTCACCAGGATGTGAGTCCGGGACAAACTTTGTCTAAGCAAGTGGCTTCTCCGAGCACCAAGATAACAGAGAGGGAACCCAGTGCCTGTGACACCGTAGCTCTGCTCAGCTTCTCAAGGCTGCCCAGCAAAGACCCAGTGGGTGTCCTCAGCCCGAACCAGGCCCATGTCCCCAGCAGGTGGCCTGGTGGGAGAGCCAGCCACAGAGCCCCCGCTAGCACTGGGACGGGAGAGAAGGGGCTCTAGGGTTACCAGCAGCCAATCTGTGAGTCCACCATGACTCTGACAGAGGCTCAGGCTATCTCTGGGAACTGCCCCAGAGCTGGAGGATCCTGAGCCCGGCATGGGAAAGGAGGGTGCCGATGGCCACGGGAGCAGCCTGCCCTGCCTGTCCCACGAAAACTGGTCACAGCAGAGCAACTACCAGAAATGCAGCCCCTTTGGAGAAAGGGAGTGACTTTGGAAGGCGGTTGTCTCTGGACCGCCAGGGCCTAGGACTGTGTGTAGCACCCAAGAGGGCTCAGGTTTATGATGCATGAACGACGGACAGAAGGATGATAAATGGAGAGAGATGCATGGATGCAAGGATGCCTGGACAGATGATCAGATGGATTTCGATTCTGAAAAGCCAAGTTATGAACATTTCTGCAGCAGGGGCTGCCACTGCCCCACCTGTGGCCCTTCAGGAACTCACCATCCTGTGAGTTTCTCAACACCTGTGACCCTGCCTCACCAGCCACAGGAACTTGCTGGGCCAGAAGGGCCTGGAACAGCCTTCGGCCAGACCGATGGGAGTAGGGGAACAAGCAACCCAGCCCCTCACCCCCTCGCTCCTCGGAGGGACAACTGAGGCATGCTCTACACTCTCCCAGAGGTCCTCAGTGGGACTGAAACCCAACTGCCCACAGCGCCTACCTGCTTTTTGACATGCCCTCTGTTGGCTTCTTTCCCTTCCTCTCTCACTTCCCGACTTGTCTACCTATACTTCTGGAAGTCACCTCCCAGGTAAACTGTTTTCACTCAAATCCTTGACTTGGGGGTCTACTTCTGAGAGACCCAACGTAACAACCATTTCTGCCGCTTGCCTGTTCTAGGACTTTGGACAAGTCATTTGATTTTCTGTGCCTCAGTTTCTTCATCTGTAAATGGGGATGATTATGTCACATTCACAGCAGACCCATGTGGTTGGCACTGGGCAGGGTATGCCATGTGACCCACGTGCTGGGCACTGAGGGCCCAGAAGGAAGAGCAGCATAATCCCTCCCTGGGGGGACTCATCAAAGACCGTGGAGATGGGGGGTCCGAGTCCAGGCCATGGGGTTGGAAGACCCAGAATCGAACCCCGACGCTACACAGCTTCACTGAGCACTCCTGGGCAAGCTACATAACCTCTCTATGCCTCGGTTTACCTTTCTGTTAGGTGGCAATAACAGAACCCATCTCATGGGGCTCCTGTGGAAAGAAAGTAAGATCGTGCAAGAGAAGTAGCCAGTGCGGGGCCTGACACACAGCACTCAACCAAGGGAAGGCCCGCCATCGTCCTTTACTACGCCATTCGTAAAGCAAAGCAAAATGTATTGCTAAGAGAGAGGGAGAGAGTTGGTGCCCTAGAGTTCAGAGAGGAAAGGAGTCAGGTGGCCCAAGAGTGAGGCTGAGATGAAGAAAGCCTCTCAGGCCTCGAGTTGGACCCCCATGAGGGTGTCGTGAGCCCCGAGGAAGACAGGGTAAGGCCCTCCACCATTTGCCCACATGTAGCTGCCCCGCCCTCCTTTCCCCGGCCCACCCTACCCTTGCTCCCACCACCTTCCCGGAGGGCCACTGGGTTCCCTGGCCTTGCACGTGCCCTTCCCCCCACCTAGAGCTGACAGAAGCTCGTGAGTACCACCCTCAGTGAGCCCGGAAGAGGCAGAGGGCGCTGGACCAGCTGCATCGTGCTCCCCTCAAGGCTTGGTTAAAACGCATTGTCCTGGGCCTTGGACCCTCAGATTCTGCTTCGGTAGGTTTGAGATGGGGCCCAGCAAGATTGGGAAATGACTTATTGGGTCCCTGGCACACTCTCTGTTACCCATGGGAAAAGTGAGGCCCAGAGAGCCATGGTGTTTAATACCCAGTCCTGGCTCACCAAGCTTCGCCTCCCCTTCTGGATAAGCCCTGCCCAATGGGGCATCAACATAGCCCCCTGGGGTCCTGCTTCAGGAGGAGGCATATCTGGCAGCCCCCTGCCCCCGTCTAGGGGGGTACAGAGCTCTGTGAGAGGCCGCCAGGTGTGCGGCCCCAAGACGCCTCCCAGAGGCTCTGCCAGCATTTGGCAGGTGGCAAGGGCCGGGGTGCAGAGGCGGAGAGGGCCTGCCTTGAGTATTTAAATATTTGCTTTCTTACAGAATGGCATTCTTTGGAATATTAGCCAATTTGTATAGAATTAGTCAGTGCCTGCCCCTCACTCCCCACCACGGAAGATTCCAGGGAGGAGTGTACCTGCACGCGGACGCCCTGGCAAGCCCCAGCACACGGTCCCCGCCTGCCTGAAACAGGGAGAGGAGGAGGAGGGCAGCCACTAGGCAGGCGGGGACCCAGATGCCCCGCGGGCAACCCGAGCCCTACACAAACCAGGAGTTGCAGCCGCCAGAAACCTTCTCTGGAGAAGCAGGGTGAGGCCACAGGTGCCCTGGCTGAACTAGCTCGGGGCCAGCCCTGGGACTGATGTCCCCATGGACCAGCCCAGAGGCCACTGGGAAGGAACACAGGAAACGCCAAACTCTCTGCCAGATTTCCAGAAAAAGCCCCGGAGGTTATACTAGGGCTAAATTCAAATCCCAACACTGCCTTTTTTAACTTGCTATGTGACCTTGGACAAGACACCTCTCTGGACCTCACTTTCCCTCTTATAAAATGGAAACTGCAGCCATGTAAGCGGATGTGCTCCTGGACACCACGAAGCGGCACGCACAAACTGACGGTCAAGGCAGTATTACCTGGGTCTGGGCACACCAGCCTTGTTCCCTCGGTCTAGAAAAATGTGCTTGTGTCGATTCAATCAATAAGCACTTGCTGAGCACCTATTGGGTGATTTTGAGGAAGTTATTCCTGCTTTTGGGGCCTCAGTATCTCCACTTACAAAACGGGCAGGTTAGAGCCTCTGATGTTCCTTCTCTGTAGAGAAAACACCATGTTTTGTTTCTATGACAACCATTGGCACAAAATTCTCTTACTACTAAGAGAAAAGGTGAAGAACAAGGAATTATTGAGAGGACAATCTTTTTTTTTTTTTAATATTTTATTTATTTATTTGACAGAGAGAGAGACACAGCAAGAGAGGGAACATGAGCAGGGAGAGTGAGAGAGGGAGAAGCAGGCTTCCTGCCAAGCAGGGAGCCGGATGTGGGACTCGATCCCAGGACCCTGGGATCACGACCTGAGCCGAAGGCAGACGCTTAACGACTGAGCCACCCAGGCGCCCTGAGAGGACAATCTTAAGCAAAAGGAATGCATGTCTAAGAGCAAGATTTAGGCACGAAGAATTTCAGTGCAGTGTACGACTAACAGTGAAATCCAAGGCCAGCAAGGATTCGTATCCTGCATGCCTATCCTTTGTGCCAGAAGCCAACACCCCCGGCTGGGGTAGACTACCACTTAAAAGCTGCAGGGCCTTGGCCAGATGATCAAACCTCTACACCCCTGGTCTCCTCACCTATAAAAAGGGGGTAATACTACTGATTTCATGGGGGAGATTTTAGCATTAAGGGAGATTACCTGATACTCAAATTGAGCAGGCTCACCACCCCGCCAGGTTTTCTCCTTCACTCTTCCTTAATTAATCACCCTTTTCATGTCCATTCACTCACTCAGCACATATGCACTGAGAACCCACAGTGCATTGGGCATTATTCTGGAAGTAGGAATTGCCAGGAGTGCAGCAGACAATTGGGCTCTCAGGGCTCTCCCATCCCAGTGGGAGGAGACAGACCAAGGAAAGGCAACAAATGAGACCAAGTCGAAGGGTGATATGACAGTGTGACTATGGGGCCTAGGGGAAGGTCTCTTGGGGGAGGTGCCATTTGAGCTGAGGCCTGAGTAACAAGCAAGAACAGCCATGTGAGGATCAGGGGAGAAACAGTCCAAGCAGAGGGAGAGCCTGTGCAAAGGCCCTGAGGCAGGAATCTACTTGGTGAGTTTTAGGAACAGAAAGGCTGCAGCTTATCAGTGGGTGATGAGCTTAAAGCAGAAGGGACCTTGAAGGCCATGGCCCCCAGGCAGGTCTCCATTCTCTCCAGCATCCCTTCACCCATTTCTTTGATGGCACAACAAGGCCCAGAACCCAGTGCGCAGAGACGACGTTTCCTTCGAGGAAGCAGGCCAATCAGTATGGATTCTCTCATGGCCATTTTAATTTTCCCTGAACCTGTGAAAGCCATCAAGTCTTTTTTCTCCAAGGGTGAGGAGCACTATCTGGGGAGGGGTGATCCTGATGAGTTCCCTCCTAGGAGCAGGGAGGCTGTGGGCAGGAATGTGGGCCCCTCCCGGAGCCTTTCAGGCCAAAGTCAGATCTTGAAAAGGCTCAGCCCCACGGGTGGGTATTAGACAGGCTACAGGGAAGGCCTGGGATTATGGCAAATCCCTCAGGCACAAAGCCAAGCAGGGCTCCCCCTGCCCTCACTGGTGCCCTGGGAAGCCCCCTCAGCTGACCCCAACCCCGGCTGGGGGCTGAGCCTTTGTCCCCTCCTGTCCATCAGCACAGAGGACCATGGAGGTAAGACCCTGGGGAGTGGGAGTTCCCACCACAGACACCCCACTCCCTTCCCCCCCCAACCCTGCATCCCGAATGCTGGCCTTTGCTGCTCTGGCTACTGGGAGGTTGCCAGGCCTGCAGCCTCCCCCCCACTACACACCATACAGTCAGATAGGACTCCTGATGTGCCTGGTTCACCCTGCGCCCTGCACATGTCCCATTCCAAACTGGTAGCTTTTTTTTTTTAACTTTTTACTGTGGTCTAATATACAAAAACATGTATAGCCATGAAAGTACAGTTCGATCGGATTTCAAAAGCTGAATACCTCCATGTAAGCAGCACCCAGATGGAGAAATCTAAGCAGCCCCCAAGAAACCCAATCTTCAAACCCCCTCCAGGTCACTGCACCCACCCCTGCCCAACAGTAACCATTATCTTGACTTCTTTCACTGTAGATTAGTATTGCCTGTTTTTGTACTTTGTCTGAATGGGGTCACATAGTACGTGCTCTCTTTGGCCTGACTTCTTTCACTCGTCGTGTCTGCGAAAGTCATCCGCAGTGTCGCCTGTGGTGATGGTTCCCTCCTTCACATTACTGTATAGTATTCTATCGTGCAAATATACCATCGTCTGCTACTGATGGATGGTGGAACAACTACCACCAAAATGAGTGTACGAATTAGCAGTTGCTGCATAACAAATTACCCCCCAACCGAGCAGCTGGAAGGAACAGTAAACATCTCTTATCTCAGTTTCTATGGGTTGGAAACTCAAAAGCAGTTTGGCTGAGTGATTCTGGCTGAGCGTCTCTCGCTAGCTATCAGTCTAGGTGTCCGGGAGGGCTGCACTCACCTGAAGGCTCGACTGGTGCCGGGAGATCTGCTTCCAAAATGGCATACTCACGAGGCTGTTGGCGGGAGGCCTCAGTCCCCACGGGACGCCTTGAGTATCCTCACGACATGGCAGCTGGCTTCCTCCAGAGCGAGTGCCGTGGAACAGGGCGAGCAGGTTGCCGCGATGCCCACACTCAGGGAGAGCAGAATTAAACACCTCTTGAAAGGAGAAATACCAAAGAATGTATGAGCATATCTTAAAGCCACCATAACAGGCAACAACTCCTTTCTGCACCGAGTTCAGTCTCCTCATTCCCAGGGAAGGAAGCCAACATTCCCCCTCCCTATCCCCTGCCTACCTCCCCCTGCTCAGTCAGCACCTGGGAGAGCCAGCTTCTGGTGTCGACTTGGTCAAGAGCCTCTCTGAGCCCCAAGTTCCTCCATGAAAAACAGATGACAGCAGTGCCCACTTTGGGGCCATTCAGGAGACTGAATTCCATCCAGAGAAGTCCCCTTATCCCTGAATTCCATTCCCTTGTGGCACTTGTTTTATAATTCTTGGTGTGAAACCAAGCCAAAGGCTTTTAGAAGGTTCCAAATAAGTCAGGCAAATCTTACAGAAACCTCGTCATCTCCCCCTCCTTCTCCAGAGGCAGGGGTGCAGACTGAGATGCTCACTGACTCCACCCATTATCGTGCTTCCGGTCAACTCACCTGCTGTGGAGCTGAGACCCCCAGTATGCGAGTCCCGTGCCCCCCTCGGGACTCTGCTCATGCCCACATGCCAGCCTGACCATCCCCCACTCAGTTCGCCCCCTCCAATGCCATGCCCGGCACGACGCAGATGTTACTGATGGTTGCAAAAGTGCCCTCACAGGGCTAACCTACTGACAGAGAAGACAAACGCAAACAACTCAGTTATCGCTTCATGTTGTGAGAATCCCTTCAATGACCATGACAGCTTAACCCAGGGCCCCTGGTCTTGCCAAGGAAGGGAGGGCACCTGATGCCAGGCTCTGGGGGGTGAAGCCCGGGGAGGCGAGCCTGGCGTCCAGGAGAGCCCTAGTGGCTGAATTCAGACAATGAGAGTCATCAATCATAGGGCCACCTGGGGCTGGAAGAGTGGCAGGGCCCAGACCCCAGCGGTGTCAGTTCAGGGGCTTGGGCTCTATCCTGAGAGCAGCGGCAGCAACTGCAGAGTTTTGAGCCAAGGAATAACATGATCCATTTTGTGTTTTTAAATATGCGAGGAACACAGTCTTCAGTGTGTTCCTGGTGGCATTCTGAATCCTGGTCATCCCTGCCCAGCCAGGGAACCATGCACTCCAAAAGAACCTGTTTCTTGACCATTTCCTGGCTGTGTGACTTGAGGCAGGTTGCTTGCCTACTCTGTGCCTCGGTTTCCCCAGCAGGTAAGATCAACCCTCCAAGGTTTCAGGGTGACAGATGAGGGAAGGACACCGAGCACCTGCTTCAGTGCCTGGCATCATGGATGATGTCTTGGCAGCACCCCCACCCCCACTGTCTCCCCTGGCCCATCCCCAGAGGCTCCAGGGCATCTTAATGTGTTACTCTTCCCCCCACCTTGCCAGTGCCTTGGCAAGGTGGCTCCCATGCCCTTCCTGCACCCCTCACCCTATTGGTCTTCCTGGGCCACCCACCCTCTTCATCCAACTCTATGAGACTGACAGAAACAGGATACAATGTGAATTTCAACCAGTTGACTCCAAACATATCTGCTAAGCTGTGGAAGGAGGTCATTACTGTACACGGAGTCCTCACCCTGGCCGCACTGTGGCTACTTACCATTGCTATCGTGCTTTAGGGGCGCTGGTTGGTGCTGGGCACTGTGCAAGCACTTCCTATATATATTTATATATATGATCACCTTTATCCTCACAATAACCTGGAGACTAGGGTACTATTTAACGCCATCTTTCAGGTGAAGAAACTGAGGCTTAGGGAGACAAATCATTTGCTCAAAGTTCACATAATGAGACTCAAGTCCAGGTTCATCTGCTTTAAAGCATCAATCTCTCACGCACACGCACACACACACGCACACACGTGTTCATCTGCGCAGCCACTGCCACGAGCACTTCCTTACGCCGCTATTTGATCAAACGCTTACTATGTGCCTGATTTCACGGAAGCCCCACCACAGCCCTGTAAGGAAGACACTGTGTCACTGCCATTTTGCAGATGGAAAAAGTAAGTCCCCAAGGGGTGGAGTCACTTGCCCAAGGTCACTGCGCAGATCGGGTGTTTGCATCAGGTCCTTCCAACTGTACTGGGAGACTGCTTGTGGAGATCGCTCCCTCAGCCGAGACCACGCCGCCAGGAGCCTTCGCACACCTCCACAGCTACGCCACCTGGAGCTCGGCGTCCAAGAGTGGGGTCCATCAGCATCGCCCCTCCATGTCTTATGGTGGGACCCCCAAGGCTCTGGACTTGGTTGACCCAGCCTTACCCTACCTGGCCTCTGGGGCTCTCACTGCCCGTGAGGCCCCCACCCTCAGGTTCCCGGGCCCCAGGCTCTTCTTTTCTTCTTTCACTCTGAGCCAAGCAGGTTAAAAACACGCCAAAAATGAGCCCCCTCTCGCTTTAGTGCACTCACATAATGTGTGGCAGGGAAGGCTGCATTAATCGCTTGGGACCCACATTTTTCAGTGACATTAATCTCTAGCCGGAAAAGCCTCTCTGGACGGTTCTTTTCAGTCTGAAGGCACTTAACGTTGGCCAGGGGAGCACAAGGGGCCTGCCTGGAATTCCTCTCTAACTCCCAAACACCACACCCACCAACCCAGCCTGGCCAGCTTCCCTGCTTATGGTGGGGTGGGTGAGATGCCTGCAGGGGATGCGGGGGACAGAGGGAGGGCAGGGTGGCGAGTGAGCCATGGGTGTGCTATGGTGTGTATGCACGAAGGTAAGAAAGGCTGAGTTTCAACCATGCTTGTTCTGTGAGCAGGGCATCTGCATTCACACCCCCACATCTGCTCGCTCAGAGACGTGATCCGTATATGTGTGCGCCGGGACATGCATACCAGTGACGGAGACACCTGGGTGTAAACGTGTGTGTGTGTGTGTGTGTGTGTGTGTGTGTGTGATTGAAAGTATGCGCAAGAGCTCCAGTCAAGGGCAAGCATAGGTGCCCATTAAAAAATGTATGCAAGGAAAATGCAACCATGCACATGAGTCGAGCTGTGTGTGACACTCTTCAGGTGTATGTGTGACTTCTGTGTGCACACGTTGTCGTGAGCAAGATGTGTGCAAGAGTGTGTTTGTGGAGCATGCCAGTGAACATGAGCTGGCAAGGGTACATCTGACTCTGAGGGTGCGCCCGTGTCGGGGAGGTGGTGGTCAGGTCTGCGGTGGGCCAGCCATACCGGGTGCCCCTCACGGAGGCACACAATGCATTCTGACACGCACTGCTTAAGCACTCACCACATGCTGGTCATCGTGTCCGGCAGGAAGGAGACAGTGCTGAATACGGGTGTGGTGTCTTGGAGCCCAGTGGGACTCTTTCCTGGAGCTGACTGCACATCTTTCCTCAACTCCACAGTCAGCAACTTCCTGCTGGTAGCTTGAAATTGACAATGGGGAAGAATTTACACCATGGAAATTGACAAACACCAGAGCAGGCCTTTCTTGACCCTGAGAGACTGTTGTTAAACTTCTGTAGCACACCACTAAATAAGAGCTGTGCGTCCCCAATCTAATAGGATCCCATGTGTGCTGATGTTCTTGTACATGAATGAGCATGTGTGTGTGTGTGTGTGTGTGTGTGTGTGTGTCCCTATGCACCCCAAAGTAGCTCCAAAGCTGTGCAGAACCAGCATACAAAATGAGCGAATATTCAGAGAAGAGGGAGAAAGAGGAAGACCCAGGAAGCTTGAAGGACACCAGTTTGCCACGCTCCGGTGGATGGATCTCTTTCTATCCCATGGGCTATTTGTGAAATTTCTCCAAAAACAATCACCAAGGAAAAAAACTTTAATCCATAAACATGAAAACTGCCATGATCCTCTCTCAACACTGAACACTGTCACACCAAACTGGCAGGGTCACTAGGCTGTAAATGATGACTCCCGGGTTCTGAGTCCCTCTGGTCTGGCTCCAGAACCCACGCTCATTGCCATACTGGCCACAAGTAAGTAAAGAAGGCAGAAGGACTGACCAGAGAGGTAGGAGGGAAACGGGAGCGTGCTGGGCCACCCCAGCCAAAAGGAGAAGGAGTTTTGAGAAGCAAAGGACCTGTAAGAGAAGTCCTTTCCCCCCATTTTACACAGGAGGACCCAGAGACTGGGAAGTCGGTGTCACACAGCTAGTCCAGGTTCAAAACCAAGAAGGTCTCAGGCCAGAACACCCAGAAGAGGGCTGGGGCAAGAAAGAGGACTCCAGACTCTTCTTCTTAGCTTCCCAAAGCTCCAAACCACAGGCCCAAGTTCTCTGGTCTCCTCTGACCTTGGTTACCAGCCCAGCTGCCCAGTCACACTGACCATGACCCATAGCCAGGCAGGACCCAAGCTCAGGAGGCCTCTTTGGGAACATCAGCCCCAGCCAGCTCCCAGGGAGCTGAGCACCAAGGGAGCCAGGTGGCCCTGGGGAGAGGCCACTGAAACCCCCATTCCCAGGCAGCCCCACTCTCCTCAGCCGCCATTGATCTCCCTGGTGGGATGACATCAAGGGATGTTTTTAATAAGAGGGCAGGAGGCCTTGGGAGCTGACCGGGCTGAGGCAGTGCCGGGCAATTAATCACCCGGTTGGGAAGCCACAGCCACGGGTAACTGGATCCCTGGAGAGCTGTCAGGCACACCCTGCCTTTCATCTCTGCCCATGGCCACTCTGCGTGGGCTCCCCGTGCATCTTCATTAACTCTGGGCCCCAGGGAACCAGGCGGTGTGTGTGTGGGGGGTGTCTGTCTATCTATGTGTGGACCCTCTGAGTGTGCATGAATGCACACGTACATGTGTATTGATGCACAAATGCACACATGCACAGGAGTGTGTCACTGCGTGTGTGCGCATGGTTCCCTGTCAACGCGCGCGAGACACACCGGGGCACTGGCTTTGGAATCAAACAGATCTGGCTTCAAGTTTATGGCCCACCTCTTTCTAGCTGGGTCACCCTGAGCAAGTTACTTATCTTTTATGAACCTCCATCTTGTCATCTGTAAACTGAGGATCATAAGAGTGACAATAACTACCACACATGCTTGCGGGGATCAAGTAATGCTATTCATATAGAAGCATCTGGAACTTAGTACATGTTTACTAACCATGCATTCTTATCCCTCTTACACATGGATGGGTGTACACATCCGAGTGGTAGGCAGGATTCTAAGAATGATCCCCAATAACCCTTGCATAATCCACCCCCCTTTGAGTGGAGGTAGAGCCTGGAGATACGGTGAAATATCACGCCCATGATTATGTTCCATCCTATAGCAAAAGGGAGATGACCCAAATAGCCAAATCTAATCAGATGAACCCTTTAAAAGCTGAGTTTGCTCCAGCTGCTAGGCAGAAGTCAGAGCCATTTGAGTCATAAGAGGGACTAACCCAGGAAGCAAACTTTTCTGGTGCTGAGTTGGAGGGGGACCCCCATGAGTGACTCCTAGGAGCTAAGAGTGACCCCCATCCATAGCCAGCAAGAAGATGAGGGTCTCAGTCCTACAGCTGCAAGAATTCTTGCAAAAACTGAATTTAGCCAAAAACCTGAATGAGCACAAAAATCGATTTTCTCAAGAGCCTCTAGATAGAAGCCCAGCCCAGCTGACACCTTGATTTCAGCCTTATGAGTCTAGAGGAGGGAAGCCAACCGAGCCCGTGCCGACCTCTGACTGCTCCGGTCAAGATGCCACTAGTAGGATTTTGTCAGCTCTGGGAGGAGCATCCTTGGAGATTCCCCAGGGGCCCTGGTAACTCACAGTGACACACACATATCTGCTTTGGGCTCTGGGGAACACCTGCTCTAGTTTCCAGTCCAAAGCTGTCAGGGACAGAGAGGACAAAAAGTGAGGTATAGAGCAGGCGGAGAGGCCTCAGTTTGCTCATCTAAACGATGGGAACCTCATCACAAGGATAGCTTGATTGAACAAAGAGACAGTGAGCAAAAGCACTTTGGTGGGTTGGAAGAGCTGTCCAGCAGCAGGAGAGATGGTGGCCCATCCCCTGAGTCAGCAGTCAGGCTCAGGCCTGCTGGTCAACCTCAACCTACACCAGGGCACCTTGCCCCGGCCGGCTCCCCCTCCCCCACTCCTCTCCGCCACTCAGCTGAGAGCTCCATGTCCCCAAATCTTTTCAGTCACCTCCTCCCCACTGCCCCTGTCTGGTCCAGTGCCTGAGTCTTCCCTGGAGGACCACACGGCCTCCTCCCAGCATCCCTGCCTCTAGCCTCAGCCCCTGAAACTCAACCACCACTCCCCTGCTCCCAGCCTGGGCAGCGCTCCTAGTGTTCTTGAGGTAAAGCCTAAACTCCCCTCTGAAGATGAAGAATCATTTTCATTTTGCCAAAACAAGAAAAAATAATGCTTTAATTTTTATTTCCCTGATTCTAGTAAGTTCAAGCAGCTTTGCATACATTTATTCCCCTATTCCCTTCCTAGCCAGCTAAGTCCTACTCATTTTTAAATTTAAGTATTGCAGTTTTAATTTTTTAATTTATTTTAATTTTTTAAAGATTTTATTCATTTACCTGAGAGAAAGAGAGTGAGCAAGAAAGAGTGCAAGCGGGGGAAATGGCAGAGAGAGGGAGAAGCAGACTCCCCACTAAACAGGGAGCCCAATGCAGGGCTCAATCCCAGGACCCTGGGATCATGACCTGAGCCGAAGGCAGACACTTAACCAACTGAGCCACCCAGGAGCCCAGTATTCCAGTTTTTTAAAAAGTTCCGCTTGCACATGGGACCAAATTCAAAAGGTATAACAAGGCAAACACAAGAGGGTCAGCTTCCCTCCAGCTGCTGTCCCCAGCTGTCCAGTTCACGGCTCCACAGAAGCTGCTCCCACTAGCTTTTGGTGTGTGTGTCCGGATTTATTCTAGACATATACCAGCAAATAAGTACACACGTTCTTTTTTATACAGCTAATCGCATATCATACCTAATTGATTTCAGCTATGTCCCTCTTGGAACATAGAGCTGCCTCCTTTCTTGTCAATGGCTGCATAAGGTTCCACTGGAGCAGAATGATATAACCCCTCTCCTCCTGGTAGGCTTGTAGGCTGCTTCCTACCTCTTGCTATCAGAAACAACAGGTCACTGAAATGTCATTCACACACATGCGTTGAGTTTATTTCTGAGAAACGCTCCTAGCAGATCGCTGGGTCAGAGGCAAACACATTGCCAAGTTGCTTTCCGGGGGGGGGGGGGGAGGGGGGGGGGGGGTTGGGGACACAATTTGCATTTCTACCAGCATTTTATGAGCACTCTGGTTTCTCTGTACACTCGCTAAGCCAGTGATTTATCCAATTTCATAATTTTCCTCTGATGAGTGAAAAATGACATCACACTATAGTTTTATTATGTAGGTTTCTCATTTTGAGTAGGGTTGACCGTCTTTTCATGGTCTTCTCTAAGACCATGGCTTTCCTTCTCTGTGAATGGTCTGTTCATACACTTCACCTATTTTTTATTGAGTTGTCAGCCCTTTATTATTGATTTACAAGAGCTCTTCATAGATGAAGGAAATGAGCCCCAGAGAAATTTAAACAATGACTTAAATCACTTAAGTAGTTCCTTAAATGTTGGCCCTTGTGAAACCATCTGGGCCTAGTGATTTTTGGGGGAGTAAGTATCCCTGTTTCTTCTATGATTATTGGTCCATTTAGATTTTTGTACCTAAATGTACTTCTAGGTACATTTTTATAGCTTATATTTTCTTTAAGAATTACACATTTCAGGGGCACCTGGGTGGGCTCAGTCAGTGAGCATCCAACTCTTGGTTTCAGCTCAGGTCATGATCTCAGGGTCTTGAGATCGAGCCCCATGTCAGGCTCCACACTTGGCAAGGTCTGCTTGAGATTCTCTCTCCCTCTCCCTCTGCCCCTCCCCCTGCTCTCTCTGTCAAATAAACAAAAAAATAAATAAATAAAAAGAATTATCCATTTCATCCAAGTTCTTAAGTATATTTGCTTATTCTGTTGATTTCCTCTGAAATTGGGGTTATTCCCCAGTAATCATTTCTTATTTTATGAATTTATGCTTTTTCCTTTTTTTCTGGATTAGATTACCTAACATCTATTTTACTTGGCTTTTGAAAACATAATCTTTATTAGTTCTAGTATTTTCCTGACTTCTACTTCATTCACATCCACTTTTATCTTTATAAATTTTTCCTTGTGATTTCTTTAGCTTTATTTTATTGCCATATTCCAAACTTCTTGGGTTGGGTACTTAATTTATAGAACTTCCAATCCTTATAATTTATTAATAAAAGTATTTAGAGCTAAGAACTTTTCTCTTACTATAATTATCTCAGCTTTCTGGACTTCTGTAATCTGTTCTCATTTCCTTTTTGATGTGAGAGATGTTTAAGAGAGAGTAGGGAAAACTTACCTCTTGTCAATTTCTTATATTAAATTGTGAACAGTGACCATTATTAGGAGTAATGATAGAATTAGTTTATTTTTATTCCTTTCTCTTCCCCTCCCTGACCCAAATTTATTGTTTTACATTTCTTAATGTTGACCTTCTTATCTGTAATGTAATTATATCTATCACCTTATTTTTCATATTTAAATTATGTCTTCTGCCCTCTGGTTACAAAAGATGAGGAAATCTGGATATTTGTGTTACTTTGCACCTTCTTTTCCCCCTTTCCCTCCCAGTATTCGTCTGTTACATAATTTCGACACAGTCTCATTTGATTCTCCGTGTTTCACTGTTCCATAATCATGACCCTCACCTTGGTTTTAGTCTTAGACTTGGAGGAGATGAATTCAATTCCCCATCAGTCTACAGTCCTTCTGCCATCGTGTTTCCTTGCCAAGTTCATCTTTAAGAAGGTCATCATGAACATTTATTCCCTGAGTTCTCATATATTAAAAAACCAGGATTGATTTCTGGAGAGCCCAGCTTGAGAAGGGCTGGTGGAGTCCGACAGCCTGATCATACAGATGGGGAAGCCAAGACCAGCAATAGGAGCCATGGCCCAAGTCACCAGGCCAGTGCCAGGGACCAAGCCGGGACAAGAACCTGCACAGCCTGCCGCCCTGGCAGGGGCCTTCCCCTCCAGCCTGCTCTCACCCTCTCTCCTCCTGCTTTCTTGAGTAGGGGACAGAAAGGTAGGTCGGGCCCCCTGCCTTGCTGCACACTTTTCCTCTAGTCCCCTGGAATCTCACCTGGGACTCGTGGGAAATGACAGGCAGGAGCATTCTTACCCACACCACCAGGCCCCCCCCCAAAGGATTAGCAGCCATGGCTGGGCCCCTGGTGGCACAACCTCCCAGGAGAGGGGAAAAGTGTGAGCTCATCCTTACCGCCGCCGCCACCACCGGGCAGAATGGGTGGGGCGAGGGGCTCCACCTGTTCCCGATAATCTCTCTAATCCAGCCCATAATTATTCTTTATTAACGGAGGCCGCTGCCTTCGTTACGCGCTGAAAGGAAAGGAGAGCGTCAGGAGTGAAGACACGAGGATCAAAAGCCGGTCACATTTTCCAAAAGGGTTTATTTGCCACGACCAAAATAACCTCACCAGGGGACAGCCGAGTTCCTGTCTCACCCCATCCTGGTGCCCAGCGTGGGAGCTCCAGGCCCCCAGGCCTCCCAGGCAGGCCCAGAAGTCCCTGCCTGACTCCACGGCTCACCAGTCCTCCTTCATTCACACACCCCCTTGTACTGGGCTTTGCAGATACACAGTAAATAACCTGCGGCCCTGGCCTCCCCAGGCTCTGCAGCCACCAGGGGAAGGGACATGTGCCACTGTGATGACCAAGCAGGCCGCTAAGTGCCACACGGGGGAGGATAGGTGGCTGCGGAACCCGGGCAGGTCCTGAGGCCAGCCTCGGGAATATGGGTGGGAGAAGCCTTCCCGGAGAGAGACACGCTGGAACCCCGTTTTAAAGTGCAGCTAGAAGTTCCTCAGTGCACACGGTAAGCAAAGGCCATCCTGTGGAAGGAAAGACAAGCTAAGACAAAGTTGAACTGCAATTTGGTGTAACCAGAGTGAAGGTTGGAGAGGGACAAAGGTCTGACTGGGGCTGCACGGAGGCAGGGCCAGGCCACAAAGGACCTGTGCGTACTAGGGAGTCATTAAAGGTTTTAGGCAGGGAGGTGATAACGGTCAGATTGTGCTTTAGGAAGATCCTTCTAGCTGCAGAGTAGAGACTGGATTGGGGGATGCTGCAGGCTGCAGGATGTCCCTGGGGACACTTGTAAGGGCCCACATGAGAAATGTGAAGTTTGGAACCCGAGAAGTAACAACAGGGTAGAGAAAGGAGGTGGAATGAGGGCATCAGGCAATGGGGACACGATTCGTCTGACCCTAGTGGCCATGTTGTACATCGGGACCATGGTCAGAAGGGATCAAAATGGTTCCTAGGCCTTTTGTGTCCTCAACCCTGTCACCACCACCCTACATTCAGCCTAGCACTCGATCTGCGGGGGAACCAGAGGCCTGGGGCCACACTCCCCACCCAGAGGCCCTCACAAACTGGGAAGATGAGGTATAGGGACTGGGGACCATGAAGCTCAAACTCCTGGCTCTCTGGCCCTCCAGCCCACCCACCCTCTTCTACAGACAAGCCCCATTCACTGCTTGCTCAGTGTTCTTCCCAACCTGCCCGTCCTGACCCACATCCTGTCCACGCCCAGGTCCCACTGAATAGGCCAGCGTGCAGACCCCCTGCCCAGAAACCCTGTCCCCCAGACAGCAATGGCTGCTGCCTGCCTTCCTGTCTCCCTGCCTCTCTGCCTCCTTCACCTTTCCTGCCTCCATCACCGACGGTTGTCGTCTGCATTCCCTCCGTCTTGGTGTGAGTCCCACCTGCAGCTTGGGGCCCTCTCTCTCTGGTCCTCCCTGCTGGTTTCTCTGTTCCCCTCCAGCCCTCCTTTCTCACTCCGCACCTAACCCCTCCCAGGACTCACACAACTCATGACCCCATCATTCGAACCAACACTGGGCACTGAGTGTGAGCCAGGCCCCGGGCTTGGCTCTGGGCATCGCAGAGATGGACAGGAGAACGCAGCTCTGGCCCTCGCCGTCCCCTGCAGCTCCCACTCCCGCAGACAAGAGGGGGCAGCGCCAGCCAGAAGCAGTGCTAGAAGGGAGACCAGAGAGGTCAGATCGGTGTGCACTGGGCTCTGCGAGGCGGCCATCCCATCCGAGCCCCAACACTTCATTCCAGCAGCCAGCAAAGGGGTTGGTGCTGGGGACCAGGGTCAGAGATGAGAGCAACCCACATTCTGCCCTCCAGGAGTTCACGGCCTGGTCAGGGACATGGAAACTGTGGCCATATGAATGCCCCCCAGGGGCTCTGCAGTACCATCTCAGGTGGGAGATTGCAGGAGCCTGGGATGACACAAGCGGTGGTCTGAAATCAGGAAGGCTGGGCCCAATCCACCCCGCTGGCCTCGGTAAGCCACCCACTTCTTCGATCCTCAGCTGCAGCATCCGGTCAATGGGTGTATCATAGTTTCCCAAGGTTAATACATGTAAAATAAACAATATACGGGCCAAAGTATACAAAAGTGGCTTAGCAAAGAGCCAGGGGTGAGTACACACTCAATAAATCACACTCATTATAGTTTTCATTGTTACCATTCCATATGGGCTGTGGAGTAGTAGTAAAAGCCATTTCTGGTCCCAGTCATGCCACCATCTGGTCGTGTAACCCTGAGTTCCCTCCCTCGCCCTGCCACTGTTGCTGCTGAAAAGGGGAATTCAGATGAAGCTTCCCGCCGGTCCTGACCGCTGAGATCTGAAGGGAAGGCCTGCCTCCTGATCTCTTCTCTCCTGTTGCCCCATTACCTTCACTCTGGCCACTTCGGCTCCTTGCGCTTCCTCAAGCTCCCCAGCCATGCTCTGGCCTTGAAGCTTTTGCACCTGCTGCCCCCTCTGCCCAGAACCGACTCCTGCCCACCTGCCCGCCTGCATGGCTCGCTGTCCTACAAACGTGTCCACCTCCTCGGGGGGCCTTTCCTGACTGTTCTCATCACTCACTCCCTGACCGGCTCCATCTTCCTTCCATCACACTGATCCAAACCGGACGTGTATGATTTATTGACTTCTCCCCCTTGTGAGACGGGACAGAGTCTGTCTGGTCCACAGGTGTCCCCCGTGTAGGTGCCCGGCCACACTTGGAGCTCAACACACGAATAAGGACTAGGGCGCACCTGAAGTTCTGGAGAAGCAGTGCAGGTGGGGGGGGGGGAGAATTCTCCAGAATCCCCTGGATGCCAGCTCCCGGCAGCCCCAACACTCCGGGACTCACCCGCTGAGCCTTCTCACAGCCTGGAAAAGCACAAAGCTCTCTCCATCCCTGCCGGGCACATGCCCCCTGCCCTTGGGGTCATGGACCTGAGACCACCACCCTTGGCCCCAGAGCCCTCAGATGTTTCCAGGTCGGGCAGGGGAGGAGGCGGTAGCAGACTCTGGGCCCCGTCCTTTGTCCCGGGCCCCAGCAGAATTTCATTCCAAGGTTCAAAGCGCCTTTGCCCCTTCCCAGATAAAAGGCCGCTCAGCCGGAGAGAAGAACTGGTTAATAGAGGACAGGAGGGGGGCTCTGGACAGCGGGCCCACCACGGCCCTCTGCCCGCACCCTCGGCAGTGAATGCTCTCAGCCCTCTGCCGCCGTTCCAGCCCGCTGCCCCACAAGAAAAGCCCATTAATTTAACTCTAATAGGATTTTCAATTTGTCACAATCCTTGGAGATCCTGGGGAGGTAGTGCCGGGGGGCGGGTGGGGGGAGGGATGCATATCAAGTCTGTGTTAAAGGAAATTCTTGCAGGGAGACTGGGCTGGCCCCTAGACAATTCCCTACCACCCCAGGGCCTTCAGGCCAGCCACAGCCCCTCCTGGCCTCAGTTTCCTCCGTGGAAAGCAAGTTAATAAAACCTACTTCGAAAGGAAGCTCCAAGGATTAAGTGAGATTAGGAAGGCATAACATCCAGCAAAGGCTGCCTGGCCGGTAGTAGGCGCTCTGTAGCTGTTGCCCTCTCCCAGATCTGCCCACCCCCCGGGGCTACGCCAGCTGGAGATGTGCCCCCTGCACCCCCCCCTTCCCGCCCCACCCAGCCGCTGTGTCTCCAGGTCCAGTGACAGTTTCAGCCAAACACCCCTGGCGGGG
>NC_058406.1:15851552-15892782 GCF_002201575.2 Neomonachus schauinslandi | reverse complement strand
GGGGGGGGGGGGGGGGGGGGAGGTGTCTGGGAGCCCGTGGCCTTTTCATCCTCAGCGGGATCAGCGTCCTGAATTCCTCGTTGTTCGAGGAGAGCCGAGGATTTGGAGCTTCCAAACACAGCGGCCCAATCGGAGGGCCCCAGCCCGTGCCAACCAGCTGCGTCTCGGTTACAGCTAAGAACACAGCACACCAGCTGCCTGAGCCCTGCTCTCCGGGCGAATTCCTCCTGGATCAGGAGATGCCAGACAGCGGGGACTGCGTCTGTGTCGCCCCTGGCCGTGGGCTCAGCTCGGCACTTCCCCTGGTCTGAAAGTGAGGGGCACCCTGGCGCGGGGACGGGTCTGGGGCTCGGGGCTGGGGGGCGGGGGGGATATGTCTGTTGGTGCAGCTGACGAGAGACTGAGGTGGCCATGGTGAAATCGCTGCCCTCCAGGGCTCCCAAAGCCAGCGGACAAGCGCACCTGGCCGGGCCCCATGCCTGGCTCAGAGCCACGCACCCTGGGTTCACTGCTGCGGCCGCCACCAAGAAGAGAGAGGTGGGGAAGGAGGATGCAGGAGCCCGCCCCCCCTCCCAAGCCCTCATGACCAGACTGGACAGGCCTGGGACCGGGGTGCTGCAGTCAGCACCACCCGCAGCCCCTGTTTGCTTTTGCCTCCGTCCAGGCCCCAACCATAATTTATAGCATCTCGATTCCTCCGCAGCACGTGATCCCAAGCCAGACAGAGATGGGAAGGAGACATCAGGGAGACAAAACTGAGGGTGGTTTCAATTACTCTATATTTCAGTCGCCACAGACCTACTCAGGTGCGAAGAGAACCATATATCTTGTGAATAAAAGAAACAGAAGAGGCAAACTGATATTTGCCCTCATTTTAATGGTCATGGGAGAAAGCCTGGTGGGGACCCCACACGTGGGAATGGTAGTGAGCCTTCCCTCGCCAAGCCAGTGCGAATGAATGTTTGTAGGTTCTCCAACCCAGGACAAAATGCTGGGTGGATGCCAGAGAGAGGATTCTAGAAGGGAACGCTGTCCAAGTGCCATGGTGGGAGGACTGTGGGAAGTCACTGGGGGTTCCGGGTCGGATTCTGGAAGGAGCTGAGCAAGAGAGGCGGCCTACCGGTTACAGGGGGAGTGAAGTGCTGCCTGTGCAGCAGATGAACAAGGCAGGGGAAGGATCCCTCACCCCGGGGCTCAGGTGGCCCCACAAACTTTTCAGAACATCTTTGCTTAGGCCTGGGTCCCCTCCTTGGCTTGAGCTGTTCACAAGTGGGAAGTGGGGCCCCAGGGAGTCTGTTGCCACTGACTCCCTGGGGCCCCACATGCCAGGCAACAGAAGGATAATGTCACCATAGACAAGAGTCCCCAGAGCCCCCACCCCCAGGCAGGATTCAGAGTGCCCCCCCACCACGCCTCACTCCTCTGCAGGGGCTCCCCAGATCGCCAGCTATCACAACAAGAATGACTCCCAGGGACCCACCCAGCTTCCAACTGCACTCCTGTTTTGCTGTGTGAGCCTAGGTGAGTTGCTCACTCTCTCTGTGCTTTTCATTCACTGGGTGAAAAATGTGAAGGAGGAAGAGGATTAAGAAAGATTTGCCTATAGAGGTGAGTGCCCTTTAGAAAAAAAGCTTGGTGAGCCATATTCAGGATGATAAGAAAAGTCTATCCCTATAATGAAGAAATGGTGGTATTTATGTCATTAGAAAGGATTTTAAGGAGGGATAAAGCTACGGATTGAGAGTGTGAGATCTGTCTTTCCTTCCCTAATATCACAGCTATTTATTGAGCTTCTACCTTAAGTCAGACCCCACTCCAGGGACACAGTGGAGAATCAGAGACACCCTTCCCTCAAGGATCCAGACGAGTAAACAGGAACCTACCAGAGTGATGGAGGCTCTGCCAGGGGCCACCCAGGGGGCTGGGAGGCACAGAGAAGGAGGCCAGTCTGGGCAGTCAAGGAGCCTTTTAGTAGATGCGACCTATATGTTATAGCTTGAATGATGAGCAAGAGGCAGCCAAGCAAAGGGAGGGTGGTCAGAGAGATCACAGTGTGGGCTTGACATGAGCAAAGACATGGGGCATCTTCCTCCTTGTCTCCCTCACTTCTTAAACACCACGCAATACCTCTGCAAAAATGAATGAATGAAAAAGTAAATGAACAAAAAGCAGAGGGGTTACAGATATACATATTACAGAAAAAGCATCCAAATACCTAAAAAAAAAAAAAAATCCATGTGGACAGTGAGCACTTTCCATAAGGGGGAGCCCACCATCTGGTTATCTCAGCACCAAATGGAATGACCCCAGACTTCAACTTCTGATTTCTTCCACAATCCCTGGGAAGGAGACAATGGTTCTGTCTCCTCTGCCACCCACGTGACCTCTGCTCCCACGTCCAGTTCCCTTCCATTCAAAGGTTGGGCACATTCCCATTTGTTGCTTCATTCAGTAACATCTCCTGATCGTCAGCCACGTGCCAGGCACATGGCGTGGTCACGGGCACAGAGCTGGTGCTGCCCCTTGGGATGTCCTCCCACCCGGGCCGGGCCCCATGATCACAGCAGGGACCTGGCACCACCTGGGTGGATGGCGGGCCACCGGAGCCTTCCCAGTAAGTCACCAGTCACCGGCAGGATCGGGCCTGCGGAGGAACATTCCTCCTCTGCTCTCCCGCCCAAACTCGTGGCCAAAGGCAAGGCACACGCATGGCTGAAATCCCATCGGTGGCACCCAGCCAACTGGCTGCCACTTGCTTATTTGGCTTGGAACAGGAAATACATTTTTCTACTATTTATACTGCTGACCTCAGGAATAAACTAATTACTCTGCTGCAAAGCTGCATTCCCACACTGTCCGGCTCACATCTGTAACCCCCGGTGGGAACCACGGCAGAGGAGGTGCCAGGGGGCTGGTAGGTCTGGGGTCTCGGGCCCAGCAGCCACTCCTGCCCTGCTCCCGGGGTCTTTGGGGGAACAGCAAATAAGCCCACAAGTCACCCCTGCTAGATCTTCAGCTCCAACCGAGAAGAGGTCTGCCTACTTCTTCCCTTGGCCTTGAGCTTCTCCCATCTCCATGCCTCGGTATCTCGCTCTGCACAGTGGAGTTGTGGTAATGCTGAGCTCAAGGGACACCATGCCTGAGAAAAGCTCTGTGTAAATGGGATTACCCCAGAAGACCCACCAGGCTGAACGGCCGAGCCCCAGAAGGCAGCCTGGCTCAGGCAGGCCCCACACCTGGGCCAGCAGTGCGGCAGCGTCCAGATGTGCTGCAGACTCCGCCGCAGGCTCATACTGCTGCCCACAGCAACCACACCAACTTCACAGACTGGCTATTTGGACACAGGCGGGCAGGACACCCTCAAAGAGGAGCCAGGAAATAGAAGCTGAATGAATGAATGAATGAATGAATGAATGAATGAAAACAATGATGGCCTAAGTCATGATACTGTTTTAACTGACTTTTTTTTTTTTTTTTTACTGCATTGAGCAACTATCTGGCTCAGGAGTCTGCAAACTTAACCATAAAGGGCTGGATAATAAATATTTTAGGCTTTGGGGGTCATTGAGTCTCTGTCACAACTACTTAACTGCCATCATAGTGTAGAACCAGCCACAGACAATACATAAATAAATGGACAGAACCGTATTCTGATAAAACTTTTCATTTACAGGGGCGCCTGGGTGGCTCAGTCGGTTAAGCGTCTGCCTTCGGCTCAGGTCATGATCCCAGGGTCCTGGGATTGAGCCCCGCATCGGGCTCCCTGCTCCGCGGGAAGCCTGCTTCTCCCTCTCCCACTCCCCCTACTTGTGTTCCCTCTCTCGCTGTGTCTCTCTGTCAAATAAATAAATAAAATCTTTAAAAAAAAAAAAAAACTTTTCATTTACAAAACAGGTAACAAACCAGATTTGACTAACCCCTCTGGTTGAACTAGCCCAATAATTACTGTGTAACCTAAGCACTGTCCTCGATCCTTCCACATGACCCTTTCATCTGATGGGTCACCAGGTGCTGTCAATTTTTGCTGCTAAATATTCAGCATCCCCTCCTTCCCATACCACAGCTGTTGCCCTGGTCCAGCCACATCATGCACCACCTAGACCCCCCTACAACTGCCCAACTTCAGCCTTTTGCCCTTCCAGTGCAGCTTCTACCCAGAAGAAAGAGAGATCTATCTAAGTCACCGCTCTGTCTCATTCCCCTCTCCTGGCTCCCACTGTCCTGACCCCATAGTCATCCATGTCTGGGTCTCACCGTCCAGCCTCATCACTCACTGCCCCCTTCAACTCCCATACTCAGCTCTAGCCAGACTAGCTATCTTTTAGTTCCCCAAACACACCATGCTCAATCTTTCTCTGTACCAGGAAAACTTTTCTCCCTCCTCTTCCCCTGGCCAACTCCTATTCATCCTCCAGATCTCAGGTCAGATGTCACCTACCCTGAGGATCCCTCCTGAGGTGCTCCAGCTTACCCCTAACATAAAAGTGATCACACTTATGGCACAAACTGCCATGTGTTCAACAAACCACACTTCCCTTTCTTCCTGGGCACATACCTAGACTACATTTCCCCGCCTCCTTTGGAGTTAGTCAGGGCCATGTGACCGAGTTCTGACCAATGAGAAGAAGGCAGAAGACCGGGCCTTGACCTCCCACATGATCCTGCATGCTGGCTCTATTTCTCCATCTTCCAGATGAATGGAAAGGATGCTGAGGAGCTGCAGGAGGGCAGAGCCACAAGATGGAAGGAGCCTGGGTCCCTGAGTCACTGCTTGAATGAGAGCAGCTGAAGAGAGTCACCTGGCCAGGAATCCCATGTTGTATTAAGCCACTGACATTTTATGGTTGTTTGTTCCAACAGTCAGCCTACCCTAACTAAACCAATATTCAAGTGGAATTAACTATTATTTGTCCGCCTTCCCTACTAGACTGTAGGGATGCATGAGGGCAGGGACTTGTCTATTTTACACAACATCATAGTCCCAGAATTTAACACTATGCCCTGCATATAGTAGGAACTCGGTAACTATTTGTTGGTTGGGTGAATAAATGAACGAATACAACCTTAGTGGATGGGGTAGCCTCCTGCCATCACCATGGGTATGTTGCAGCAGCCCACAGTCCAGGCAAGCCAGGTGCAGGGTGGGAGGCTTAGTTTAAAGCCTTGGCCTAAAGCTTTGGAGAGCAGCCTGTGCTGATTCCACTCCAGGGGACTGAACTCAACCAAAGCCAGGGCCAATGTCATCAATCAACATGAGAGCTCAGGGCAGAGCACCCATCAGGGGCTGACAGTGGCAGTAACAAGAAGAGTCAGGAGGTTGGGATACAGTGAGCACTGACTAGGAATCAGGAATCCCAGATTCTGGGACCAGTTATTCCCCCCTGACTTGCTGCATGACGTTGGTAAATAACTTCCTTTCTTGGAGCCTCAGTCAACAGGCTTGACTATAAGACTTTCAAATGGTTCCAAGTGGCAGAACTCCCATATCACCCCCCCCCAAAAAAATGTCACTGGAGTCTCAAAATATAAAACAGATATAAATGGAATGGTTCTAATGAAAGCTGGGGAAAGGTGTCAGAGCTGACCCCAACCAATATCCTGAGGCACATTCTCAGAACCTTGAGCTCTCTCCTCTCAGCCAGACTAAGACTTACCAGATTCTCAGCCTAGACAGAAACTTCCAGATAATCTAGCAAAACTCCTAGCCTCTGCTTGAACACCGCCAGTGATGGAGAGCTCATTACCTCCTGGGCAGACCCTAAGACCACCCTAATGGTTAGATTATCCACCAGCTGTAGTCTGTATCCCCAGACCATGCATCCTGGGTCAATGTGCTTCATCCACCACAGTCTCTGAGCAACCTAGCTAGAGACTGGGCCTTGAAAAGTTGGCCTCGGAAATAATAGTAATAATTAACAGGTTTGGGCCAGGCATATATATATATATAACATATATAACACATTTAATCCATCCGGTAACTTCATGAAGTAGGCACTGTTAACTATTTTACATATATAACATATATAACACATTTAATCCATCCGGTAACTCCATGAAGTAGGCACTGTTACTATTTTACAAATGAAAAACATTGAGGCATAAAGAGTTTGTCACTTATCCAATGTCATACACCTAGTAAATGACAAAGCTGGGACTCAAATCCAGGCCATCTGACCATCTGTTCTCAACTGCCTCTCTGATGTATAGAAATCTGGCTGCAATAAAAAGGAGAGGACTATACTTGTACAGTATTTATTATTTGCCAGGTGCTTTTATAATAAGCATTTTACAATACTCATTGATTTAATCCTTAAGCATTTCTATGAAGGAGACACTATTATTAACCCCTCTTACAGAGGAAGCAACTGAGGCACAGAGAGATTAAGTAACTTATTTGAGGTCATACAGCTGATGAGTGGTGGGGTCAGGATTTGAACCCAGGCAATTTGGGTCTGGAGTCTGTCTGTTTCATGTGCCAGATCACCCTACAATTACAATGTATATTGAGCACCTCTCACATGCTAGCCCATGTGCTGGGTGCTCCAGAGGCATTAGCTCATTTAATCTTCTCAAAACCCTACAGGGGCAGAAAAAGCATTTGGCAAAATCCAACATCAATTCATGATTTAAAAGAACAAAAAACTCTCAGCAAACTAGGAATTGAAGGAAACTCCCTCAGCCTGATGAAGAACTACCATATACCTACAACTAACATCATACTTAATGGTGAGAAACTAGATGCTTTCCCCCTAAGAAGGTAACAAGGATGTTCCCTCTCACAACTCCTTTTCAACATCATACTGGAAGCTCTAGCTAATGCAATAAGATAAGAAAAGGTATGTAGATTGGGAAAGAAGAAATAAAACTATCTTTATTTGCAGATGACATGATTGTCTATGTTGAAAATCTCAAAGAATCAACAACAACAAAAAAAACTCCTGGCACTATTATGTCAATGGGTTATAGCAAGGTTTTAGGAGTCAAAGTCAATATACAGAAGTCAGTTGCTCTCCTATACATCAGCAATAAACACCCCCCTTAGAAAGTATTTGAAATTAGAAATGCAATACCATTTACATCAGCACCAAAAAATGTAATGCTTGGGTATAAATCTAAACAAAAAATATACAAGATCTGTATGAGGAGGAAAACTGCAAAAGTCTGATGAAAGAAATCAAAGATCTAAATAAAATCTTGGAGAGAGAGTCTATGTTCATGAATAAGAATACTCACTATTGTTAAAATGTCATTTTTTTCCAAGATCATCTATTGATTCAATGCAATTCAAATTAAAATTCAAGAAAGTTACATGTAGATATCAACAAACTGATTCTAAAATTTATATAGAAAGGCAAAAGATCCAGAATAGCCAACATAATACTGAATAAGAAGAACAAAAAAGTCTGACACTACCTGACTTTAAGACTTACTATAAAGGCCCAATTTTCAAGACAGTGATATTGGCAAAACAATAAGCAAATAGATCACTGGAACAGAAGAGAAAGCCAAAAACGTGGACCCACACAAATATAATTAACTGATCTTCAACAAAGTAGCAAAGCCAATTAAGTGGAGAGAAAAGATAGTGTTTTCAACAAATGGTGCTGGAACAACTGAACAACCACATGCAAAATAAATAAATAAATAAATAAATAAATAAATAATCTGGATATAGATCTTATACTTTTCAAAAAAATTAACTTAGACTGAATCACAGATCTATAATGCAAAACCGAATGCAAAATGCAAAACTAAAATACTTCTGGAAGACAACATAGGAGAAAATCTGGGTGACCTTGGGTTTGGCCATGAGTTTTTAGATATAACACCAAAAGCATGATCCCTGAATGAAAAACTTGATCAGCTGGACTTCATTAAGATTAAAAACTTCTGCTCTGTGAAAGACACTGTTAAGAGAATAAAAAGACAAGCCATGGATTAGGAGAAAATATTTGTAAATATCTGATAAAGGACTTGTACCCAAAACATACAGAGAACTCCTAAAACTCAGTAATAAGAAAACAAAAAATCCAATTTAAAAGATGGGCAAAAGATCTGAAGAGATACTTCACCAAAAAGAAGATATCCAGATGGCAAACATACATACGAAGAGAGGCTCAACACCGTAAGTCATTAGGGAATTGCCAAGTAAAACAACACACCACCACACACCTATTAGAACAGCTAAGACCCGAAACACTGCCAACATCAAATTCTGGTAAGGGTGTGGAGCTACATTCATTGCTGGTGGATGGGGTGGAGGTACAATAAAATTGTACAGCTACTTTGAAAGACAGTCTGGCAGTTTCTTACAAGGCTAAACAGAGTTTATCAGACAATCCAGCAATCGGGCTCCTAGGTATTTTTACCCAAATGAGTTGAAAACTTTTGTCAGCACAAAAGCCTGCACACAGATGTTTATAGCAGCTTTACTCATAATTGCCAAAAACTGGAAGCAACCAAGAAGTCCCTCCAAAGGTGAATGGATGAGCAAACTGTGGTACATCCATTTAATGGACTGTTCTGCAATAAACAGAAATGAGCATTGGGGTGCCTGGGTGGCTCAGTCATTTAAGTGTCTGCCTTCGGCTCAGGTCACAGTCTTGAGGTCCTGGGATCGAGCCCCGCATTGGGCTCCTTGCTCAGCGGGGAGTCTTCTTCTCCCTCTCCCTCTGCCTCTCCGCCTGGCTTGTGCTCTCTCTCACTAACTCTCTCAAATAAATAAATAAAATCTTTTTTTAAAAAATGAGCATTAAGCCAGGGAGAGACATGAAGGATACATTTGTATACAATGCACATGGCTAAGTGAAAGAAGCCAGTCTGAGAAAGCTACATACTCTGTGGTTGCAACTCTATGACGTTCTGGAAGAAGGCACAATTATGGAGACAGTAAAAAGATCAGTGGTTGCCAGGGGTTCTTGTGGTGGGGGAGGCAGAGAGGGGGATGAATGAGTGGAGCATGGGATTTTTAGGGCAGTGAAACTATTCTGTGTGACACTATAATGGTCGATACATGACATTATGCATTTATCAAAACCCATAGAACTGTCAACACAAAGAGTGAGCCCTAATATAAACTATACACGTTAGTTAGAAATAATGTATCAATTATAACAAGTGTACCTCACTAACACAAAATGCTAATAAAACAGGAACACGGGGCGCCTGGGTGGCTCAGTTCATTGGGCGACTGCCTTCGGCTCAGGTCATGATCCTGGAGTCCCTGGATCAAGTCCCGCATCGGGCTCCCTGCTCGGCAGGGAGTCTGCTTCTCCCTCTGACCCTAACCCCTCTCATGTGCTCTCTCTCATTCTCTCTCAAATAAATAAATAAATAAAATCTTTAAAAAAACAAACAAACAGGAACTCATCAGGGGGTGGGGGGCCGGGGGAACTCTCCACACTACTGCCCAGTTTCTCCGGAAATCGAAAACTGTTAAGAAATAGTCTACTAATTTAAAAGAAAAGCCCTATATGGACAGATTGTTATTGCTCCTATTTTATAGAGATTATTATCACCCTCATTTTAAGGAGGAATATTTTATTTGCCCTTTTTTACAGAAGAGGACATTATAGCTTAAGGAAGTTGCATGCATCATTCAAGCTCACACAGACGGCGAGGGGCAAGGTCAAGCTTTGATTAGTGGACAGGTGGCCAGAAGCCCCTCAGGGTGTGGTACCCAGAACCTACCAGTACTTGGGACAGACACACAGACGAATGTCTGAGGCCCCGCTCAGCTACCTTCCACCCACGTCCCCGCACCACAGCTCTCCTGGTGGACCGGAGCAGGACCGTGCCGCCCATGTGCTGAGCCTGCTCTGTGTGCAGTCATGGCTGGGCTCTTCCTGCTCACCATTCTTCACCTTCTACGTGCAGGAAGCCCAGCAGGTGTTTGAGGAAGTCTATCCCCATCAGATTGGTTCAGTACCAAGAGGTGAGTTGATGTGCAGAACACAATGATAGCTTAGGGTCGTGTTGCCATGGCACCAAATAGACTAGAAAGACAGGGTACGGGCATAAGTTTGGACTGCCACCACCACCCCTTCTTCCAGCATGGGAAGCCCACCATGGAAGAGGATGGCATCAGGTCCAAGCATCACCTCCCATTATGACCAGGACTGAAGGGGCCCCAGGTAAGGGAGAGGCGACATCTGCCATGGGAACCACCGAGACCACCCTTGGATGGGAATCAAGAGTAGAGCGGAGGGCAGTCGTCCTGAGTGCTCACTGTGAAGCTAATCTCAGACAAGTGGGAAATGTCTAGAACAATTAGCAAACCTCATCGAGCTACTGACCTTGGGCCCTGCTAGGGACTGCCTGTGTTCCCTCAGAATATACATGTTGAAGCCCTAACCCCAGCGTGAAGGTATTTGGAGATGGGGCCCTTGGGAGATCATTAGGTCACGAGGGTGAAACCCTCACAAATGGGATTATTGTCCTTATAAGAAGAGATATAAAGAGAGGATCTCTCCTCCATGTGAGGATATAGCAGGAAGATGGCTGTTGGCAAATCAGGAAGTGGGTCCTCACCAGAACCTGACCCTACTGGCGCCCTGAGCTCGGCCTTCCCAGCCTCTAGAACTGTGAGAAAAAAATTTCTGTTGCTTAAGGCACCCAGTCTATGGTATTTTTATTATAGCAGCCTGAACCAAACAGGCATTAAGATTTGGGGAAGAAATCTGGATTGGAGAAGAAACAGGAAAGAATCTGAGGTGGTGATGAAAGACTCCTTTGGCTGTAAGAAAGTTTTTCACCCTGGGAAGGAGGCCATGTGTCCTCCACTGCCTGGAGGCCCAAAAGCCAATGGACTGGGCCTTTGAAGGAGAGGACTGGTCAGGGTCAGGGCTGTAGCATACAGTCCTGGCTCTGCCACCAGCTGGCTCTAGAATAAGGATCAAAAGCCTTAAATTGTTCATAGCTTTGACCCAATAATTCCATTTCTCAATTATGGATTTGATAGCTTACAGAATATCAACTCATAATTGACTTAATAGTAATTGAAATTTATGTCTATCAAGATTTTGAAGTAACACAAAAACTTAATATTGTAATGTTAAGTATAAAGTGGGATACATAATTATCTACTAAGAATAACCCCCACTATGTCAAATAAAATGTGTAGAAAAGAGGGGCGCCTGGGTGGCTCAGTTGGTTAAGCAACTGCCTTCGGCTCAGGTCATGATCCTGGAGTCCCGGGATCGAGTCCCACATCGGGCTCCCTGCTCGGCGGGGAGTCTGCTTCTCCCTCTGACCCTCCCCCCTCTCATGTGCTCTCTCTCATTCTCTCTCTCTCAAATAAATAAATAAAATCTTTAAAAAAAAAAAAAAAACAGACCCCACAGAGCTTCTTGCAGGTGAGGACACAGTGAAAACATGGCTGTCTATGAACCAGGAAGCACCTTGATCTTGGATTCCCAGCCCCCAGAACCATGAGAAATAAATTGCTGTTATTGATAAGCCACCCCGTCTGTGGAATTTGGACAAAGACACAACTACTACCAAGATTGTTGTAAAGCTTTACAAACTAAGGGCCATACTGGTTCCAGGACAGACAGACCAATAGAATAGAGACTCCAGAAACAGACCACACATGTGGCACTTGATGTACAACAGAGGTGAAGTACAGGGCAGTGAGGAAAGGAAAGTCTTTTCAATAAATGGATCAAGTGAGTATCCATATGAGGAAAAAATCTTGACTCCCTACTGACTCAACGTGCAAAAAATGATTGCAGTTCAAGTCTAGATCTAAATGTAGAAGATAAAACAAAGCTTCTAAACATAATAGAATATCTTCATGACTTTCAGGCGGGCAAAAGTCTCTTAAACAGGACCCAGAAACCACTAACCATAAGGGAAAATAGTGGATAAAGCTGGGCACATTAAGATTAAGAACTGTTCACTGAAAGCTACCACTAAGAGAGTGGCAAGACAAGCTAGAGAGTAGGGGGAAATACGGCAATACGTATAACAGATGAGGACCTTGTATCCAGAGTATATAAAGAATCCTGCAAATGAGTAAGAAAAGGACTACAGCCCAATATAAACACAGGCAGGAGAAATGGACAAATCCGTTACCACAGACGCTATCCGCGGCCACGTTAAAACCACAGTAGGATATTGTTTCAAGCCCATAAGAATAGCTGGAATGAAAAGACCAACAATAAAGTGCGAGCAAGGATGTGAAGCAACTGGCACTCGCCCTCACTGTTGGTGGAGTGTAGGAGTGTTTACCCACTCTGTTAGGCTGTCTGGCCAAGTCTACTAAAGTCTACTACATACCTCCTCCGTGACCCACTAATCCCATCTGTAGGTATAAACCCAAGAGAAATGAGTGGCCATGGGTCCCAAAGGGCATATACAAAAATGTTCTTAGCAGCATTAACAACCCAACACTAGGAAGAACCCACACGCCCATTAACAGTGGAATAGATTGGAAACATGTGGTATAGTCATACAATGAATACAACCCAGCCAGGGGACTGAGCAATCTACAAAGGCACATAACACAGATGACTCTCATGGACATGAGGTTGAGAGAAAGAAACCAGAGGCAAGAATGCGTGCCTTGTGATGGCATTTACATCAAGTACAAAAGTAGGCAAAACTAATCTATGTTGATGGGAGTCAGGATGGAGATTCCCTCGGAAGGATGGCTAGAGAAAGGAATGGGGTACAGGGGACTTCTGGGGGTGTGGGTGATGTCCTTGACCTGGGTGCTGGGTGTTCAAGAGAGAATGTTCACTCTCATCTGGTCCTCCTCCCCAGGTGCCTCCCACTCCTGAGCCAGAGCCTTCTCCCTAGACAGCCTCTCTTTATAGAGCATTCCAACCTCAGCCTGCAGACTTCATATCAAAGTTCTTAGACAACTTTCTTCAGCTGAAGGCCACCTCACAGATACTGCTATGACCTTCAGCAGTGCCCTCACCCTGTCCCTCTGCTCCTCTCTCTCCTCCCCCTCTCTGTTTCCTGAACTTCCCAGCTCTGCAGGGCCCCATTGCTCCCCATCTCTGCCACCATCCTCCTCGAGTCCTGGCCCCACTCTGCCTGCCTCCCGTCCACCCACTCTCCCCACAGCAGATGGAGAGAGCTATTTCCTTTCTTCCAGTCCTCCGAACACTTCGGCCCATCTGCTTGGCATGCCCTCCTCCCCCTGCACCACCAGACAACTCTTACCCTCCTTCAAACTCAGCTGAAATATCATCTTATCAGAAAAGCCTTTCTCAACCCCCACTACACCCACCCAGAGCTACCCGCCCTCCTCCCCCATGTCACCCAGGGCTCTTGTCATCACTTGATGTTCGTGCATCTTCCCACTAAGCTCCATGAACACAGGGACTGGGTCTCACTCACTGGCTGGCACATAGTAAGTGCTCAATAAGGACTTTAGAATGGTTAAATGAATGAACGAATGAATTATATGGCTATGTCCACAGCTATTACCATCTCCTCTACCATATGAGCCTCGTGAAGGCTCCTGATCTGCCAAACTGCATTCTGGGAAGCATGTTATTTTGGCTTACCTCCTGACTGTGTCTGGTCCAGTCCCCCAAAACCAGGCCTTTCAGAACAAAATCTACCAGACTTGTGATGGCATTAATAAGCAAAGATTATTGACTCGCACACAGGAGTCAGCTTTGGCTTCAGGCAAGGCTGGCTGGGCAACATCAAGCCATTTCATCAGCTTCAGTGTCCCTCTCACCCCCTCTGGACAGCCTACTCCTCAGGTGGACAGTCTCTTTGTGGAGACAGGACGGCCACCAGCAGCTGCAGGCTGGTCACCTCTCCTGTCCTCAAGCCCAGCACAAAGACGACCTCTCTTCCCCAATGCTTTTGACAAAAGTCCCAGAATTTCTTTTCTTTGGCCAAACTTGGATCACATGTCTATCCCTGAACCAATCTCTGTGGGCCAAGGGATGGGATGCTCTGACTGGCTACTTCTTGGGGCTGTAGACCCAGCATGTTGGCCTTGCTGGTGAGAACCCCTGGTTTGATTTATAAAAACACCAGTCACCATTTATTCCTGGCTTTATGGTCCAGACCTCTCACTCAACCCGACATCTGTGGTCCTGTTTCATCTTCACATGCATCCAGCCAGGACAGAATTGTGATCTCTGTCTTAGAGACAAAGAAATGGAGCTCTGGGCAGGGGAGTGACTTCCCCAAGGTCAGTGGCAGGATAAGAACCTGACTCCCAAGTCCAAGCTTTGGCCAGGCCAGCCTCTTCCTGCCTCCCTGATCCCAACCCCTGCACAAGCCCACTGGCCCCTGCTGTCCATGACTCAGCACCTCCCAGACAGCAGCAGAGGTCTATAGCAAGTTCTGCCAGATGAGAAGGGCAAGCCCTCCCTCTGCCCAATGCCCCGCGTGCCTCCCGCTCAAACAAGCAGGTGGAGACTGACAGGAGCAGAGTCACCATGGGCCAGCCTTGACCATTCCCCACTCCGGTGCTGCTGCCCCCCCGCCTGTCCCAGGGCCAGGAGCCAAAGCTGGGGGAGGGGTGCAATGAGCCATGTGTGGGCAGCAGAGGAGCTCCCAGGGTCCCCACTCTGAGCAGGGGCCAGCACCCTTTGGAGTGCAGGGCCCAACCGGCCCCGGGCTGTATGGCCTGGCTCCCGCCACCCATGCAGAAGAGTGGAGAAGCGTGGTGAGCCCGATGCCCACCACAGAACAAGACTAAAATAAATACCACATTTCCATTCGATTCATGTCTTAAATGTATTTGCCCTTTCAAATCCACCGTCAAACTAAGATTGTCCCCATGCCCCCTCTTGATACTCTTCCTCGAATTAAGTCCCAGAAATGAAGTTCTAGCTCCAACCGCACATGTGGGTTTGCCTTTTAGTAATAATAATTAATATCAGCTGCAGCTTTCTCTTATACTGGATCAGGTCTGTGCCAGGCACTATTCTGAGGTCCTTAACATAGTCGGTTAGCCCCCTCGACGGTTCTATGAGGTTCAACATCATTTCATCCCCATTTTACAGATGAGGAACCTGAGACCCACGATGAAAGCTGTCCAGACCCTCCGACATCCCTGTCAGTGTCTCCGGCAGCTCCGGCCGAGACTCCGTGCAAAAGAGCCTAACACACACCGGGCCTCTGCCGACCACGGTGTCTTTTGCTGCATTTCCATCTTTGTCTACTTGCATCATGTTCTGTTTTGCCGCCAATCCCCAAAACTCAGAAGTAGGTGTGGTAAAAATCCTAAATGATTCTTGGAATCAATTTCTTCAATTATCTGTACCCTTAATTAATTCATCCAATAAATGACATCTGATAGTGAGGCTTCTAGGGACGGAGCAGGGGGCAGACTGGAGGCCCAGATCACACAGCACCCCAGGGGACACAGCAAGGAAGCTGGATTTTATCTCATGGTAACGAGAAGCTGATCACAATGGCTAACCTTTAGGCTAGGAGCATGGGCTCCAGAGCCAGATGGTCTGGGTTTGAATCCCAACCGTATCACTCACCAAATGCAGGACCCAGGGTGAGCTACTCTCTGGGCCTCAACTTCCTCATCTGTATAATGGGGCTTGAGATAGTACCAACCCCAAAGGCAGCTGTAAGGACACCGAGCTTGCACATGTGAAGTGTTAGAGCAGGACCTGGCACACAGTAAGTGCTCAATAAGTGCTCACCCTTTAAGGTCTTTAAGTCACTTCCGCTGGAAAGAGCAAGGACCCCCATTTTGCCACTAGAAGACAGGCCCAGGTGACGTGGCCATCTCTCAGGTTACATGGGTAAAGCCACTAAGTATCCAAGGACGGGGGCCTCCTGCAGGCCCGGGCCTGTCCTGAGTACCAGAGCAGCCTACTGCCACAGACCCCTCCTCGGGAGGAGAGCCCAGGCCCCTGAGCCCCCAGGGTAGCTGGGGCTTTGGTTCAGCTGCCCCTGGCAATGGAGGAAGCTGTGGTCTGGGCAAGCACTTCCGGTGCTCTGATTCCTCTCTCCAATTACTCAGCTCTGCACCCTCATGGGGTTCCAGCGAGTCCGACCGAGCTCAGCACGGCACCCTAGGGTCCAACTGGCACGTCCTCCATGCAGGGCAAACCTCAGCAAGCACCCGCTGGACGCCCAGCACTCAGAGAAGAGGCCAAGGTGCCACAGGCGTGATCCCCCCACATCCCTCCTGGCTCCTCCGCCAAGACAACAGAAGCTCGATCCTGCGTGAGAGAGCACCAGCCAGGTGCCCGGCACGCAGTAGGCACTTCATGAATACTCACCTATCTACTGTGAAAAATACCTCACTGGACAGGTACGAAGAATGGACTGCACCCATCCAGAGGGGAAAAGCCTGGAATCTGATGGAGTCACAGGATAATTCAGCATGCCCAAGCCCTGTCCCATCAGTGGCCTCTTACCATCCTGGGCTTGGGCTCTGATGTGACAGACTCTGGAATCCACACACTTGGAGCTGAGTCCTGGCTCTGCTGCTAATTTCATTTGAGACTTTGGGCCTCTGAATCCCCGTTGGTAATACTGGTGATTTGGACCAGGTGTTTGTGAACTCTTAGAGCCACTTGGCTTCTTCTTCTTTTTTTTTTTTAAAGATTTTATTTATTTATTTGACAGAGAGAGACACAGTGAGAGAGGGAACACAAGCAGGGGGAGTGAGAGAGGGAGAAGCAGGCTTCCCGCAGAGCAGGGAGCCCGACGCGGGGCTCGATCCCAGGACCCTGGGATCATGACCTGAGCCGAAGGCAGACGCTTAACGACTGAGCCACCCAGGTGCCCCTAGCCACTTGGCTTCTAAAGGCACATTTACTGGTGCCCCATTCTGTGCCCGGCCCTGGGCTCAAGGATCCCGCCCTGCTGGAGGGGAGCCTCTGCGCTAGGGGCACACAGAGTACTTGCTCTACCCTGGAGGACCTCCTGGGGGAGGTGATCCTAAGCTGGGTCTCACAGGATGAGTAGGAGGTGGGCAGGTGAACGAATGAGGGTCCATATGTGGCACCAAGCAGTCACAGTCGGACTAATGTGACTTAGTGAAGGAACTCTGGGAGACAGGAAGGGACAGGAAGGGACGTCTGGAGTCCAGAGAACAATTGGGGGCAGGTGCTGGGATCCAGGTGGCCTGTGGACATCCCAGCTGGAGCTGACTATAGAATGTTCTGGCCTAGGGGCTGAGGACTCCTCAGGCCACAGTTGGAGGCAAGGCCATGGGAGCAGACAGGACTGTCAAGAGAGGCTGCAGAGGGCAGCTGTCAGCAGGAACGAGGTAGGAGAATGCCAGCACCCCCCAGCTTAGAGCAGGAAGAGAGGTGCAGGACTGTGCTCCCCAATGTGTTCCCCACTCAGGAGGACAAGGTCCTCAGGCTCTGTTCCCAGTACCCCCCACTCAGCACAGGGAAGACACATGGCAGGTGCTCAGCAAACGTTTGGGTTTTTTAAAAATCCTTTCAGTTGGATCAAGGAAACCAGGAGGGGTGGGGGAAAGTGAAGCCTAGGGGAGTGGGTCCGCCAGGAGGAGGGAGCAGCTTCCAGCCTCAGGGCCGCTGGGAGGTCAAGGCCACTGGTTCGGGCTGCAGGCAGGTAAAGAGGGACTGGCAGACAGTGAGTATGGAAACTCTCTCCAGACCTTCTGATGGAAAATAGACCAGGCAGAGGGAGAAGGAGGGAGGGGAAGGGGGGCTGAAGGAGGCTGAGGGGAGCAGGAGGGAGAGAACAGCAGCACAGGGGAGTGTGGAGACAAGGAAGGGTCTAAATACCAAACCAGCTGCTTGCTGAGTGACCTCAGGAGAGTCGACTTTCTGAGCCTCAGTTTCCCCAACTGTAAAATGGAAGGGAAGTAGCCCCATGTGGGTTACAGGGAGCATCAAATGAGTGAACCATGTGAAGCATCTAGCACAGTGTCCAGAGTGCCACAGGTCCCCAGAGAAGATACCACTGTCACCCTCTCATGTGAGCCCCACTCTACCCCCCTGTTTGCACATGAAGAAACTGAGTCACAGACAGATGAGCAGCTGGCCAGCACCCATGCTCTCAGTCCCACCCCAAACACGCAGCAGCACCAGCCCCTTGCTGCCGTGGGAAAGGTACCTGGCCCCGAGCCTGGTACGAGAGACATCTGTTGATTGAATGAACGGGACAGACTGAGACAGAAACCAGAAGAAGGCTGTCCTGGCCTGGGGTCAGAGTGCTGCAGAAGAAAAAGAGGGACCCCAGAAGGTAGCCAATCCGAGCCAGGCTCAGAACCCCAGGCACCACCCACCACAGGGATTCTCACTCCAGAGTATCCCTCACGTTCACCCGGAGAGCCTGTTAAAACTCAGATTCCTGGACCCCACCCCGGACCTACTGAGTCCAAGTAGCAAAGGGAAGAGTTCAGGGATGTGCACTTCTAACCTGTGCCCAGGTGAGGCCAAAGCAGCTGGCCCTTGGGCCACAATTTGAAAGAGATGGATGGACATGCCCTTATTTTATAGAGGAGAGAACCAAGGTCCAGAGAGGGGAAGAACTAAGAATGAGATCACAGGCAAAGCCATACAGGGCCTGACTGATAAGCTAGCTGGTTGTCCAGGTCCCAGGCCACTGTCACTCCTGGTGCCTGCAGGAGCCCCAGAGGGCAGAGTGGAAGGCAGGGACAGGGAGAGCCGAGGGAAAGAAGGAAGAGAAAGTACAGGATAATAGCTCACATCTAAGGCAAGTACAATTCAAGAGGTAACGCCGATTGCCAAGCCCTCACAGCTGCCATGTGTCAGGACATGAACCCAGATCTGTCTGACGCTAGTCGACCCCCAAACCACCTATCCACACTGCCTCCCAGAGAAGCCAGAAAAGGAAGAAGGGAGAAGAGGAAGGGGCAGCCGCAGCAGGTCTGGCAGAGGCCCCAGGAGAGAGAGGAGGCTGGGCCTGTGCAGAGAGGGGGCAGCGTGCCCTCTGTGCCAGGCCAGGTGGCCGAGCCAGGCTGGCTGCTGCGGGCCAGGGAGTGCCTGCCCATCTCGGTGCCCCACGGTTGCCATGCCGACCCCCAGGCTGTGTTTGCAGATGTTGTATTTGATTTCACACTTTTGGAACTCCAATTACGTCATTTCGCAACACAGGGTTGCCATGACAGCCAGCCCCATGTTCCCGGGTGGCTCACACCTTGGGAGAGGGGGAGGGGCTAGCTGGCTCCCCACCACCACCACCAAAAGTTAACCCAGAACCCATTCTGGGGAGGCCAGGAATGTGGGGCTGGGAAGCACCTTAGGGATCAGTTAACATCTACATTTTGTGATGGGGAAACTGAGGTCTGGATGGCGAGGATACATTTCCTGACCCCATCCCCAACCAATGCACTCCCCTCGCCCCATGCCCCACACCCCTTCTGATGGAGTCTTTGCACACCTGGCTGCTCACGGGCTGAGGGGCTGACAGCTGGCGCCCCCAGCAATCAGCCTGGCCGCCTGCCCTGACCCTGCTCTCTGGGGATCCAAAGCCCCTGGTCAATATGCTACATTTACAGACTCATGCATGAGCAAGTGTGGAGGTGGGCTGGTGTCAGACTGGGTTCAAATGCTGGCTTCCCACTAACTAAGAATGAGCTCTAGACAAGTGGGGCCCCCTCATTGAGCTTCTATTTCTACACCTGAAAACACTTCCAGAGGTAAAAGAAACTCCAACTAACACTATTGCATCTACTAGGTTAATAGGTGTTCTAGTAGATGCAATAGTGTTAGTTGGGGTTCCTTCCTTCCTTCCTTCCTTCCTTCCTTCCTTCTTTCCTTCCTTCCTTCCTTCCCTCCTTCCTTCCTTCTTTTTTTGTCATTGCCCTGTCATCGTATCATCGTAGCTAAGTTCTAGACTCTGCAACCAACCTGCTCTGTGACTTTGGACTTTGGGCAACTGACTTTCCTTCTCTGGTCCTCTAAGCCAGTAATGTGATGATCTTTCTCCAAAGCTCACTCCCTCACCATTGGATTCTCCATTCCTTAGCCCTAAATTCCAATTATTTACCCTCTTTATCTGCTGGCTTCCATCTACTGGGTAAAGGCAGAAAGGCTGCTGGGCTTAGTTCAAAAACCTCAGCATAGGTCCCAGCTCCCACTCACTAACTGTGGGAAGAGAGCAAATCTGTCCATGGCCAGATGTCCATGGCTCCCATCCTTCTTACCTGTAAACTGGGATTAGCAATCCTTCCCTCACCTCTGGGCCAGAGGCTCCTGGAGAGGATGCAAAGCTTCTCAAAAGGGCACAGGACTTTTTCATCACCAAGATCACAGCCATCCTTGCGAAGGATTGGTCCCCCAAAAATCTGAGAAACAAACAGCTATTTAAATTTCCATTTTTTTAGATGAGGAAAATGAGAGCCAGAGGGGTGACAGGAGCTGCCCAATTTTAGCAAAAAGAAAAAAAAAATCCTGAAAAATGTGAATCGTTACTGCAGAGGAGGCCATGTCCTGGAGGCAGTACCACAACGATGACCAAGGAGACCGCTTAGTGCCCCCAATGCCACCCAACTCCCCACCCAGCCTCCGCGGCCCTGGATGCTTCCCCAGACCCGGAGCCAGGACCGACACGAACTGTTTCCCCTTGGTGCCGCCTCCAGCTTTCACACGCTCCAGTTTGCTGGAAAAATCAAACACTGCCACGTGTGCAGGTGACACTTTCTGGGCACGTGCTCATTCTGGCCAGTGCAGCCCTGCGAGTCACTCTGGGGCCCAGCCTTTGGGCATGGGCAGAGCACAAGCTTGGGAGTCCGACGGGCCCGGGTTCAAGTCCTCGCTCCCTGACATGGTCCCAGGCCCTCGACCCTCACAGGTGCAGCCTCCTCATCTGTAAAGTGGGAATGATAATGCTCATTTCTGAGTCATCCAGAGGATGAACAGACACGGCACGTCCCGGCACAAAGTTGCTCACTAAATGGCCACTCCTGCCTTTCTTCCAGGCAGCCAGCTCCATACTGGACGCTGGGGACCCAGAGAACTGAGGCCACGGTCCCTGCCGCTGAAGAGCTTTTTCACCAGCTCATGGGTGTGGCCAAACGGATCCTCATGAGAGAACTAAAGACCATAAGCTCCAGTCAAATGCTGAAGGGACGCATCCAGTGAGTTTCTAGTGATTGTGAGCTCAGGGAAGGCAGATGCCACTGGGAGCTGGAGGAGTCAGAAAAGACTTCCTGGAGGAAGAGGAGGGAAACTGAAGGACTGCCAGCAGATAGTCACGGCACAGCCGATGGGGGAGCCGTATGGAGGCCAGGAGGGATGGTGCAGCGACAGCGACACCGAGGAGTTGGCTCTAGAGCAGCATTTGGAAGCGTGAATGGGCCGTGCAAAGGACAGACGGCGGCAGGGTCGCCGTGAGCATGCGGGCAGGCAGAATAGTACCTGCGGAGTCACAGAGGTGTGACGTGGCCCAGGCACACGAGGAAGTACTGGACCGAAAAGAAGGAGGTGTTGGCTGGAAAGAAAGACAGAGGGCAGATCAGGAGAGCCTTGAAAGCCAGGCAAAAGGGCTTAGAGTTAGTCCCATAGGCAATGAGGAGTCACGGAGGCTTCTATGGAAGGGACTGACATAAACAGATTGGAGGTTTAGAAAAACAGTGTGATTAAGAGGGCCTGGGCTATGGACACTGAGAGTAAAGTTGGAGGCGGGGGACCAGAGGGAAGGTTCTGTGGTGGTCCCACTGACAATCAAAAGCTATCAAGGAGACCCGGGATGGGCTTGAGACAATTTAGGAAGTAAAACTGCTAGATCTTTATTATGGCAAACTACACAGAACATAAAATGTACACTTACACCACTTTTAAGAGTTCTGTGGCGTTAATCAGTTCACCTTGTTGTGCAACCACCTCCACCGTCCAGGTCCACAATGTCTTCTTTTTCCACAACTGAAACTCTGTCCCCATTAAATGTTAACTTCATCCCCGCCTCCCATTCTACTTTCTGTCTCTGAATTTGAGGACTTTTGGGACCTCCTTTAAGTGGAATTATACAATGCCACTTGCTTTTTGTGACTGGCTTATTTCACTGAGCATCATGTCTTCAAGATCCGTTCATGTTGTAGCAGGTGTCAGGATTTCCTTCCTTCGTGAGGCTGAATGATATTCTGTGGTATGGATGGACCACACTCCGTTTAGCCATTCATCTGTCATGGCCGCCTGGGCTGCTTCCACCATCGGGCTGTGATGAAGAGCACGCCATGAACATGGATGTACAAATACCCCTTTGAGACCCTGCTTTCAATTCTTTGGGGTTTGCACTCTGAAGTGGGATTTGCTGGATCGTATCGCAAGTCTATGTTTAACTTCTTGAGGAGTTGCCATATCTTCCATGCTGGCAGCGCCTCTTCACACTCCCAGCCAGCCCTGCGCACGGGTCCCAATTCCTCCACATCCTTGCCAGCGCCTGTTATTTCTGGGTTTTGATAACAGCCGTCCTAATGGGTGTGAGGCAGTAAATTGCTTGATCCTGATGAATGACAGCATGGGAGGAGCTGAGGGGAGAGGAGCATGAGGAGAAAGAGAAGGATTCTGAGTTTGCAACTTGGCCACCTAAGTGGATGAAGATTCACCTGCTGAGCTGGGTCCCTGGGAGGGGAAATCGGCATGAGGAAGAGCCCACAGGCCACTGAGCTTGAGGGTTCTGTGGGACATCCTGGTTGAAGATGGGAGTCTGTAGGTCTGGGAGAGTCTGTGCTACAGATCGGAAAGTCACCGGCATACGATGTGAAGCCACAGCAAGAACAAGGTGACTTAGGAAGTATGGGATATGAAGAAAAGGGGGGAGACCAAGAACTGAAGCCTGGGGTCCCTCCATTTTAGGAGCAGAGCAATGAAGGCACCCACCAATGGAGCCAGAGGAGGAGCCTGAGAGATAGGAGGAAATCCAGAAAACCATTCTGAGGTTGCATCGTCTAGGATGGGGTTCTGCTATAAGCAACAGAAAATCCCAATCGGTGGCTTAATCAAGATAACAGTCTCCGTTTTCTCTTGTATAAAAGAGGTGAGGGGGAGGCAGCCCACCACCATCATAGACTCAGGCCTCTCTACCTCTAGCTCTGCTTCTCCTAGCCCTGATTTCCACATTCAAGGTCACTTCATGGTCACAAGATGGCTGCTGTAGGTCTAGCCATCACGTTCACGTTCTGGCAGCAAGAAGGAAGAAGCAAAAGCTGATTTACCTCCTAGCTGAGACCACCCAAACTCTTTTAAGGGGCTTTCTGGAAGGCCCTTCCCACTCTGCCCCCAGAGCTGACACCTCACTGGCCAGCCCCTGGTGCGAGGGAGGTTGGGAAATGTGGTCTTTCAGCAGAGCACACTTCTTTCCCAGAAGTCTGAGTTCTGTCAGTAAGGAACCCAGGGAGAATGGCTGTAGGGGAGGCCACTGGCAGGCTCTAACACAGAAGGGAAAAGAACTCTCCAGAAAGAAAAAGTAGTAAGATGCATTAGCGAAGGTGTAAAGGGTTAACCACTGGATTAGGCAATGAGGTCTGCAGGAGGACAAGGGAGGGCAGACAGCAGTGGCTTGAAGCGTGAAGGGGGGACATGAAGACATGTTGGCTGACCACACTTGGGACCAGCTTGCTACCGAGAGAGAAGATGCCCTGGTTTGGGGTCCTTCCCTGGGAGATGAGAGGACCAGGCATAATAGGCTGTGAGAGTGGGGCCAGAGAAGGGAGGGGAGGGGAGGGGAGGGGACGGAGAGAATAGGAATCAGTGAAGGTGCGGGGCTCCAGGGGTGAGGGGGGACAGCAAGGGTCCAGAAGAGAGAGGAGGGAGCAGCAGGCCACACACCACGCAGGCGGCCTCCACCTGGGGACCAGAGGACAAAGGATGGCATGACGGGGGTGGATGGTTGGGGTGGGAAACCAAGGATGTTCCCACCAAGGCCTTGGTTCTTGACGAGGCAGTGGGCACAGTCACCTCTTCCCTGGGGACGTGGATGCAGCTCTGGGGAGCGGAGGAGGGTAGTGATGAGGGCCTGGAGAGGGGACCGCCCGCCACAAGAAAAGCGAGTGCTGAGGGCCCACTGCGACTGGAAAACGTGGGTCAGGAGCGGCTGTGACCCACTGGGGAGTGACTTCCTTCAGCAACACTCTGGTGAGCAAGCAGCGGAGAGAGGAAGGTGGGTGATGGGGACTGGGGCTCTGGGGCAGATGGAGACCTGGTGGGGGGAAAGGAATTGCTCAGCAGAGCAACACCAAGGGTCTCCGTGCAGGGTCCAGGAGGGTGGGAAGTGGTTCCCATCAGGGCGGACGGCTCGGAGTTAGGGTTCCAGAGGGGGCAGTCCTGAGGGGCAAGGCCCAGGGAGGCAAAGGCAGCGGGCAGCTGAATGGATGATGGCGGCACGGAGTAGAGGGAAGGGTGTGAGCCAAGTCTCCAAGAAATGGGGAGGGTGGCAGGTGGGGTGGTGGGGGCAGAATCAAGGAGGACCCCAGCCTGACAGAAGATGGCAGGCTTATGAAGGAGGTCCCCAAGGGAAGCAGGGTCCTAGAAGGGCTGGGGAGTCAGCATCAGACAGAGGAGGTGGTGGAGCATCTGTGAGCCATAAGGACACCCGGGACCAGTACATGGGACCAAAGACCTGGGCAGCGACAGAGTCGGTGAGGGGAAGGAGGCAAGGCAGTAAGGGGATGAGAGGAAATTGAGCTTGTAGGGCAGACTTGGTTATCCCATTTCACAGATGAGAAAACAGAGGCCTGGAGAGAAGAGACTCACCCACAGCCACACGGGGTGACTGAACTTGAACTGGCCCCAGGCCTCTGCTCTCACCACTCAAGCCTGCACAGGTCCCTTCACTCTCCAGGCCTCCATTTCCCCATCCAGAAAATGAGAAGAGCTGGTGTGGTCACTGGACCCTAGCTGTGGCCCATGAAGATTGGGCAACGGCCTGAAAGTTCTGGGGGCGAGAGATCCCTTCCCCTGGCCCTGCCCTTTTCACTGAGTCACCCCTGAAATGACAGAACTTTAAAAATTTCAAGTCTGTGTTGGGTCCTCAGAGGGGCTGAGTCACCGAAAGGCCGGAGGCTGGAGGAAGCCAGTGACTGCTGCAGGTGATGTCGGGCTGCCTCCAGGACCATGACCCAGGTGCCCTCTCTCACCGGGGCCTGCATCGCATCCAACCTTGCTACCCCGTCTATGCTGATGTCCATCCGCTACACGCCGCTGGGCCCACCTTCCCACAGCCAGGCTGCTCCTTCTCCCTCTCCCGCTCTGAAGTCCTCCATGGCTCCCCATCGCCTAAAGAAGTAGTCAGGTTCTTACACAGCCTGCCAGGTCCTTTGTGATCCAAACCCATTGCCTCTGTAGCAACACCACCCACAAGTCCTCCCCTCCACACTCTTGCTCAGCAACTCCAGGCCAGGGTCACACCACCCCGCCACCTCCACCCAATGGAGGATGCTCATTCCTCTCTGCCAATCCAAATCCTACAAACATACAGCCATAACCCCAATGTTTCCATGTCCTCCAGGGTCATTCGTGGCCTTAATTTCAAAATACAATCATTCCAAACTCCATGCCCCAAACCTCAGGCGATCCAGTGCTCTTCTGGGTATTTCTGACCCCCTAGGAGGCTACGGCTCCCACCTCCTAGTTCTGCTCTTGGCCAGAAGCACGTCTCCGCCGTATCCTGCGTCTGCCAGCCCTTCTCTGCACCTGCGTGCAGTCTCTGCCCTGACTGCCTCATCCCCAGGGCCCCACAGACTTGAGGCTGTGTGAGCCGTAGTCCTCACGGAAGGTTCGGGGAAAGGAGAGGGTTCTGAACCTAGCCAGCAGCACCATCAAAGTGAATGTTCCACTTACTGTCCAGAACGTTCCAGGGCCCTCCCTGCCAGCCCGCTCCCTGGCTCTGGCTGCCCTCATGCTCCCAAGCCCCTCTCTACCGAGGGGACCCTGTTCGTGTCCACTCTGTTCCCAGTCCAGGGCCTCCCAAAGTGTCCGTGCAGTGGCCAAGAAACAACACCCAAACTCCTGCTCCTCCTCACACAGAGCCACGTCCTTCACTTCTCCTCCCAGACCAGGCTGCGTGGTGCGACTGGGGACCTTCCCTTTTCTTTCATAACCAAAAAGGGCCTCTCAAGGGGTCTCCCATAGCAAAAGCGCAGGCCCCTTCGGTGACAGCCCCATCCCAAGCAAGGGCAGCTAGCTGCCTTTAGCCCCTTACTTAAGTAGCAATGTTTTTGTTTTCACAGAATAGAATTTTAGAGTCAGTAGCGGAACCACCAAGTCCAAGGTCATTTAACAGATAAGAGGTGGACTGAGACCCAGAGATCAGGATCCCACACAAAGCAAGCCCAGCAGTTTAGTGCCAAGCCTGGGCCAGAACCTAGTTCTCTGACTCGGGCTCTTGGGCTTCCCTACTCCCCACATCGCCTGCTCTTCCGTGTCCAGGACAAAGGGGAGGAGGTAAGGAGGGAACTGGCATCTACTGGGCACCTACTATGTGCCGGGCCTGGTACTAAGCACTTTCTGGGAATGATGCCATTTAAACCTCAGGTCTACTCTATTATCCCCATTTTACAGATGAAGAAACTGACACGCAAGGAGGAAGCCCACAGTCAGCCACTCAAGGTCTATCAGCTCAGCCCTTCAATTATAACCAAGCCCAATTCTTTAAGGATCATACCCAGCTCGGTCTGAAGTGGGGTTCCTCTTCTGCACAACAGTAAAAGCAGACGCTGGTGGAGTCCTTGCTTGTGGCCAGCACCGTATGAACATTTCCCATGATTCACCCCCATCCCGGGAAGCTGTAGAATTATTCCCATTTTACAGACAAGCAACCCGAGGCTCGGAGAGGTGAGGTGTCTCTCACCGTGGATTAGCGGTGGAGGGAGACTCACACCTAGATCCATCTGGCTCCAAGGCAATATTCTCTCCACTCCCCTTCTCCCTTCCTGCTTGGGAGAGGCAGGTGTGGGCACCAAGGCCTGTTCCTGCCTCTCCCCTCTATCCTACCAGCTCCAGGGCCTCATTTAGCCCCACTCGTGGATTCGCTTTTGGGCACCTGGAATGTGGTTCTGGACATCGTGTCAGCCTAGAAGGGGCAGCCCCTCCTGCCCCGCACTTCCCGCCCAAGCTCTGCACAGAGGATTCGGTCTATGGCTAGGAGAGACCCCTCTGGGCAAAACCCAGGCAGCCTGGCTTAGGTTGTTCCTCACTGGAAGTTCACTCTGGGACTGAACTAGCTGACCCTGGGGTCTCATCCCGGCCAAGATGGGGCAACCCCCTTCCTCCAGGCACTTTCACCACCGCCCTCCCCTCCCATCCGGTTGCTGAGGAAGAGGCATTCAGCTCCTTTATCCCAGGAGGTGGGATAGATCTGCAGATCTGAGGGACGTCTCCCCTCGAGCTCCAGGGTTGCCAGCAACAGAATCCACCTGGGCTTCCTTCCGCTGGAGGGGCACTGACTGGGAGGCTGCAGGGGGCTCACAGTGGAGGGCCGCTGGGAGAAGCAGGTGCAGACTGAAGCCCAGGAGAAGGAGGGCTTGAATCTGTCCCAGCAGCCCCAGCAACCTCTCAGCTCAGAGCCGCCCCCTCCCCAATCTCGGAATGACCCAGTCCCTGTGGCTGACGGAACACGGTGACCAGGCTGGCTTCTGCAGGTCACACGTTCCACCCCTGAGAGTGGGGAGCCTCATGCAAACAGCAGACTAAGGGTGGACAGGGGTGAGCCCCAGGGCTCCTGGACACTGGACAGTCAAAACCCAACCATCTGCCTCTGCAACAGACCTCAGACATTGCTTCCTCCACGTAGGCAGACTAGAGGTTTCTCTGGCTTAGACATCCCTAGAGACGGTAAACAGCCAGGGAATAACCTCAACTCCAATCCCAGCTCCATTTCAAGCCACGAAACCTTGGCCAAGTCACTTCACCTCCCTGAGCCTCCACTTCCTCATCTGTAAAATGGAGAGAACACTGACCCCTTGGAACTGTGAAAAATTAAGAAGTTGGTTGCAAAGACACACACCATGGTACAGCCCCTGTAGCAGGCCCACAGAAAAAGGCCACCTTTCTCTCTTAATCAATCCCACTGGCTGATTGAATCCTTTCTCTTGTCTTATCCAGATTGCCCACTGGCCCCATCCTCAAAGCCTGTGGGAAAGTAACGTCTCCTTATCGGGTGACTACAAGAGCAGGGCTCATTGGGTGGGTCCTACCAGCCCCAGATGGAGACACCTCCCGGGCCCAGCCTGGAGCCCCTGAGATGTGATGACCTGCCCTGAGTCACCGCGACAAACAAAGCCTGCAGCTCCCCCTGGCCATGGCCCCCCTCCCACGTGAGCCCATTTATCGGCAGCATCTGGGCCCAGCCAGCGCCGCCAGGGCCGGCAAGGCACTTGATGAAGCCCCAAGCCTGGACCTGCCAGGCCTCGTGGGAAGCAGAGCCGCTGGGCTCCCCTCCCTGGGCCAGGCCACCTGGGGCTTCAGAAGTGCTGGCGGCAAAGGGTCCCGTACTTCATTCATCCCGCGAGTGTCTCCCCACCCTTGGCCCACTCCTGCCACCTTTCTCACAGTGGCCAAGACTCTGCCCCAGGCTCCCCCTCCTCTTACTCACCCACCAGAGGCCGCAAAGGCTGGGCCCCGGGCCAGATCCAGGCTGCAGACAGGTTCTGCGGATAAAAGCATGGCCTCTGGAGCCAGACTGGCATGTTCGAGCTCTGTGTCCTTGGGCGAGTTACCCGGCCGCTCTGTGCCTCTGTTTCCTCATCTGCAAAGTTGAGATAAACACCTCACAGAGTTGGTGTGGGGATAAGGAGCTTGGAATAGTCCACAGGAAATACACCCCAATTTTGCCTTTTATTAAATTTGAGCCAACATTTTAAAATAAGGAGATTTCACAGAAAAAATCCAGGTTTCGGGCTCTTCTTGAAAAACCAAAAGATTTGGGAAGATCCATTCCTTCAAAGCACCAGCTGGCCTCCCTTTGCAGCCAGTGGTTCTCGGCCCTGGCTGGACCTTAGAATTGAATTAGGTTCAATTTAGTAGCTGCGCCTGGGGAGTTACTAAACCATTTCGCTGCCTGGGCCCCACCCTCGACCAATTAAGTCAGCTTCCCCAGGGATGGGGTCCAGGAAGCCTACGTCATAAGGGTACCCCTGGTGATTCTAAGGGGTCGCCAGGGTCCAGGGCCTCTGCTTTAGGCAAACTATGAACTTCCCAGTTGGCCATGGTGACATTTGCTCTTTATCATTTCACAATGGTTTATTTTAGTTAGAGAACAATTATTGGATCCCTGCCCCTTTAAAACTGGGAAATAGAAGGAGACCCAGAAGACCACAGGATCTCGCTCACACCTGACTCAGCTCATTCATGTGCCCACCTGGCCCCGCAAAGCAGCAGCCTGTGACCCTTGTCTCTGCCCTCCCCCTGGCCAGCCTTATCCACATACCATCTCAAAGACCAGTAACTTCCAAGTCCTCACCTTTAACCCAACTGCCTCTCTCGCTGAGCACAGCAAGAACCCTTGCTTCTCAGTGCCTTCATCTCTAATGCCTTTCCTGCCTCCTTCCCTGGCAAACTTCTACTCATCCTTCATGGCCCTGCTCAAGGGCCACCTCCTCCAGGAGGCCCTCCTCAACTTGCCAGGAAAAGCTAAAGTCCTCCTCCTTGAAGTCTCCCACTAAGCTGGGAGCTTGTCAAGAGGGAGGTTATACCTGGAGCCCCAAGACTTAGTTTGGAACCTAGCTTCCGGACCTCACAGCCTCTGCATTCACACAGCTTCCCTCCCTCACCACTCCCCTTCGCACAGGCCTCTCCTCTCCTGGCCTCTGGGCCTCTTTCCATATCTCCATCAAGCTTCAGTTCCTACTACTGACTGCCCCCATCTCTCCTCATTTCTAAGCTCAGGATGGCATTTGCTCAGGCCACTCCAGCTTCTCACTGAGCCACAGTCGGGCCCTGGATTGGCTACTCTTGGGTCAAGGGGGGGAGGGGGTCATGAGGTGCAAACATGGACTCCTTGAGCAGGGATGAGGACAGGAGAGCCTCCTCTTCATGGCCACGGCGGACTCACTGACTGCCATGCGCTGTACACTTCCCCTGCTGGGTCTCAGGGTTCCCCCTGCTGATACCTTCAATGACCCCACTCCTCTCTGTTCTCTTCCCTTGCTCAGCTCCTCCCCAGTCCCCTCTCCCGTCTCCAGGCTTCCACTCCATCCAGAGACAGCTCACGGGCACGGGGCCTGCCTCCTCCTCTCCCTCCTCTTGCAAACAAACCTGTGCATGGTGACTTCATAAGACGTCTGGAGAGGTCATCCAGAGTAACTACAGGATGCGCGGTTAGATTCAAAGTTCAGACACACAATGAATAATTATTTAGTCTAAGTATGTCCCAAATATCGCATGAGACATACTTATTCTAAAAAAATAGTATTTGTTGTTTACCTGAACTTCATATTTAAGGAGACATCCTGTATTTTCGTTTGCTAAATCTAGCAACTCTAAGGAGTCTCCTCAGCGAGGCCAGTGCCAGCGGAACTCACACTCCACAGGGAAAACAGGTCCCTGCTGCATCTTGGTTGAGTTACACTGAATGTGCCTTTTCCAAGAAGCCCATCGATCGGGGGTGATGACAACTGGATGCTTTTCTAAATGAGTCTCAGAATTCCAGCACCACTCCACCCACGTGTCCCTCAGGGCCCTGGAGTGGCTTGAGAGAAAGGGATTCTTTGGCTCCCGCAACCCAAGAGTCCAATCCGTGTTACCAGGACCCAGCTCCTCTCTCTCCAGCTCACTCCCTCTCCTATGTGTCGCCTCCGCTGACACGCAAGCCCTTCACCTTCACCTTGTGCCACTGCAAGACCTTCATCCCGCTCTACAGGTTAAAACCTCCAAGCCATGGTGGGCGCCTCCCTCCCAGCAGCCCCCGCAAAACTCTCGCTGCTTCTCCTTGGCTCTGATTGGGTCATTTCCCCATCTCTGAGCCAATCACTGTGGCCAGGAGAATCCAATGCTCTGATTGGCCAGACCTGAGTCACATGCAATCTCTGGAGCCAGTGGGAGGAGCCAGGCCCCCAGAGCTCTCTCTGGGTGCTGCGCTGGAGGGAGGGAAAATGGATCCTGCCGGGGGGCCGAGAAAGCCGGATGGCCGCTGTGATCCTGCAGGATACACCCTCTGCTCATCACACCCTCACGGCTGTGATTCTGACATTGTCAAGAGGAGCACCTCTTTTCCATGTGAGCATTTTCCCAGATTTTACATTTAGTATTGGTTAGATGATAAACCACCTAATAATTTTTTTAAATGTGAATTCAGGAAGTTCTTGAAACTGATCTGTGTTTCATTCATCACTTCAGCATCAACATGTATCTATGTATCCAGTCTGCAGACAATGCCTAATGCCTGACAATGCACTATGATCTTGAGGACCCCTCACAATTAGGCTAGTCTGCCTTCCCAAGAATGGACCCATGGTGGAATAGCCAGAACCCGGTGTGAGATCACCCAGCCTGTGTTTGACAAGGCTTCTCAGTGAGTCACAGCCCCCTTTGCCACCTTGTCGCAGCCCCTTCTGCAGGTGTATCACTGAGGACTCTGGTTGCAAGCAACAGAAATGAACTTTGTTAGTTTCAGCAAAAGGAAATATACTGGAAGACTACCGAGAGCTCACAGAATCTGTAGGGGGCTGGAGCCCCAAGCTTGGGGACCGAGGATGTTGCAGAGGTTAAATAGCACAAGGTACAACATTGGGTTCATGACCAGAATAATACAGTAAGGATCCTGACTTGGGGATGGATGGATCAGGCTCTTCAGTTCAAGATTCCATTCCAGTAAAGGAGCTTCTGTTTAGCCTATCTTTCGCTAGGGAAGGTGAGACTCCTGCATTCCAGGAAAGGAAACCAGAGTGCTGGCCTGCAGGGGGGCTGATGCTGGCAGCCAGAAGCAACGAACATTCCCTGCAACGATGACACACCCTTCAGGTGGCTTAGATGGGGATACACCCTCCTCAATCAGGAGCATAGTGGTCAATTATTTTGCTATTAGAGTTGCCACCACTTTTTTCTTTTTTAACTTTTTGGTTATTCTGGAAGCATTCACTTGGGTTTTTCCCTGCTCTGGTTTTCTTTATGTTTCCATAATCTTTCGGCTCCTGGGTGGTCTGGTTTCCGACAGGCAGCAGCGTCAGCTGGTTCTCACAGAGTCCATGTGCTCATGGAGGAAATGTGGCCTGAGCCGATGTCACCCCACCCACAGAAAGGAAGTGACAGCTACACAAGGTGGAGAAATGTATGGGTTGTATCCGTAAGGATGATTTTGGTTACTAGGAACAGAAAACCCAATTCAAATAGCCATAAATAATAAAGGCAAATCATTGACTCACTTTTTTTGAAAAGTCCTTCAGGAAAAGCTTGATCCAGCTTTTAACAGTGCCAGCAAGGACCCAGTTTCTCTCACTCAGCTTGTCTTTTTCAAGACTGGCTTCCCTATAGTCTCAAGACACATGCCAGAAGTTCCCAAGACAAAGATCACCTCATTCGTGCTGAGTGGGGTTATCAGAGAAGCATCTTTGTCCCAGAACCCTCACACAAGTCCTGAAGTTCACTCTGATGGGACAGGTATGGGTCACCTGCCCAACTGTAAACCAATCACTGAGCTAGGGGGTTGAAATGCACTTACTGATTTAGAGCCAGTCCCTGGAGCTGCATGGCTCCCCAAATCAAAACCACTGCTATCCAGGAGGGCAGGGGCCAGGGAGGAGAAAGATACTGGGAAAGCTACCCATACCTGCCCACTGCATTGGGCAGCCACATACATGGGAGTTAATGACTGATTGTCATAGCTGCGGTTCCCATCATGAACCACATTAAGCATTTTACATGCATGAGTTCTGTGATTTAATGAATCATCACAGAACCCTGGGAGGTAGCCTTTTAATCCAATTTTGCAGAGAAGAAAGCAGGTTAAGTGAAGTAACTTGAAGTATCATGGCTGTTATGAGTCAGAGGCAGGATATGAACCCAAAATCTGTCTGATCCCCAAATCCATTTTCCTAACCTTCACCCCATCCTGAATCTCAGTCATGTGCAAGGCGCCACTGGGGACACCAAGAAGGGAAGCACATTTATTCAACAAGCCTTAACTGAGCACCTACTGTGTTGGGCGTTCTTCCAGACTCTTGTGTACTCAACCCACTGGGAATCGCCATTTATGGCAGTGTTGGGCACTTGACCTGCATCACCTCACTGAATCCTTAAACACACTCTGGGGAAGACAGTCTTATCTCCTCTGGATCCCTGAGTTAACAGAGGGACAGTGAGGTCAATTTACTCCATGTCACCCAGCTGGTTGGGCAACTCTACTTGGTCTCACTTTCTGGGAGCTAAGTGGTCATTCTCGAAGGTCAGATTGGCAAGAAGACAGCCACATCTGCCGAGGTCCCCCGAGAAATCCAGCCTGGAAGAGCGCAGGCACACGTGGATCGAGGCGTGCTGAGAAGGCGTCCCGGGGAAGAACAAGTTTCCTGAGGTGTGGAGAATAAGGGTACAAGTTCAAGGTACCCAGGCTGCCACTGGTGCCCACCACTTCCTCCACGTTGTCTGGGCATTTGTCTGCAGTATAACCTGCTTGACTGTCTCAGTACTATTCAAACCCCAGGGTTAGCATAAGAGAATTTTAACAATTAACGATTTACAGGCCCCTGCTCAGTGCCAAGACTCCATCTCAGCCTTGCAGTCACCCTGCAGGGTAGGAACTGTAGACATCATTTTACAAGCGAGGAAACAAAGCTCATAAGTCACGGGGCCAAGACTGAACCTCCAGGCCTGACAGTCTCCTTGCTTGTCATGAGACACTGAGATTCCCCAGGCTACACACACACACACACACACACACACACACACACACACCCCTTTATACATCAGAAGAGGCTAGTGTCCTGTCTGAGTCATCCTCCCCTAGGCTGCTCTCCGACTGGCCCTCTGACTTGGGCTCTTGGCTGTGGACTTTCTAGAACCCTCAGGCAACTCGCTGTGGGTGTTCTCTCGACAGGAGGCTGGGTTCCCCGAGCTTCTCTAAATCTGCCACTCGTTTCTCGAAGCCTTAATGGAGGAGATAAGGACAGAGAGAAACCTATGAAGAAGAAGAACTGGGAGTTTTTTAATGATTTTTTTTTAGATTCCATTATAGTGAACACACAGTGTTACACAGTTTCCGGTGTACAATGTAGTGATTCAACACTTTCATATATTACTCTGTGCCCATCATGACAAGTGTCCTCTTTATCCCCTTCCCCTATGTCCCCCATCCCCCCATGCACCTCCCCTCTGGCAAACCCCAGTTTGTTCTCTAGAGTTAAGAGTCTGTTTTTTGGTTTGTCTCTTTCTTTCCTTTTCTTAAGTTCCACATACGGCTGAGATTGTGTGATATTTGTCTTTCTCTGACTGACTTATTTCGCTTAGCATTATACTCTCTGGCTCCCCTCATGTCATTTCAAATGGCAAGATCTCATCCTTTTTATGGCTGAATAATATTCCATTGTGTATATACACACATCTTCTTTATCCATTCATCGGTCGATGGACTCTTGGGCTGCTTTCATACTTTGGCTATTGTAAATAATGCTGCAGTAAACATAGGGGTACATGTATCCCTTTGAATTAGTGTTTTCATAGTCTTTCGGTAAATACCCAATAGCGTGATTACTGGATTATAAAATAGTTCTATTTTTATTTGTTAAGGAAACTCCAGCTATACTCCAGCTATACTCCAGCTGTATATTTCCACAGTGGCTGCCAGTTTGCATTCCCACCCTCAGGTGCACGAAGGTTCCTTTTTCTCCACGTCCTTGCCAACACTTGTTGATTCTTGAGTTTTTGATCTTAGCCAGTCCGCCAGGTGCGAGGTGATCGCTCATTGTGGTTTTGATTTGCATTTCCCTGATGATGAGTGATGCTGAGCATCTTTTCATGTATCCGTGGGCCATCTGTATATCTTCTTTGGAGAAATGTCTGTTCATGTCTTCTGCAAAAATGTGGGTTTTGAAGACAGACCTGAGTTTGAATCTGGGCTCAGCCACCCACACGCTTTGTGATCCTGGGCAAGTCATCTCCTGTCTCTGGGCCTCAGTTTCCTGAGCTGTTAAGTGAGAGCCAGTAATCCCCACTCCATGGGTTGCTGTGTGAACCAGAAACCTAGAAATTGTCCTTCAGGTGTTTCTCCCCCACCCCTCTGCCATCCACTCGGGTACCAAGTTTTATTCGTTTTACCTCCAAAATATATTTCAAATTCATGCACCTCTCTCTGTCTCCTATGTCCCTTTTCTCATTCAAGCCACCATCATCTCCTGCCTGGACAACTAAGGTAACTAAAGCGATGGTTTTACAGAACCATACCTTCAATGATGCCAGCCAGTTCCAACTCTCCAGCGGCTTCCTGTTGCTTGCAAGGAAACTCCAAGATCCCTACTGTCACGTGCACAGAGAGGCCCACGTGGGCAGAGCCCACCACCCTACAGACCCATCACTCCCCCTCTCCCTGGGGCTATCTGCACCCAACGTTCCCAGCTACACTGCTCCCCCTGCCTGGAACATTCTTCCCCAACCAAAGCCAGTTAATTCCTGCTTATGCGTCAAATCCCTATTCAAAGGTCACTTCCTCAGGGAAGCCTTCCTCGATTTCTCAGACCAGATCAGACTCCCCCATTTATTGATCTCACCCTGTACTTCTCCTTTGTAGCCCCAATCACAATCACAATCATAATTACATAAGTATTGGCTGAATTGGTCCTTGAATATCTGTCTCCTTAGTCATGGGCACATTGTTTTTGCCTCTTCTCCAGGAGAACAACCCTCCCTCCCTTGACCTAATGATTCCAGAGGTGGGTCCAGATTCAGATTGGATATATGTGTGTTGATAGAAGAGGGGGGTATGGGGACTTTGGTTGGGGCAGGCATCTTCAGTACCCCATGGAGAACGCCCAGAGAAGAATGAAGCCCCAAACAAAGAAAGGAGAACCAGGAGACAGAGAGCGAGCCGCTGATTCTGAAAATGTTCTTTTGCCCTGGAACCAGCGGTGTCTGAAGGTCTTCCCTATTATGTGATGCCCCCACCCCCACCCCTGAGTTCTGCTGTGTTTGGCTTAAGCTGGTTTCACCTCACAAACAACAGATGAGAGCAGGCCGGTGCAACTTTTCTAAACTGAAGGTCCGTGGGGATGAGGACTGGGAGCTGGTCTTCCTCAGTGCCGGGCTCAGAGCCTGCTCGCTTACTGTTTGTTACATAGAGGGAGAAGTGGCAAGTGGACAGCCCACAGCACGGCATTGGAAGGCAGTCATGATTCTTCAGAAATGTGGCACCTTTTTCTCTGCCATCACACAGACACTGCCAGTGTGACCAAAGCTTGAGCCTCCCTGATGTCCTGACTCCGGGAACCCGCCCCCCCACCCCAGAAGGGAGACCATCCCGGCCCGCCTAGCGATGGCCCGCTGCTGTGACTTCCCTCCGCTTCCCTCCGCTTACCGGAATTCCACTTACCGGAATATTCCAGGGCTGACCCATCACCCCAGGTGCACGCCCAAGTAGCCAAGGTGACTGTTTACCCTCTGCCCTTAGAAGCCATCTCCGGCTTGTGGCAACGGGCGTCCCGCACAGCTGCCCTCCGCCCACAGCCTAGCCAGAAAAGCAAAGGTGATTCCTGCAGAGGGCTGGCATTGCCAGGCTGAGTCTCCCACCCCTCCATGCCCACCCCCATGCTCCCTGCCCAGCCCGGCTCCCCACGGCCCCGGCGTACCACACACTCACCTCCAGGTCTGTCTGGGAGCCGAGGGGAGCGGGAGTCAGAACTCACCTCTTCCTGCTCCTCCGGCCACGCTGCCCAAGGCTTCAGCCAACACCAGGTGGATGGTAGAGGGTGAGCCCCGGGGCTCTGGAGTCAGAGAGACTCGAGTCCAACCCCCCCACCTCCTCTTGCAGCTCTGGGACCTCAAGCAAAGCACTTCACCCCTCTGAGCCTCTGTCCCTCCATATGTAGCATGAGGATAATAACTGTCACCACGCCTGTGGGCTGTGACCATGACATTAGTGTGGTCTGACTTGAGGGGTTCAGGCTGGGGCCTCAGCCCTTTCCCAAGGGGACACTAGGCTAGAGGAGCCCTGCCTCACCCAGTGGTGCGTCCTGCCTTTAGGGGCCACCTGCTTTCAGCCACCTGGGTGGAAGGGAGCCGGGGGGGAGGGGGGTTGAGCTGGCTTTGTGCAGCCTGCACCCTTTATTAATTTGGTGTCTATTTGGGGAGGCTCCGGGAGGTCTGATGGTGGCTTTAGGGTCTGAAGGGCTCCCAAGTGTCCTTGGACACCGCCGACACCCTCCTGTGTGACTGGGCCTGTCCTTGACCTCTGCAGGGGACTTTGGCGCTATCCCCTCTCCCCGCTCACCGCATCACCACCCTAGAAACAGGCCCACATCAGCACGTGCACCACCCAACTCCCCAGAGTTTTGCTGTTTCCTAAGAAACAGTTTCCCCAACCTATGAGCACTGGCTTTGGAGTCACCAGTGGAGGGCGTTCTACCTGTGTGGCCTCGGAGGAGTGGCCTCACCTCTCTGAGCGTCACAGGATAGGGCCAACGTAATTACCCCTGGACACCTTGAGGATTAAACATGGAAACTCAAGGCAGCTGTGGACGCGGCAGCAGGCGCTAATGAATGATGAGCAGACGCGGGCAGGAAATGACACATTTGCATCCTCCACCCCCTGGCTCCCCGCTTGCTTTCGAAGGAGGGTGCCGCCCTGAAGCCGAGAGAGGCCAGGGGAGAAGGAAGCGAAGGCCGAGCCAGGCGCCAGGAGGAGTGGGAGCAAGACAGCGCTGCAGCCCCGACGCCTGTCCCCTTCCTTCCCCATGCCGGGCTTCGCGCGTGGATCCCCAGGCCACGTATCCACACTCGTGCTCCGTGGCCACTCGGCCAGCAGTGCTCACACCTGCAGTGCCGTCCACCTCGGGAGCATCGGCCAGGGAAGACTCCCCCCACTCCCCCACCCCCACAGCCCCAGAAGCGGGCTCAGGCCTCTGGGGCAGGGCGTGCCAGCATCTGGAGGATGGGCTGTGAGGGGGTGCGGCCCTCAGCCTGGGGGGGTGGAGTGTGGGTCCAGGGTCAAGGTCAGGGCCTCACTGGCTTCAGTCTCAGGGCAGGTAGGAACTGAGTGGATCCCTGCCCTCCGGGACCCTTACAGTCTAGCGGAAAGAACAGATGCCAAACAAAGAATTAAAAGTGGGATCCGTGATACAAATGCTTGTGGGGAGAGAGCCTGGCTTCACCTGGGGGTCCACCTTCTGATACCCCCGCCTGAGGCCCCTACGGCCCCTCCTGCTGCCCGGCCCCCTCCCACGAGCCCCAGGGCAGGGTGTTCAGGGAGCCGAACCCACAGCTCAGCACCAGTCCTGCCATGCTCTGGGACCCACTGAGGCCCAGGGTCCCTGAGCTCACGTCTCCCAAGGGGTGGCCCCAGACCAGCTGCAGACCCCAGACCCCCTGAATCAGATTCTCTGTGGCAGGGCCCCAAGTCAGCATAGTCACCAAGCATCCGGGGGCTCTGAGGCTCCTTGAAGTTTGAGGACACTGTTGGAGGGAGCACGCCCTAGTCACACATTTATTCAGCAAATTTTTCCTGAGTACCTACTGTGTACCTGGTGCCACTCTAGGTCCTGAGGATGCATTTGGGGACAGACACAGCCCCTGACCTCAAAGCTGACATCTTACTGGGAGAGATAGTGAGACAAATAAATATACGATGAGATAATTCAGGGGGTGGTAAATACTGGGAGGAGCAGAGTGGTCAGGGAAGGCTTCTTGGGGGAGGTGATATTTGAGCTGAGACCTACAGGATTCAAAGCCAGGTGCGTCTGCATCTACACCCTAACCACGGTGGCACTATTCCCTGGTCCCGTCGACCTCCATACTCCAAGGGGCCAGGAAAAGCAAGGGTGATGGAGGAAAGAAGGCCATGCTTCCTCCCCCTAGAGAAAAACCTTCACAAACTAAGCGTAGGGGGAAGTGGTGATATAATGCCCACCACATATAAATAGGCCTATCCACTCCAGAGTCGCCCTGGAAACTTGCGGTCAGTTTGGACTTTGCTTAAGGCTGAGCTCCCTGCCACCAGGAGCCCAAAACGGCTGAACAAACTTCAAGCTTCACATGGGGCCGGCCCTCGGTGAGTTCAAGGCTGGAGCATTTCTCCAAAGTCAAAACCGCAACAGGAAGGCACAGAAATGGTCTTCTGAGGAGGCCCAGCCTGGAGCAAGGGCTCTGGTCAGCTTCCCGAAGGCCATGATGGATCAGGAAGGAAGGAAGCCAGGAATGCCCCCTTGCGCCAACGCCTCTACCCTGCCCTGGGACCACCATACCCAATATGAGAATTGGGGATTTGGGTACAGCATTGTCCTGCATCCCCACTCCCAGAAGAAGTAATGCGTTCAGTCCCCATCGCAGAGAGTGAAGGGAGAAAGTGTGTGGTTGAGTTGTGCTGTGTGTCCCGAATTGGTCTTGACAGTTCTTGATTTCCAGTCATCTGTTCCCATTTCCCACAGAAACCAACTAGTTGGGAGATGGGGTCATCCTGGTAGTTCTGCAGACAGCAAGCCCCGGGAAGGGAGTCTGGGGCCCATGCTCTCGGTTCGGGCTCTGCCACTTGGCAGATCTCCCCTTTCCTGTGCCTGGGGACTGTGGCCTACGTCAAGTGCAGGGGTCCTCGGGCTGATTCTCTGCCCTGACGAGAGGGAGGGATGTGGGCTCCAGAAAGAAGGTGGTGCTGGCCGTGGGGAGGGGCTGAGAGGGAGAAAGGGTCCCTTTGGGGACAGATGGGGTGTTGGAAGCAGCCCACCGGCTCCCCAGTGCCACCACCACCTGCTGTCCCCTGGCCCACTTCCCGTCTCTTTCCTTTGGCCCCTAGGCTGGAATCTTCACTCCATCTTTTATTGGCTGTATGACCTTGACCAGTCCCTTGGCTGCTCTTAGCCTCAGTTACACCATCAGGAGAATGGAGCTAATGATCCCTCTTAGAGCCTGGGCAAGGCTCCCAAGAAATCACATACCTACTCTGCCCACCTCAGCACCTGGTGCACAGGAGGAGTGTTACAAAAGAATCATTCTCTTGCCCTAATAAATGTAACTTGAATTGTGCCTTTGATCCTGGTCCCATTTAACCCAGGGGTTAAGCCTCCTCCACAAGAGGGACTGGACTTACTCAGTTCGAAAGTATAATCATCACCGTCACCCCCACTCCTGACATCAAACCCTATACATACGTCACGGAGTGAGGTCCTGTCCAGGGCATGGCACACCACCATTCATGGTAACTACATTTTACTGCACACCTACAATGTGCCAGTCCCTGCACGCTTGTTCACTACCTCATCATGTTCTCCAACAACCCTTCAAGCTGAGGAGACCCCCATTTTACAGATGTGAAAACTGAGGCTCAGAGATGTGAAGTTTCTGCTCAGGGACCACATGGAGCCCCACTGTCTACGTGCAAAGGCCAGGCATTTACCACCAGGCTACCCTGAGGCTGAGGGGAGACTCTGTTCTCTCTGTACTTCAGCATGGGCTGCTGGGGAGACCCCAGAAGCAATAGCAGAGGCCCAAGTGGCTCCCCTAGCCAGCCAGCTCTTGACAATTTCACTAAAATCTAATTTCCCCTACATTGAAGGCTCCTCCTCTTTTTTTGCAAAATAAGACCTGGGTTTCAAGTAGACCCCAAGGCTTCTCCGAATTCTGGAGGAGCCCGGAGTGGGCCTGTGACTCTGGGAGCACATTTACCAAGCCCAAATGGGCACATGAGGCCTACGAAGGATGAGGGTCCCTGGATATGTGAATGTGGGGCCATTTTGGCAATCAAAGTCCCAAGGCCACTACTGGCAAATCCTATGATGCCTCCGTTCTCTCTGGGAAAGTGCAGTTGTGCCTCCAGACCGTGACTCAGTCAATACATCTGTAGGCCAGCTATGGTGATCAGGGCTCTGTGGGTCTGTGTAGCCTCCTGGACACCTTGACTGGGGCTGGGAGCTGGTCAGGGAAGGCTTCTTGGAGGAGGGGGGGTTGAGCAGGCCCTTTGGACAGAGAAAATTCAGGCAGGCAGAGAGAGAGAAGGATGTGTCTTTTCCAAAGAAGCATCTTGGCACAACAGAGAAGGTTGGTCTTTATGGTCAAACCAACCTGGGTTTGAATCCTTAGGTGGATAGATGTATGGATAGACAAATGGATGAATAGAAGAATGTATGGATGGTTGGACATATGAGTGGATGGATGGATAGATGGATGGTTGGATGGGTGGATGGATGGTTAGATAGATGGGTGGATGGATGGATGGATGG
>NC_058406.1:15688510-15836552 GCF_002201575.2 Neomonachus schauinslandi | reverse complement strand
CTCGCTCGCCCTCTCCGCTGCCGCCGCCACGGCCCGGGCCTCCCTCTGGGCACCCCTCCTGTCCGGGTGCGGCTCCCAGCCCAGAGGCGTCCGGGGTGGCGGCGGCGTCCGCACCCATAGGCGGCCTGGGGCGCCCGAGAGTGCAAGGGGTGAGAGCGCGGGGCGGCGGCCGGGGTGGGGTGCGCGGCTCGGGGCGCAGCCCAGGCTCGGCTGACAGGTCGCGGAGGAAGCCCATTACGGGGAAGGACTCTGGGTCGTAATAGCAGGTTAATCCGGAGAAGTCCAGGAGCGAGCTCCCCGCGCCTCGCTGCGCCTCGCTGCGGGCTGGGCTGGAGGCGTGCAGGGACCTGTTTCTGCTTGGGGGGCGGGAGCCAGGGATAGAAGGAGGGAAGGGACCAGGACACCCGGCCTCGGAGAGCCCGCGGCCGGGCGCTGGCCGGCCTTGTTCTCCCTGGGGCGGGAAGAAACTCCTTCCAGCCCTTGAAGAGGACAACAGCCCACCACCTCCCTGTGTCTCACCTAAGGAGAGAGGGGTGGTGACCACTGGTGACCTGTCTGCTTCTCCTTTGCAGGGCCTGGCTCAGGGGACTCCCTGGGAAGGGACAGAAGGTTCACTGAGTGGGGGGCGGGGGGGAGTCTTAGGTGGAGGGAGGGGGATTCTAAAGGGATGAGCTTTGGTGAGGGGATGAACAGGGAAACAAGAAGACTCTAGAGTCCTTCTTCATCCCCTGGTCAGGGACGGTTCCCCAGGCCCCAGGCTTAACCCTGGCCCCAATCCCTTCTGCCCAGAGCTCTGGCCCCATCCACTGTGGGCAGCCAGTGGGGAGCCAAGCTCCAATATTGATCTGAAAAGCATGAGGTGGGAAGGGGGATAGCCAACAGTGTAGCTGGGGTTTCCATGGAGACAGCGGGAGAGGAAAAAATTCTCTCTGCATCAAGACGAAAGAACAAATATCTCCCATGAAATTGCCCCGAGTGTCCAATGGCTGTTGCTATGAGGTCATTGCGGCCAGCCGGGGCCCTGCAGGCTGGAAGGAGTGTGTTCGTTGGGGTCAGAGCCACCCAGGGCTTGGGGGACCGAGGTGATGTGGAATTCTCCCAGCTGTTGGGAGAGTGAGTGACTCCAAGGCAGCCCGAAGTGGCTGCAGAGCTTTTGTTTTTCTTGGAGGCTTAATTTGATTAACACTTCAGGGGCAGTGGCAAAGTGTGCAGAAACCAGGGCACCACCACCCCCTCCCACGACCCCCACAGGCCATCCTCCTGAGCGAGGACAAGGTCACCGAGCTGAGGAGGGGAGCTGCTTTGGATCCGGGGGGGGGGCCTGGGGTCCCTGGAGCTGACCCTTGAAAGCAGGAGCTCAGAGCCAGGGTCTCCAAAGTAGGTGTGAGTGTCAGGAAGAACAAGGACGAGGTGTGACCCACCCAGGGCCATGGGCTACGAAAAGGCAGAGAAAGAAGTGGCAGTTCCAGAGTCCGACCCAGGTCTCCAGGGAAGAGAGCAACATCCACAGTGAAACGTCCTTCAAGGGCATCTGGTGTTTGAGCTCCTTTTACAGATGAGGAAACTGAGGCCCCAGGAGGGGAAGCTACTGGCCCAAACTCAGAGCAGAGAACTGAACCCAGGTGCTGATTCCCGGGCAGTGACGTACCCCTTTCCCTGAAGCCGTCCCCAAGTTGAGCAGGTGTGGCCCAGGTGGTGTCACCACCCACCCTCAGCCATGTCTAAGCCCGAAATCCCAGCCGGGGAGGCAGCCCCAGCTTTGGGTCTGGGTCACGCAAGCCTTGGGGAATTCCAACAGCTCAGTTCTTGTGCTTGCGTCGAGGGGGGTGGGGTGAGGAGGGGTGGCCCGGAGGGAGAAGAGAGGTTGGCAAACCTGTTCTCTGCAGTAGTGATGGTTCAGGTTGCCACGAAGCAGATCTCTGGATGACCCAGCTCACTCCTGCTCCACCCCGGGCTCCGAGCCAGGGTCTCTGCGCGGCCCGAGACGGGAAGAATAGGGGCTTCCTGGGACCCCTACCAAACCAGAGAGGCAGTGATGGAGAAGAGATCTCTGGGCACATTCCAAGACTGGGTCATTTGCCTTGTTTTTAGCAACCTCCATCCCTGGGACAGGGACTGAGCCAGCTCGGAGGGAACTAAGCATCACAGCCTGGCCGCCAAGGACCTTGGGGTCTGGAAAGACAGAATAAAAGCAAAGCCACGGGTGGGTGGGACGGTGTGCATGCTACTGCCGTCAGAGGAAGGGTTCGGTGTGAGTAGGGGCAGTCACAGAGGGGACTTGGCCTGAAGGTGGCAGAATCAGGACAGTCATAGTAAGCAGTATAATAGCTCTCGCTGTTCTCTCTAAATCCTGACAACATCTGAATCCCATTCCACAGTTGGGAAGATGGGGGGTCACAGAGGTCATTGCCCAAAGTCACCCAGCTAGTAAATGACAGGGGCACCTGACCCCAAAGCTGCCTCTAGAAGGAAAAGCTCTGGGCAGGCGGATGTCCACCCAGGCATGGTGGCTGGCACTATCTTTTCCCGTGTGAGTCATGGACGTCTGGCCCCAAGAGGATGGCGGGCAGTGTTCTCAGAGGGGCTGGGCCTGGGTGTCCGTTCCCGTCCCAGTACCTGCACTTGGGCTTCTGGCCAGGGTCGGCTGGCCGGCCGGTTGCAGGAGACGGGGCTGTCTGTTGTCTCAGAAGGGCGGTGGCCTGGCGGGGAGGCCAGGTGTCCCGCGCGTGCAGCTGTTGGGCAGGACGGAGGCTGGAGCTGGGAGGGCTCCACAGCCTGAGGCCTGGGCAAGCGCAGAGAAGCTGGAAGCTGTTGATGAGACTTGTGTCTGGCACCCCGGGCGAGCTGACAGCTTGTGGCAGCCCCTACCATCGACGGAGGGATGGAGGGATGAAAACAGTCCATCAGTGGAAGGCCCGGCTCTGCCACAGATGGGCTCAGAAATGGCCTTGAACGTTCCCTCCAACACAGGTTGTGCTGGGAGTTGAGAGGCCGGGGTTCCAGTCCCCGCTCTGCCCCCAGGCTGGCCGGCTCTGGGTGAGCCTCTCCTGCCCCCCGGGCCCCAGCCCTCAGCACATTGCTCTGGACTCCAAATGGAAGTACCAGGGAGAGTCAGGGACTAGATCAGCTAAGGTTCCATGCTCGTGGATTTCCTGAAGGAAGGCAGTGGAGCACTGAGCAGGGGTCCCAGCAGAGGCCCCCTGGGTGAGGGTGAGGAGCCTGTTCTGCACTCGGAGCTAGTCCAGCGGAGTGCCTAAGAACCGCATCTCCGGGACAGCCCGCGGTTCCATCCCAGGTCTGCCACTGACCGGCTGAGTGACCATGGACAGGTTCCTTAACTTCTCTGAGCCTCAGGGTCCTCCTCTGTGTAAGTGGCGCCCACCTGGGCAGTTGTGAGGCAAGCGTGAGCCCATGCGTAGAGCATGCTGAGCACCATGCCAGGCACGCCGACGGAAATGGGAAGCTGAGGATCACTGTCGCTGCAATGGGGGAGTCGTGTCCTCGTTTGTAAGGATGACAGAGAGAACGGGCCTTCGGGCCACTGCTCCCAAGCCCTGTGTACCCCAAACCGTTCTGTGGGGATCCTGTACGCTTATGCAGGCCACCTCCCTGCTCTTCAACCAGGGCCCCGCCCGAGCCTCACACAGCCAGGGATCCAGCCGAGCAAATCCTGGTGGCCAGAGAGTTGTGTCTGAGAGTGCCCTTCAGGGCGGCTGGGGGCGGCGGCATCTCACCCTCGCTGGATCTGCCTCCATGCAGGTGTGTGTCTCCGGTCCAAGCTCCCGTGTGCCTCCGTGCCCAGCAAGGGGGGTGGAGGGAGTGAATCTCTTGACCGTGGGCCGAGTGAGGCCTGGAGCTCTGGGTGCAACTCGCTGGGCCAGGTGTGGGCAGAGCCAGCCCAGATGTGCAGTGCCCGGCCCCGCAGGTAAAGGTGTGGCCCATCTCCCCCAGGAAGTGTCCCCCAACCCCCAGCTACAATGGATCCCTCCCTCTCTTCTAAATAGTAAACCCACTCTTTGGAGCTCCTCCCCTGGCTCTGGGCATTGGATCAATCACTAACACGTCCGTAACCCTTTATAGTTTACATCAGAATCTCCTAAATCGCTCCATTGGTATTTTGGGCCTGTCCTGTGCATTGCAGAACATTCCGCAGCACCCCTGGCCTCTACCTGTTAGATGCCAGGAGCCCGCCCAGGTGCTCTAGACATAGCCAAATGTCCCTTGTGGGGAAAGATCACCCTTCGTTGAGAGTCAGTGGTTCACAAAGCACTTTCCCACCCATGACCCTATTAGAACCACATAATCTCTCCCTTCCCACTTTTGGAGGAAGGGGTCTGTATTCTTGGCAGCCCCACTTCAGAGACCCAGAGGTGCAGTGACCTCCCCAAGGCCATCCTGCAAATCAGAAGCAGGACTTGAGCTTGACTTGCGCCCACATGTCCCGATCTCCTGGTTTTTATGCCCTGCCTATAGCACTGTTTCGTATTATATATAACCACGGTCCCGCAGTGTGGCTCGTACTTCCACGAGGTTGTAAACACCTGAAGGCCAAGGCTGTGGCACAGACAGCTCTCAACATCTCCCAGTTGCTGGCACGGGTCTGACAGGTCGTAGGTGCTCAGTCAGTATCTGACGGAGAAAGGAAGGAAGGGCTGGTTCACTCCAGAGGGTTTTAAGTTTTTGTCAAAGGGTGCCCTATCTTAGAGACCTCGGGGAGAAGGGAAGCTCCCCTCTACCGCCCTGAGTCTCAGGTGGTGCTAAGAGGGGCCAAAGTGGGTGTCGGGATGGGCTGCTGCTGTGGAGACCTGGGGTCCCCTGCCAGGGCGCACCCCCTGGGGCCTGGCTAAGCTCTTTCTCCCCCTCCCCCTCCACGGCAGGGCCCCGAGACCAGGCTCTGCCCGAGGGGTTTACTCAAGCGGCGGTAACCACCCAGCTGTCTGCTATGGCTTGACTGTCTTCCCTCAGCCCTGGATTAGCAACTGAGCAACTCTGCAAGCATCTGACAAGACCGTGTTCCCCAAACCTGTTGAAACTCGCCCAACTCGGGCCCTGTGGGTGCATTTGCAAAGCTGAGCATTTACGCCAAGCCTCTTTTCTTGTTCCTCCCTCTGGGAAGAAGGGCTTGGCCTTAGCCAACGGGGCACAGGGTTGGCCGGGGAGCCACGGAAGGGGGTGACAGCTGCCTGCCATTGGCCCCTCGGGTCACCCCCACTGCAGAGGAGCTCGGCGGGGCCGCGCCCGTTTGCTCAGCAAGCTCAGCTGGAAGGCGAAGCCGGGACCTCACGGTTGCGGTCCAGATGTCCACACGAGTTGCCAGCTTTTATCTCTGAGGCCCGAACTGCGTCTTCTGTGATTCAGCCAAACCCAGGAGAAGGCTCGCTCCCTGCCGTGACCCCACCGGCTCCCCCTTTCCCCATCCAAACCCCTCTCCACCTCCCCCACCTCCTGGCAAACTTGAAACCAAACTATGTTCTAAAAGTTCCCCTGACCAAGTCATGAACCCCGCCGCCGCGGAGGGGACCTGGTCTGAGCAGAGAGGGGAGGAAGGTGGGTAGGAGGAGGGAGGGATGTGGTTCAGAGCGGGAAGGAGCCTCCCAACAGCCAGTCGCTCACAGCTCACAAAGGAACTTTGGAGAGGCCCATTAGAAGCAGCGGGAAATTTCCAGTGAAACACCAGGGGCCTCTTCCTGCGGTGACCCCTGGATGGTCCTTTCAGACCCTCTTTCTCCCTCGGTTTGCACACAAGACCTATCATGGCAGGGTTGGGTTCCAGGGACTCTTCCCCGAGGGCTGGCGATACCACGGTACCCCTCTTGTGTCAGGGAGGCCCAGGAGTCCTGGCACCACAGGAACAGAGGACCAAGTCACAGCCATCAGAGTTCAGAGGGTCCCCGGAGATTGTCCGTTCAACCCCTTCCAGCGACATTGAAACTCTAAGCAGGGGCATGCCTGGTGAAGCCCCATTCAACCCTGTCAAATGCTCACCTGTGGAGGCCCGACCCACCCCACCAGGCACTGTGCTAGGCACATGGGGTCACACAGCACATTCGTGGTAGAGGTGGGAACTCCAGCCCAGGTCTCCTGACTATCCTCCCAGAACTTTCCCTGCAGCCCCACACCCTCGCCAGTCATCCTGTGTGGGAGGTTTGGAGCAATGGAGCAAGGAAGGAACCAAAGTTGTCCTAGCTGCCTCATTGGGATAGGGGTGCGGGTTTGACCACAGGCTCTCCCAGAACTTCTTCTGGGGCCTTCACAAGGAATCCACCAAAGCCAAGGAACTCCCTAGAAACCTGGAGCCACCAGAGCATGAGCCCCAGCCTAGGAAGCCAGCAGCCGCCCTGGACAGCTCAGCTGGGGTGTTAGCCGCCCCTCCCAGCTCCCGACCCCGGGCTCCCTCAGCCGAGCTAGGGAGGATAGTTCTACGGTTCAGTGGCTCCGGGGACAAGAGCTGGGTGGGTCTTTGCAAGGGAGAAGCTCTCTGCTGCCAAATGAGGGGGCAAGGCAAGGTCAGGAAGTGCCCTAAATTTGACACCCACTCACCCCCACCATCACACCTGCCCCACGGAGAGAAGGAAAGGTCTTACGTTCCGGCGCAGCTCTGGGGCCCTCCAGGCTCAGGTCTGAGTGGCTACTTCCTGGCCCTGAGTCAACCACCTGCTCCCCAGAAACACATACTATGAGATGGGAGAGGAGCTCCCACGAAGGAAGTGGGGGGGGCATGGAGCCCTCAGGAATGACATGTGGGGAGCTGGGGCACAGGGGTACGGGAAGTAATGGAAACTGGAAGTGAAAAGATTTTTAAAATGGGGTTGCTGAGCCTTCTGAGGATGGGGAGAAAGGAAGGTAGGGATCCCGGGAGACAGGGAGAAGGGGGAATAGTGCCCTGAGCTACAGGAGTGGGGGCTCGGGCTCCAGAAAAGGCCGTCATTCCCCTGAACTGAGGAAAGGTCCTTGGGACCTGAGCTGAGCATCGAGGACTCCAGAGTTCTGCCAGGGCTGGGGAGAAGGTGGAGGGGAGGCTGCCCCCACGCACCCCACAACCACGGTGTCTCCGAGGCCGGCCCCTCCTCCCCGGCTGCCCCTCCGGGGGTCTCAGGCCAGTGGCAGCCACTCCTTCCACGGCCGCAGAAGCTGCTGAGACCACAGGCCCATGTGCCGTGCAGGCAGCCCCACAGCCACTGAGATACCTCCCTCCCGAGGACCCCTCACTCCTGAGAGCACGTGGACGCCTTCGCCGTGGCCCAGGGACACCCTGGGGCTGCAGCAGGACTCAGCAATGGAAGAAGAAGCCACCTTCCTCAAATCATGGTCACTGCCAAACCGTCAGGCCCTGGGTACCCGGGGCCATCCCCGGAGCCTGATTCGCCAGCCCAGGCTCAGGAGCCGGAACAACCTGACTGGCTACGTGGCCTTGAACACATGCCTCCCGGAACGTCATCCGTAACACGGAGGGGATGCCACCCTCCTGCCAAGCCTGCACGGCGGCAACAAGGATGTATTCAAGCATGTGACTGCTGTCTGAAGAGGACGGGGGACGTGAGGTCCCTCCCGTCCAGTCAATCTCGTCCCGCAAAGGGCTTCCAAGCCCCCCGGCCACACCAGCCTCTGATCCCTGAACAGCACCCCATCCCCCGTCCCACCTCTCGGATTCCTGGTCCCTGGAAGGTCCGTCCGATGGGCCCAAGTCGCTGGCACACGCCCTCTAGTTCCACGGGCTCCGTCTGGAGATTCCGTCCAAGCTCTGCAGTTGGGGTGGAGGCCGAAGCGACCCACTGTTCCCAGTGGGAGTGCGTCCTTCCCTCAGGCTGGTGAACCCAGGTCTACAGGAGCTGAGGGAGCCGAGCCAAAGAAGACCAATGAGCAGGACTGGTCTGCGGTCCGGCAGGGGGCCCGGCTCAAGGGCCTGGGAAGGGGCTTCGAGGCGCGGTGGTGGTGATGAAGATGAAGATGAAGGTAAATGTCTTAATGACGGCCATCATGATAATATAACATAATAAGGTTGCCAACAGGGGAGCAGTGTCTACTGTGTGAACATTTAATCCACTTAAGCCTCCTGAGGCAAGCGAGACCTATTATTCTCCCCATTCTACAGATGAAGACCCTGAGGCTCAGAGATGCTCACTAACTTGCCTCTGGGAACACGGAGCCGGGATTCTGACCCAGTCTGCCATCTCTCTTGCACAGTGCACCACCCTGTGGGCCGTGCGGAAGGATAGGTCTCCGAGACGGGGCCACGTCAGGGAGTGGGCAGCAGGATTCGGAGACCGTGGGTGCAGAAACATCCAAAGGCCCGAGAAGGGTTGAGGGCTGTGGTGACACCCTGGGGAAGCAGGCACTGGCCACCGCCGGGGAGAACGCGCTCCTGGGTGGGGTCTGTGGCGCGCGGGCCTTCGCTGGGCCTATCTCCCCAGGCAGCTCGCTGGTGGGCAGGCACTACAGCTCCTTCCGGCTCCTCCTCCCGCCTGCTTGGCCTCCTTCCTCCCGGGTGTCCCAGGCACTGCCACTCCTGAGGAGGCTCTAAATGTGGCCCGGGCAGGCAGGGAGGCCAGAGGGAGGGGGCAGAGAGGCCTGGGCTGGCGTCCCAGCCCCCACCTGGACACCCGCGGGGCCAAGACCCACGACACTGATCTGCTTGGCCTCCCAAACGCTCCAGCTATTTCCCGTCCCCTCTCCTCTGGACGCTCAGAGTAAGAGCCGGAGAGGAGTCGGAGAGGTGCGGATTTTCCTCTAGGAATTTGTATATTTTTTTTAAAAAGCAAGCAAACCTGGAAAAGCTTGGGACAAGCCCAGCTAATTTTAGTTTCTAATGAAAACAGCAGGTGGCCGAGAGGATCTGATCTCCCTGGCAGGGCCAGGGCCCTCCAGCCTTGCAGGCTGCGGCACGGGCCGGCGGGGAGGGCCTCCTGGGAGGAGCCTGCAGGACCTGCAGCCCCCGGTTGAGAAGATGGGGGCACGAGCTGGCTGGCAGCGGCAGCCGGGGCCGCCCGGCCTGCTGGGGTAACCTGATCGATGGCAGGGCTGTGGCTAGAGTCCTGGGTGGCTGGGGCAGCAGGTGGCAAATTGCTAATCCTGTACTCAGCAGTGGCAGGAAGAAGCCCAAATTGGGGCAAGGCGACCAGAACGAGAGAAGAAGCAGAGATGGTCGAGGCCCTCCGCAGGCCTGGCCAGCCCGGCCCAGCGACGGCCAGCACTGATCACACCCGGGAGGCTCTCTGTCTCCCCAGAAATGGCTTGTGCAGCCAACATTCGAGCCCGGCCCAGCTCCAGGGTCATCGAGTGGCACACGTGGCTCTGAGGAAAAGGCTGAGCCACCTTAGGGTGCAGGGAGGGGATCCTGAGGGCCCCAGGATCAGGTGGGCCTGACCCCTGACCGTCTCTATGTCCTGTGCAGGCTGGCAGGCAGAGGCAGCCCCCATGGTACTCCCTCAGCCCCCCTCTTCCCTACCCTGAGGACTCTGCCAGGAGGTGACCCGGGGGACAAAGCCCCCCATCACGCTGCAGGCATTGACCGAACACCTTCTGTGGGCCTCGCCCTGTGCCAGGCCCTGAGGAGGCCATGGCTGGACATGACACTGAAGGTAGCATCAGCCCCCACAGCTGTCAGACTGGGCAGGCCCACAACCGGGGTACAGGGGAGACAGAGCTCCTGGTCACTCGCTGGCTATGAGACTTTGGACGAGGCACTCCACCTCTCTGGGCCTCAGTTCGCTCCTCTGTAAAATGAGGCCAGGCCCCCAGACCAGATACCCGAACAGGCCGGCAGGGCGGGCAAGGGCCCGGGACCCCACCTCTCTCTGCCCCATTCCCAGCTGCATGTCCGGCCCCAGCAGCCAGCCCTTCCCGGGCCAGATCCTGGGATCTGGGAGAATCGGGGGGGCTGAAGCTGTGCCTCCTGCGGCATGGAAGGGGACAGCTGGGGAGCCAGATGAAGGCAGGGGCCGGGGGGTGGCAAGGGTGCCAGCCGTGGGGGCAGGCACGCTCCTCGGCGGAAGAGGGTTCTCAGCTTCTTCCTGGAAGCCGTCCCAGTGACTCACTGCCATGGCAGCCCACAGCTCACCCCTAAAGCCCTACTACTGTTATTTCAGGCTGCCTCCCCTCACTGAGTCTGGACCTAGGAGACAGGGGTGGGCAGCTCCCCTGGTCTACTTCATTTCTCATTCAACGGTAGGGGCTCTGTCTATCAGCCTGCCCGGGGCCCCCCGAGGCCTTTGAGGCCTGGACACCCCCCTCCCAGTCTGTAGAAGGAGGACTACCACTCGGACAGAGGGAAAGGCCGCACAGACTTGCCAGTTTATTGTCCCCAGGAGAACAGGCTCTGAGTCGGCAGGGACTTGCCCAAGGTCACACTGTGGGCTGTTGGCTCAGCCGGGCCTCCCCAGCCTGCTTCCCCTGCCCAGAGAACCCCTGCCCTTGAACACCTCCCTTCACCAGGAGGCAGGAGCCTGTATAGTCTGACCTGGCCCCTTGGCAGGACGCAGAGGGAACAGGGGCTGAGATGGGGACAGGCCAGCTCTGTGCCCCCCTGTCATTCAGGGAATAGGGGCCCCCACCCTTATCCAAGAGGCCAAGCCTGGATCTGAGCAAGAAAGGATCCAACTTGAGGCCCAACTCCTTGTCCCCTCACTCGCGGCCTCCCAAGTGTGGACCTGGCCCCTGGCCAGTCGCTGGGCTCTTGGCGCCCCCTGCAGGCCAAGAGCGCCAGGTGGGACTAGCTCCTTAGGGGACCCCCTTTCCTCAGCTGGCCCAGGCAAGGGGAGCACCCAGACAGGGCTGAGGAGCCAAGTCTGCCCCCTTCCCTTCCAGATGCCCCCCCGCCCTTCAACCATCCTCCCACCCTTCTCCCCTCTGGAAGGCTCAGGCTCCTGCCCCAGCCCTACCAGTGTCTGTGTATCCCCTAGGCAGGACCTGGTAGAGAAGACAGGGAGGTCCCCCAGGAGGCGAGGAACGTGGGGAGAGGAAGGGAAGGTTGGACTGCCTCAGCCCAAGACCACCCACCTCCTACTCACCTGTGCTGCCAGGGAAGGAGGGGTCCTCAGGGTCACGCCTGCGATGTGCCCGGCTGAGAGCCGGCTGCACCAGCCGCATCAGTTCGCCTTAATTTCTCACAGCAGCCCTCTGCGATAGGATCCATGATCTCCCCCTCTAGATAAAGAAAGCTAGACTCAGGCCTCACAACCGGGGCTGCGGGTGCTGATGCAGCCATGAGGAGGAACGTGGGTCCCAGAATCAGATCCCCCTTGTGTGTAGAAGGAGGCATCACCGGTGGTTAGCCAAGAGCGTCCCCTGAAGTGCCGTCCAGGGCCAGCCTGGCTTCCCAGCTGCTCCTGGGAATGTGCGAAAAGCCCAGATGCCCACCCAGCCCCGCCTGGAGGGAGGCCCAGGCACCTGCGCTTTCGGCAAACCCCACAAAAGTTTCGATGCACAGCCAGATTTGAGAACCATCCCTCTGGTCCAACCCACGTGCCTGACAAACAGAATCCACCTGCTGCTCACATACCTCCGAGGAGGAAAGCTTGGCGACCAGCAGGCAGCCCATCGGCTGCACCTTGACCAGCATCCTTAGGTTGAGCGAACCCGGCTCCCAGCAGCTTCTGCCCACTGGGGTCAGGTCTAGTCCTTGAGCTGCTTAAAACAACGTTGGGTTTAGCGCCCATGTAGAAGTCAGGCAAAACCAGGTTCAAGTCCTGGCTCCACCTCCTACCAGCTGGATGACCTTGTGCACAAGGCAAGCTACTTAATCTGTCTGTGCCTCAGTTTCCTCCTCTATAAAATGGGAGTCCATTGGCTTGCTGAGGGGATAAATGCAATAATGTAAGTAAAGTGCTTAGGCTGGTCCTAAGTTCCATCAAAGTGAGCTATGCTTATTACCATCATCATTAAAATGTCCCATATTTTAGTGGGGCTTTCTATGTACTTCTCTCTTTGCTCTCCATTCATTCATTTCATTCAGCAAACAAATGGCCAGTTCCTGCCCCACTGCCTCAGACCCCTGGTCAGACCATCTTTCTACACACAGGACCCCTTTTGCTCTGACAACAGTTCCTTGACTTAGCCAGAACCAGTGGTAACCTCCCCACATTACAGATAAGAAAACTGAGTCCTGGAGAGTGGTGACCTTCCCCTTTGACCTCCCTTTGGACAAGAAATTCGAGCAGCTTCCCTTATAGGATGCAACAGCATCTTCACCCCCCTGCTCTAGGAAGCTCCCGCCATCCCAGACCAGGGTTGCCGGCCAAGCCCCTGTGGAGGGGGTGGTGTGCAGGGAGGCTGGTTCACTATAAAGTTAGGGGCAGCTTGCTCTCTCTGGCCAAGGATGCTAGTGAGGAGGGGGGACAGGCTGAGGGCCAGTGGTTAGAACAGAGTCGCGGGGTTATCGGACCTGGGCTTCAGTCTACATCTGCCCTTACAAGCCAGGTGACCCTGAGCCGATCACTTCACCTGAGACATACCCGGCACTTAGTAGGTGTTCAGCTAATGCATAGCTCTTTCCCTTGAGAGGGACCACTTCTTCCTGACCAGGGCCTTTCCCCAGCTCTAGTCCCATCCTGCTGAGCGTCCTTGCAGCTTGCTTCCAGCTCCCTTACCTCCTGGCCCAGATCGCACAGTGTCTGTCCTTAGATGCAGCAGAGCCTGCCCGGGCCCCTCAACCCACCATGGAGGAGGACAGGCAGGAGGAAGGCCCACCCTACTTGAAGGGGTTTGCAGCTCAGCTCTGGCACTTGCTATCTGTGTCACTTTGGCCCTGTCACGCTCTTAGCCTCCATGTTGGAATCCATAAAACGGGCATGATAATTACCACCTCATAGATTGGGGGTGAGGATGCGGCAGTGACTGCCACTGTGCACGGTACATATTGGGTGTTCAATGAACAGTCGTGCTCTCTCCTGTCCTCCCCTGAAATGGACGCTTTAGAGCCCCCGCTCCCTGCAGGCCTGGTCCCAGAGCCCTCGGACGTAAGTTACCCAGCTTGTATCCTCATCATTACCCTATGAGGTGGAACGGCATTGCTGCCCCATCTTCAGGCTGTAAAAACTCCAGGGGCCGAGGGAAGAGCACGGCACAATGTTTTTGAAGCCTTCCTCCCCTGCCCCCTTCCATGTGCTGACTGAGTCTCCCGGCTGCCGCCCTGATGCTGGCCTCCATCTGGTACCCAGGGATGTGGCTGGCCATGGCTTGGGGTGGGGTTAGGTCCCCGGGGTCCTTGCCTGGGGGCGGGGACATAGAGACACCAGGGGAGTGGTCCCGGCCTCCCAGCCAGAGGGACCTGACAGGGTCAGAGCCCAGGGGCCATGCCGGGGTCCCGTGGGGGCTCTGTCACTGTCGCTCCCAGTGCCTGGCCTGCTTTGGTGGAGGCAGAGGCTTTCTTATGCAAGACAGCACTTGCCCCTCTGGTCCCAAGAGCCAGGCACGGGGACCTGTCACCAGATCCAGAGAGAAGTCACCGCCAGGACCCATCAGGGGGATGAGTCGGTCCCCGGAGACCTGGGCTGAGCACAGCCCGGTCCTGACAGTGGAAAGAGGAGGAAGGAGCGCCACACCGCATTCCACGCCACCGCCTTCCCCCCAGGTACCTGGCCAAGCTGTCCTCGGTGGGGAGCATCTCAGAGGAGGAGACGTGCGAGAAGCTCAAGGGCCTGATCCAGAGGCAAGTGCAGATGTGCAAGCGGAACCTGGAGGTGATGGACTCGGTGCGCCGCGGCGCTCAGCTCGCCATTGAGGAGTGCCAGTACCAGTTCCGGAACCGCCGCTGGAACTGCTCCACGCTCGACTCCCTGCCCGTCTTCGGCAAGGTGGTGACACAAGGTGAGGGAGGGGCTCGCAGGAGGTGGGGGGGGGGGGGGGGGGGGGGCATCCCCCGGGGGGGGGGGTCATGTGCTCGTGAGTGGCCAGAGCTATCTGCCACTGAGCAAGCTAAACCAGCGCACGGCTGGAGCCAGGGCATAAGGCTGCGGGTGGGGCGGGAGGGCCAGCAGAAGAGTGCTGTTCCTTGTGGGTGCAGCACTCACTAGTCCGTAGCGCTTCGGTCCCCAAGCTACCATCCCCATTCTACCGAGGAAGAAACCGAGGCTCAGGCAGGCGAAAGGATAGATTGGCCCAGCGCTCCTCAGAGGGTGAACCTGGGGCTCCAGACCCCCAGGCCCATGCTGCTTTGACCTTAACCCTTGGCCTCCTGGGTGAGCCCACCTCGTTCGTCTGTACCTTTGACAAGCCACGTGGACAGCCTCACCATGCCCAGCTCTGAGACCACGCAAGAGCAGCACCCCTCCTCTGTCCTCCCGGGAGCAGTAAAGTCAAGCCCAGGAGGGGCAGGAGCTTCTACACGAATAGCCCAAACTAGGGGCCAGACCCTGTTTTAAGTAAATGCTGACTCCTCTGGCCCTGGAGATAGGCTTCCATGTTGCCAATGAAGAAACCGAGGCACATGGAGGCTCAGTAACCTGCCCGAGGTCACAGAACCAGCAAGTGGCAGAGCCGGGGCTGGAGCCCATGCAACCCAGCTCCAGGGTCCTGCTCTGACCCATAATAAGAAAATGCCGTGATGCGGGGTCACATGGGAGCCTTGGGAACACGAGGGTAGACTCCTCCCCTGGCCAGGGCTGGGTGCTCAGAGAGAGCTTTCCTGAGAAGTTGGGCCCTCCGCTGAGATGAGAAATATGAGAAGGCATTAAGCCAGAGGAAGGTGGGCAGGGCAGAGAGAACGTCCCGTGCAACTGGAAGGCTCCTCGAGAGGTCACTGGGTCAAGCTGCTGCCCTCGAGGAAGTGCTGTAAACCAGCTGCCTCTTTTTCTACTTCCTGAGCCTGAAACTGACACTCTGGAGCTACTAACCGTCAACAGGGCCCTTTGACTCACGAGGCAGCGGGAGGGCATTGCCTGGGCCAACCTTTGCTTGGCACCTGTGGTCCTGGACAGCCAGGGCTGCTGGGCTTGTGGCAAACCGTTTAGATGTTGTTGGAAACCAACTGTGATCGAAATTTGGAAGCAATTCTCTGGGGAGCTGGCAGAGGCCAAAAAGGCACCATCATGCTTGGCGTTACTGAATACTGCTGCTCCAGGGAAGCAGCAGAGACCCAGCGAGTGGCCAGGTAATGGAGGATCTCCCCGCGACGATGGTGCCACTGCCAGGGCCCTGGGGCCACCGTCTGATGAGGCCCAAATACTAGGCTCAAACCGCAGACTAAGCACGGGAAGGCCCTCGTATTCGATAGGTGTTGGGAGTTTCAGGGGCACAGGTGGCTCCATGTGCCGGGCCCTGTCACAGCCCCCCTGCCTTTGCACATGCTGTTGCCTCCACCCCAAGCATTCACCCCTCTTTCTCTGCCAGCTCAGTGCTTCCCTCCTCCAGCATCTTCGCAGCTCCTACAAGCGGGCGGTTGCTTTTTCCTCTGGGCTCTGAAGCTCTTTGCTCATGCTGGGATTTTCTTGGTTTTGATATAATTTCATACTTACAGGAAAGTTACAAAAAAATTTGTTTCACCTCTAGGTGAGAGATTTACTTTTCTTTTTTTATTGAGGTATAATTGACATACAACATTATATTCATTTCAAGCCTACACCATAATGACTCCACATTTGTATATATTACAAAATGATCACCACACAGTTACACATTTTTTTTCTTGTGATGGGAATTTTTAAGATCTACTCTCTTAGCAGCTTTCACATATGCAACATGGGATTATTAACCATAGTTACCATGCTATACATTACATCCTGATGACCTACTTATTTTGAAACTGGAAGTTTGTACCTTTTGACCCCCCTCAGCCATCTCGCCCACCTCCTCACCCCCACCTTTGGCAACCCCCAGTCTGTTCTCTGTATGTATGAGCTTGGTTTTTCCTATGAGGAATTCCCATAATACTCTTTACCTAGATTCACCAGCTGTTTACATTTTAACCCATCTGCCTTATTTCTCTCTCTCTCCCTCCCCCTTAATACACACACACACACACACACACGCACGCACACACATGTCTAAACCATTTGTGTTCATACAGCTTTCATTACACCTTTTATTTTTAATTTTTGAGAGGGGGAGTGAGCGCGCAGGTGTGCGGGGTGGCAGGGAGGGGCAGAGGCAGAGGGAGAGGGAGAATCTCAAGCAGACTCCACGCCTAGTATGGAGCCCGATGTGGGTCCATCTCACGACCCTGAAAATCATGACCTGAGTTGAAATCTAGAGTCGGACGCTTAACCGACTAAGTCATCCAGGCGCCCCTCATTACATCTTTTAGACTAAACTATAATGCCTGTCCTCTTACCCTGCTCTCCCATCCCTAAACCTTGAACCCTTCCATGGCAAGGTGTTGTCTCGTTTACCTGTTTCCTAGCACATGGCAGAGCCTGGCATGGAGGAGACAGTCAGTGGATGTCATCCAGGGGCAGCAAGTCGGGGCAAGTACTCAAGGGGCAAAGAAGGGGAGGCATGGGGTCAGTGCTGGCCCGAAGCCGGTGGGGAACCCCGTGGGCAAGTGCCTTCCTCACTGGTGTGTGCAGCAGGAACAAAGGAAGGGCCCACCCCTGGCTCAGCAAGTTTGGGGAAACACTGAGAATCCTACCAGGCTTGGCTGAAACCTGCTCCGGACTAAAGTCTGTGTGGCTTGGTGGAGCGTCCGGCCGCCTTGGGGCCGAGTCATGGCGCGCGCCCACCAGGCAGACATCAGGCGTGTCCGGAGGAGAGGTCTGAGCTCTTCCGGCTCATCCATCTCCCCACTCTTGCATTTCTCGTGTTCTTCCCTAGCGAAAGTCCTCTGGGAAAAGTCCTCATTTGTCTCCACTGAGCAAGAGGGACTTGGACATCACCAGGTGCTGCTCTCGAAAGGTCCAGGGCTGAGGAGGCAGCGGCGGGGGGGCATGGGCAGGCGTGACCTTGGGGGAGTGGTGTCACTGTGTGACACGGTGTGTGGCAGCACTTAGGGTCCACCCTGACCCAAGAAGAGCCCCCCTCGCCAGCTGCTGTCACTGGGGACTGTCACAAGAGCAGCAGCTAGGCTGGGCTGGCCTTTAGCAAGGCCACCAGCTTTTGGGGTGATGGCAAGGGTGAGCTTGGTTTGGTGCCCACATTCATGAGCTGCCTGGCTGGGGTCATGGCCTCAGACATGGCGGAGGCCCAGGAGTCGGGCCATCCTTGGAGAAGAAAAGGAACCCCGTTTGTTGGCGGCCCCGTGTGTGCTGTCTGGCATCAGATCACCCTCAGGACAACCGAATGTGTGGTGATGTCCCCCACTTAACCACCAAGAAGGGAGGTTCAGCAAGCGGAGGGTGGTGACACACCCAGCCAGCTCCAGGACCTGCCAACTCTTGGCTCTGAGATGTCAGACAAGGTCCACGCCCCCTCCTAGCCTCAGCGTCCTCCCCGTAAAGTGGGGACAATCCCAGGACCCACTTCCTGGGATTCCCGCCAGGCAGAGATGGTGCCTCTGAAGGGCTCGTTGACTCCCCAGGGCCCCCCAGGCTGACATTGCCTGAGGTCTCCCAGCCTCCAGCCCTGCACCCCACCACCCCCAGCAGCGGAGGTCACCCTGCTCCTGGCCCTACTGAGGTGAGCTGGACGTGAGCTAATGGTCACCAATGAGGACAGTGTATGACCGAGGGCCGAACCGTGTGCTCTCGGCTGAAAATCTAGCAGAAATTTGGGGCAGCCAGGAATGGGGCAGGTGGCAGTTCTTGGCTAAGCAGCAGTTAAGGACCGGATGTGGGATGTCCTCTGTACACTTTAGTCACTGCTTTGTCACAGCATCTAGAGCAGCACCTACACATAGTAGGTAACTGATAAATACATGTTGACTGAATAAAAAGGATTTGAGGATGGGAGGGTGAAGCCCTGTAGAGCCTGGCAAAGTTTCAAGGTTGCCATGAGCAGGATGTACTGGGCTCCCAGAGCGGGCTGGCCTGAGCATGACGGAGCGGCGAGAAAGGCGGTGCAAACTCCTCCCCTCTCCCCTCCGTCTGTGGGCAACGCCGTGCCTCTGCCTGCCTCTTCACATCTCATTCTGTGACCTTGACCGAGGCCTGTCCCGAGAGAGGGGATTCGATGAGCCCTGAGACCCTCCAGCCTCTGGCTGCCATGGTTGAGAGGTGATGGGGTGCACTGGCCAGCGCAGAGTGAGGATTCAAACCCAGGCCCGCCTTCCCACCCCCTGCGTGTCTAACGTCATCTAGACGCCTTACTGACTGCAACATCAGACTGGATTTAAGACGTGAAGGCTTTTCAATCCTAGGCTGTGACTTACCAAAACCTCTGCTCTCCCCTTGACCCTCAATACTGGCATCATGGTGGGCCCCATGAGGGTGAGCTCAGGCCTTCCTTCTGGGTGACCTCCAGGCCAGCCTTTTGGGGTCCGGGTTAGTTCCTGGTGGGCTGGGGTGGGTTCCCAGAGACATTCTGTCACCAGGAGTTCCTAGAGGACAAATTCACCTCAGTATCCCTAGTGTGTAGCATCGGGCCTGGCTCCCAGCAGGTGATCGATAAATGTTTGGTGAGGGAGCAAGCAAGGCATTTCTCTGCCCTAAGGAAGCTTTCAGCCCAAAGGCAAACATGCAGTCAACTACCTGGTCCTCAGAGTGTCAGCACCCTATGACATCTATTAGCAAATGAATAAAATGTCATTAATCACGACAATAATCACAAAATATGTCTCCAGTGCCCATTATGTGCCAGGGACTAGACTAAGCACGTTCTATATTTTACCTCATTAGATTCCCATAGCCACCTCTTGAGGTCAGTATTATTAGCCCCATTATGTGGACAAGAAAACTGAAATCACACACCGGCAGAGCGAGAAGTATCTCAGGCCTGTTGGCTGAGCATGCAGACTCTTTCCCGATACTCACCCCTGTCTCCGAGGGCTGCTTTGTGCACAGCCCTGCGCTGGGCGCCGGGGGGCAAAGGAGAAGTATGGGGTCAGCCTGGCCCCGGGAGCTTCCAGTCTGGCTGCAGAGGCCAGACAAACATGCAAGACCCTTAGAAGATAAGACCTGCAGCCTGATTCTAGTCCCGGGGCAGGCAGGCCAGCGAGCGTGCCAGCAGTCCTGGGAGCCCAAGATGGTGGGCAGGAGGTGTGGGAGAAGTGTGGGGTCTGGCCTGCCTGGGCAGCACTCTCTTCCCCTTGTTAGAGTGGGGACGATGAAGCTCAGAGAGAACAGTCCCACCACTAGTAAGAGTCTTAATTGACTCCTTCCCCTGTCCTACATGGTCTCTTAAATCCAAAGAGACTTCCTGGAGGTGGTTTCGAGAAAAGGTGAGCTTTTGTAGCTACGAGAACAAAGGAAACTGGGAAGGCAGGCTGGGAGCATGGAAAAGGAGAGGACGGGGACAATGTCTTTCTCAGAGACCAGTGCCTGTCCTGTCCCATCTGCTAGGACTCCCGCTGGGTCTGCTTTGGAAACAAGTGAGTTATGCTTGAATGGCCCTTCCACTGGGATATCCATCTGGTGCCCAGGGGATCACCATGCCCGTGGCTTCTTTTCCAGCCCAACTCCTCGTCCACAGCTTCTCCTCCAAACTTCTTCCCGCTCAAATGTCCTTCCTTCCAACATCTGGGAAAGACGTCGCACATGATGCGCTCAGAAGGTTACGGGCCTTGAGTCAGACAAGCTTCAGTTCCTGTTCCCACTTAGCTGCTGACCAGCTGAGGGACCCCAGACAGGCCACGGAGCCTCACTCCTTCCTCCACGGAGCAGAGCTCAAAAGCCTGGGTGCTGAGTTGTCATGAGCCGTGGACAGCTTATGGGAAGGTGCTGGCACTTAGTAGGCCCTCAGAAAGGGTAGCTACTACTGGGTCCACAAGACAACTCTGAATTCCCAGCCCCGGGCCGCCTTCACACTTTGGAAAGATGGCCTTGAGGTGGGACCCAGAGGACAGACATTGGAGCCAGGGGAGGAGGAAAGGAGCTGGCTGTGGGATGTGGCAAAGGGCTCTATGGAAGGTGGCAGGGCCTCTGCTGGGACCTTAGAGAGCTCTGCCTTACCCCCGGCTCCGGTGTCCCAGGAGCACAAAGCCAGGTCTGTCTCCCTGCTGCAGCTGCAACAGGCGAACCCCCGACCAGGGAGCAGCTCTCTTCCATGACACGCGGGGCCTCCCTCTGCTACACTTGCAGGAGCACCGCTGTCCCCTTCTGTCTCTGCCAGGTGCCCCCCTAGTAAGCGAGGCTCCAGCCTGGGCACCCAGGCAGAAGGGAGGAGCCGGGGGGGGGTGCCGCGGCCCTGGAGTCAAAGGGCTGGGACCCAGAGCCACTTGGAAAAGGCTGACAGAGCCACTGCCGTGGGCCTTAGGGACATGATGGTGTGGCCACATTCTCCAGGCCTTCTGGGGCCTCCTGTGCTGAGCCCAGGCCAACTGCTCAGCATCCCCCAGGGAGGAGCCCACAAAAGGGACTGGACTTGGCCTACAGCACATGAGATTTAGGGTAGGCCTAAGAAAGCCCTTCTTGGCTTCACACCCAGAGGTAGGAAGAGATCCACTGCATTTGTATTCCTGGGGGCTCCGGGCTCCGTGAGGAGGACAGTGTCAAGGGTGAAAGCTGCCTGAGTTCAAATACAGGTTCCACGACTTCTTGGCTGGGTACTGTTGGTCCAGTTGCTTCACCCCTCGGTGCCTCAGTTTCCTCGTCTATAAAATGAGGATTAAGTCTCTACTCCATAGGGTTGGTGTGATCCATAGGGTTGGTGTGAAGAGTACTATAAATGATGTAAAGTGCTTAGGCAGTGCCCAGCACAGAGTGAGCGCTCTCTAAACCTTGCTCTTTGCTATTAATATTTTCCTTCCAGAATCTCTTCCTTCGGGCCCCCTCCCAAGGAGAGAAAACCATAGTGTCCTGTTCCCGAGACCAGGGCAAGGGGGACCTGGAGTCCCAGTAGATGGACGTTGGTCTGGAGAATGAGGCAGAGGTCTCCCTGAGCAAACTCACAGGGAGCCCTGGACACCAGGGCTACCAGCGCTCAGGGAAGGAGATGAGCCCAGGGATCGGGAGGACCAGGGACTGCCTGAAAGCCCGGAGAAACGGAAGTAAGGACCACACTCGGCCAAGAGCTGGGGCCACCCTTCCAGTCCCTATCTCCTGCCTGCCCTTCCCCCTTAGTCTTTGGGGCAAAGATTTATGCTGGTTCAGGCCTGGAAATACCAGAAATACCAGAAACTAAAGTCGTCCCTCTTTGGGCGGCCACAGCACAAAACCAACCAACATGATCCTGCTATTAACCTCAATTAACTTGGAGAGGGTTCCATCTCAGGCTGTCGAGGCCCCTGTGGCTCTAGCCAAGCCCCCTGATGCTGGCCCAAAATGGCCAAACCAGGGCAGAGGGTGGGCCTTGGAGAGTGGGTGGGGGGCCACAGCCCCAGCTCAAGGGCTGAACATAGAACAGGGCGTCCTGAGCCATCGGGGCCCGAGCTGCCCCCCACCCCAGGGCTCGGCTTCTGCTGCCTGTCCACAGACACGGGCACAGAGGAGGTCATTGTTTCCCTCTGACCACGGCAACTGCTCCCAGGGGCAGCCAAGAGCACAGGCCTGGGTGTCACAGTGGTAACTGCCAACCACGGGGCCAAAACCTGCCCCCTCCACTCCTGCGGACACAGACACTCCAGCGAGAGACAGAAGGACAGTCACGGGCACACAGAGGCCCTCACAGGGCCTAGAAGAGGAGCAGGGCCTGTCTGGTCACACACCCAGCCAGCCACGCACACATGCATACACACACACACACACACATACATGCGCACACACACACCCACCACCACCCACAGCCCCAGAAAGAGGCTCCACAGCAGCTACACCCCAAGGCAAAGTTCCTAGGAGGATAAAAACACCCATTCAGGCAGAGAAGGACGGCAGGCACCAAAATAGAACCGCTAAGAAGTCATGCGGTGGGAGAAGAACAAGCAGCAGAGGCGGACAGACCTGTGTTTGAGTCCTGGTGTTATCACTTCCTTGCTGGGGGCCTGGAACCAAATCACCTCCCCTCTGCAAACCTGCACTTCCCCATCTGTGAAATGGACACAGACAAGGCTCCCGGCGGCAGAGGACGGGCTCCCGGCACTACCGGTCATGGTGAACAGCAGGGGCCGTTGCTATGACGATGGACCCCCCCCCGAAGGTGTCAGGAAGCAACGCGGCCTCAGCAGAAAGGGCTGGGCCAGGATGACAGTGCAGGGGGGCCCCTTGAGAGCGCCAGGGGCCAGCTGGGGGATGGGCACGAAAAGAACAGAGGTTTTGGAGGAAGCCAGAGCGGGGCTGGCGGTCACGGCTCTGCTACGCCGTCGCTCTGTGGCCTTGGTAAGTCCACCTGTCGAGCCTGTCTTGTCTCCTGGACGCTGCCGTGCACAGCGCTCGTGTCCCGGAGAGCTTGTGAGAACAGTGTCCCCCGTGGGTAAGAGCACTGAAGCTGGACCGCGTGCCTGCTCAACCACATGTTGTGTGAGCCGCGAAGTGACTAATCTGTCTGCAAAATGGAGACACGGTGGCACTTACCTCAGGGACGCTGCAGGGAGGAGCCCATGGGCAGGCTCGCGGGCAGAAGCGGCGCTAGGCTGCGGCAAGCGCCCCCGGTGGTTGGCCTGGGCAGGACAAGGGCGGCGGCTCGGGGCACCTCCTGGCCCCCGGGAGCCTGCCTCGTGGGGCTCCCCTGTACCAGTCCCCGCGACAGAGGAGGGTGCGGGGCGGAGCACCGGGACCCAGCCCTGCCCTCCCTCTGCCTCCCACAGGGACTCGGGAGGCGGCCTTCGTGTACGCCATCTCTTCAGCAGGTGTGGCCTTTGCGGTGACGCGGGCGTGCAGCAGTGGGGAGCTGGAGAAGTGTGGCTGTGACCGGACGGTGCACGGGGTCAGCCCGCAGGGTGAGTGTGGGACATGGGGAGGGCGTGAGTGGCGGCCGGGGGCCTGGGCCCTGCCCTCACTCACGGCAGCCACGGTGCCCCCCACCCCCCACAGGCTTCCAGTGGTCGGGATGCTCGGACAACATCGCCTACGGCGTGGCCTTCTCCCAGTCCTTCGTGGACGTGCGGGAGAGAAGCAAGGGGGCCTCGTCCAGCCGCGCCCTCATGAACCTCCACAACAACGAGGCCGGCAGGAAGGTAGTGTGGCACGTCCCCTGCCACCATCACCGCCAGGGCAGGGGCGGGCTGGGCAGGGCCCCCAGCACACTCTCCCCCCCCACCAGGCGCCCTGCGGGAACACTCGTTCAGGCTCCCAGCAGCACCAGGGCTCCCGGGGGGGCCAGTGGGCTAGGGGGTGGCGGGCGGGGAAGCAGCCGGGTGAGTGGGTGTCACGGAGCAGGGTGTGCCCCCGTCACGCACACACCCTTCCTAAGTAGCAGAGCTAGGATGCGAACCTGGTGTCAGCGCACAGACCACGTGCCTTCTCCACCCTCCTCTTCACGGTTCCTCCGCAGATTCAGCGCAGCCGTGCTCTCCCCCATCCTGCCACTCGCCACTCCCTGTCTCATATAACACTACCCTCCGAAATGCTTCTCCTCCATCAACGCCAAGTGCCCCAAGCACAGGGACAGTGTCTTCAACGGTCCCCAGCACAGCTTACTGGCCCACCCCGGTATACAGCAGGTGCTTAACACAGAAGATGCAGGACAGTCAATCTTGCTCCAATTCTGTGGCATCCCCCCCCACCAGCGGCCCCTCCTCAGCGCTCCCCCGCCCCGCCCGCCGTCTCCTGATGGGCCCTCTCCCCTCCCCGCCCCCCTGCAGGCTATCCTGACACACATGCGGGTGGAGTGCAAGTGCCACGGGGTGTCGGGCTCCTGTGAGGTAAAGACGTGCTGGCGAGCCGTGCCGCCCTTCCGCCAGGTGGGCCACGCACTGAAGGAGAAGTTCGATGGCGCCACCGAGGTGGAGCCGCGCCGCGTGGGCTCCTCCAGGGCGCTGGTGCCGCGCAATGCACAGTTCAAGCCGCACACGGACGAGGACCTGGTGTATTTAGAGCCCAGCCCGGACTTCTGCGAGCAGGACATGCGCAGCGGCGTGCTGGGCACGCGGGGCCGCACGTGCAACAAGACGTCCAAGGCCATCGACGGCTGCGAGCTGCTGTGCTGCGGCCGCGGCTTCCACACGGCACAGGTGGAGCTGGCCGAGCGCTGCAGCTGCAAGTTCCACTGGTGCTGCTTCGTCAAGTGCCGCCAGTGCCAGCGGCTGGTGGAGCTGCACACGTGCCGGTGACCGCGGCGGCCCGCCGGCGACCACCTCGCGGCCCGCCGAAGGCCGGTAATTTAAACAGCCCCCCGCACCCACCCCAAAAGATACTGGTTGTATTTTTTGTTTTGGTTTGGTTTTTGGGTCCTCATGTTATTTATTGCTGAAACCAGGCGGGCGGCCCCCAGGGCACCAGCCAGGGCCCCTCTGAAGCTTGGGCCTTCGTGGCTGCCACTGACCAAAGGGAACTTGCTCGTGCCTCTGGCTGTCCACATGTGGCCGCTGCTGACCACGTGGGCGTTAGCCCTGTTTTTCCACTCGCAGACTTGAGCAGGGTAACAAGGAGTGTTCGCCACGTGCCCCCTGGCCCTGCCATCTAGGGAAGGAGGTGGCCCTAAGGCAGGGGGAAACCGGCGCCATCTTGATGAACTTGCACCCCTACACATACACACCCGACCCCTGGCAGCTTCAGCCTAGTAGCCTTGTCTCTCGAGTCCCCCGGACAAGGGAATGCCCGGGCAGGTACCAGCTCAAGGGCAAAGGGTTCTCTTCGGCCCTCCATGAGCAGCTGGAGGTTCAGTCTCTGTGGGACCTTCCAGGCAGGAAGAGCAGGTGAGACAAGAGCCAGAGAAGGCTCCGGTCCTGCCCTGGAGCCCAGCCCACCCATCCTCCCCATCAGAGAGGGGAAGCCGCCCCTCCCTGGTCCCTCCCAGGCAGGAGCACCAGCTGTCACCCTGGATCAGAGGTCCCAGCCAGGCCTTGGCAGGGACACCTCCACGTGTGTCTCCTCGCGGTGCCGCTCCTCGGTAAGATGAAGAATGGAAATCACACACGCAGAGGAACTGGCCAGTGAAAAAGCCTTTTCCCACCCATTACTCTCCTCAGTGAACCACATTTCCTGAGCAAATACTATGTGCTAGGCCCTCTCCTGGGCCATCCCACAGGATGATCCCAACACTCCCGGCAGACGCAAAGGCAGGCATGCTTGTGCCTGTCTTACAGCACAGAGGACAATGCTCAGCCGGGTCCCAGGGCGAGCTGGCTGCAGAGGCACAGCCAGAAGAGCCCTGCAGCCAAGGCTCCTCCGGGGCACCTTACCCAAAGGCCCAGGACCTGCAGGTCTCCTTGGGTCTGAGCCTTGGGGAGGGGGCACCAGCTGGAGGACGAGGGGCCAGGAAGCAGCAGAAGCCAGACTACAAGCTGGGCCTAGCGGCCACAGGGCCCCAAACCACACAACGGGCTCTGAGGGAAGCGGTGCACAGCTAGAGGGCTGACGAAGTGAGGTGTCAGCAGCTGAGGCACCCTGCCCCCACGTACCCTGGGCACTGAAGAAGAGTCCCCCAGAGAAAGCACCAGCAGCCCGGGCCTGGCCCTGTGCCCAAGCCAAACCGGCAGGAGCACAGACCAAATTCCTGTGAGCAGGACATGCACACAGCAAGACGTGGCCTGACCCCGCTGCTGCTCCCAACCACCAGAGGAGCTTGCCGGAGGCCCAGTCTCCAAGCTGCCCCCTAAATGGGGCTCCAGGCTCCTGGTTTGAGATCTTGGGCTTGGGATCCCCACTGGAGATTCTCAGACCCCAAGCTCTTGGCTCCAGGATTCCATGTCTGAATTCAAAGTCCCAGATTGAGAATACAGGCTCCGGCCTGTAGAAACTCTCCTCCAGGCCTTGTGGTTTGTGCCTCCTGGTGTTGGCTCCCTCACTAAGAGAGGGTCAACACCCTTGGCCCCCAGCCAAGCTCTCTGCTCAATGTCCATCCAAGAAGAAGGCCAAAACCAAGTGAGATGCTGCAGCCACACTGGAATGAGGGGTAATCTTGGGGCGGGCAGGCTCTGATGTGGATGAAAGCTAAGCCCACTAAGTGTCCCCACAGCGGCCCAGCTGGGCTCACTGCTCCTCTGGCAGGCTCTGTTCAGCTGTCTGCTCAGTGCCAGGGAAAATGCTATCCCTCACTGGCAGAGGCCAGATCCAGACAAAGGAAGCCGGGGAGACCCTCCCCCTCTGGAGACAGAACCACTCTCCCCCATCCCCGAATCCTGTCGCCAGAACCAGGGTACTGGTAGGTCCAGGTTGGATGCTGGTATTATGGACACTGCCCCAGGAAGAAGTGAGAGGGTCTGTGTCCATTCACAGGCTTCACCTTTCCACCTGCCCGGGGGCTCTCTCAAAGCTGACCAGCCTGGGGTTCTCAAGGTTATGACCGCTATAAAGTAGACTAGATTCTAGGAAGCTCTGCCCAGCCCTACTGCCACCACAACCAGCACCCCAAAGGCCAAAGGGACCCACAGCCGCAGGAAAATGGAGCTTCCTTGGACACACCTAGCTCCAAACTGTCCCAAATAAAGAGGAGAAACCAGCACTTGCCTGATGTAGCCCACCCACTCTGGAAGCTGGCCAGAGGATCCAAGTCCTGCCCGAAACCCTCTCCACTAGTCTCCATAAGACAAAGGTGATGTCCTCTGAGGCCTAGGGCTGGATAAGCCCCAGCTCTGGATGCTGCTACTCCCTCTGCTGCCCTACCCCATCTTCTGATTTTTATACTAGGCCCCTTGCCATTGTGACATCCCCATGAAATAGCCTGATGCACGATAAAATGATTATTTCTTTATCTTGCAATTGTGAAAGTGCCTTTGTTTGCAGCAAAGGGAGGAGAGAGACGTGGGGAAGGACATGGGAAAAGCAGATAAACAGTTCATAGTCTAGATATGGGGACCCTCCTGGCCCTCCTTCCGAGTAACTGGTTTGATGGCCACATGAGAAGGAGCCACCTGCATGCTGTCTGGAATCCCCCTTTAACACACGAGGCTCTACCTGCATTTCATTGAGCCACGATCAGCTAGTTAAGCCTTGGCCCGAGCTAAGGCCTCAGAACCCTTCCTGAGCGCTGATACAGACGAGGAACAAAGACAATGACAGAGGAGGGTCTGGTGAAGTGGGTGCCAACTGAGAAGGTAGGGAACAAATCAAAAAGAACTTAGTTCCTGCCCAAGGACACAGGACTCCAAGGCCTGTGGCTAGAAGTCCACTCCAGAATTGAAGCCTGGTCAGGATGAGAAGTCTGGATGGAAAACTCCATGTAACCCAAGTCAGAGCTGATGGGAAGACCCAAAGTGGCTTCTCAGGAACTTCAGTCTAGTGAAGTCCTCACCCTTACCAAGGGGGCCATGGCCTGTCCTCCCGAGCCCCCACCCCTCTGCAGCAAATTCACATGCCTGAGAGCAATTAGGCTACTATATGCTTGCTTTCCAAAGGTTTAGTGGAGTATAAAAGGGCTGAAGCAAGTGCTTTCAAAACAGCAGAGGTACACACGGATTTGTGAAGAACTGGGGAAGGGGATAACGGAGGGAGGGAAGGGTCTAGCGTGTGGATGGAGAGAAAAGGACACCTCATCCCCAAATCAGGGTCAAGGCACAGAGAAAAGAACTGGTGATACGGGGGGTCCATGATGGCCGAGCAAAGATCCATACCCAACCATTTCCTACAACTGGGAAAAGGACCTAGGCTTTACAATCGAATAGACATGGGTTGGAATCCCAGTGCTGCCACTTCTTCACTAAATGGAAAATTGAATAACTCACTGTCCCTCTCTGGGACTCATTTTCTTAATTTGTAATATGGGGCTGCGCCCCCTGCCCCAACTTCACGTGGGGCTAAACAATAATAGAACCAGTTTCTTGGGGATGTTAAATCAAATATGTAAAGCTCAACAAATGGCAGCTACTATTATAAATATTATTATTCCCTTTTCAGAAATGTAGGAGGCAGTTAAGGTGGCTCTAAAGTTGAGGGGGCCAGAAGAGGGGATGAAATGAGGAGGAAATCAGAGACAGTTAAGGGCCGAAGACAGGTGATCCTACTTTGGCCCCATCCCCAAAATCTGAAACAGACAGATGTCTCAGGACAGAAATCCCCAGCCAGGAGACAAGAGAACCCTAGGGGTCAGAATACCCAAGCAGCAGCAAGCAAGGCAATGGCAAAGCTGCCCCTAGGCGCCAGCAAGAGAGGCTGAACCAAGTTCTCAGTGTGGCCGAGAAGCAGGGCTAGGAAAGGGAACAGGGGCCAAGGAGGGGAGGAAGGAGTGTCAGAGCTGTAGGGAAGTGTATGTAGTGGGGCCCAGGGGCTCCGCCTATGAGGATGGAAGGCCTTCAGGACTCCCAGGCAAGGTCAGCTCACAGAGAGCCTATGTCCACATCCATTCTTGACAGCTGCCCTCACAACTCAGGCCTGAAGGTCTCTAGGAAAGCTGTGAGACCGTGATAAAGTGGACCTCCGTCTTAGCCCCTGGTTGACAGCAGTGGTCCAAGAGATGTCTGGGGAGACCAGGGGCAGGGTTTGAGATGGGTCTTGGACCAAGGAAGGGCCAGAGAACACAGGAAGACAGAGGGTAGAAGGAAGTACAGGGCTCTGGGCAACTGAGAGGGGCTAAGAAAGACTGAGAAACAGAGTGAGGGAAAGGCAGAAGGTGGGAAGACAGACAGAGGACAGAGAGAGAGACACACAAGGAGAGGACAGCACTGAGGGACCGGAGGGCATCTTGGGCAGAGGAGCCCGTAGCTTCCTGACAAAAGGAAAAAATGCTGAGCTTCAGAAGGCATCTGACTCAGGAAAGGGAGAGGGGGTCTAAGGGATGTGGGGGGAAGGGGCGGAGTCTGGCCTGGCCCAGGCAATGACTTCATAGGCATCTCCCCCCACTCCTTCCTGAGCCGCCAGCCCTGGTGACCCCCTGCCCGCATCTCAAGGGTCTAGGCCAAGCAGGCGCTGACAGGGGAGAGAAGGGGCCCTCCTGGGCCAGGCCCCCAAGCCTGGCATAGTGCCTGCTGGGGAGGAGGGGCCTAGAGGCCCAGCCCTTGTCAGCATCCCGGCCGGCCAGCACTTCGGCACTTCGGAGGCAATTAGCAGCCCAGCTGAGCTAATCCCCCGCCTGGCGAGGCCAACACAAACAGGCCCAGGCCGGGTGCACACTCGCCTCCCTGTTTGCTGAGGGGCCCGGTGGTCCGCCAAGAATAACACCAATAACCCGGGGCCTTCTCTAGGTTAAGAGGAGGACTGGGGCTTGCTGAAGAGCTGACACTGCCCGACAGAGCATACTCTGGCCAGGCGCCCTGGCTGCCCCAGAAAGGCAGCCACTGTTCCCAAGCCTTGGGCCAGCCAGGAAGAGGAAGCTGGACACAAGGAGCCATATACTCTGATTCAGCACCCACCCCCACCCCTACCCATGCCACCTGTGAGGAAGAAGGGCCAACTCAAGCTTGTGCTACCCTGGCCAGCCTGACACCTGAGGCCCAGAGGGGCTGGGCCCTCTGGTCAGGACCCAAGGATTACAAGCTCCGTGCTGGACACAGGAGCCCAGAGGCAATTCAGACCTGCACCCTGCCCTCAAGGGGTTCACAGTCTAGTGAGAGACCAAACTCTGTATGACCTCGGAGCAGGGCCAGTCTCTAGTCCCACAAGCAACACCCCCAGACTTAAGAAGGCTATGGTAGAAGCCCCACAACTGAGAAGACCAAGGGGGACCCCAAAGAAGAGAAAAACTGAGGTCCAGACACTGATAAATGGGGGACATGGCACCAAGGGAGGCAGGAGGGACCCAGAACAAACTCTGGCACAGACTGGTCCTGGACTAGGAATTACTGGACGTAATTAGTTCAACCCAGCAACCACGGGGAGAGCTCAGGCCCAAGACAACGCCCTACTCCTACTCCCCACTTCCTGATTCCACCTTCGTCAGCCTCCAGCCGGACAGCATCACCATTTTGAGCCAAACCTTCTAGCCTCAATTTGGTTCCTCACCTACCCAGGTACCTCTGGACTTTGTAGCAACATCAAGAACTGCAGCCTCCTTGGAGCTTCCACTTGGGAAAAGCGACACAGCCTCCCAGAATGAGCCAGGCCCCTCAGGATGCTGTGCTGATCGTCAATATGCAAGAGCACCACCATTTACTAAGAATCTACTGACTACAGGGTCAGGCCCCACACTAACCATCACCTACTAGCATTATCCCACAGCATGATCACAAGCAAACAATGGAACACAGGTATTTCCTATTGTATAAACCAGCTCAGAGGCAGGTGTGTGATTTAACCCCATTTCACAGATAAGGAGACTGAGACCCACAGAAAGGAAGAGACTTGCCTACATCTTCAGGCTCCTACTCAGGATGTAGTGTGTCACCAGGCCTCTCCTCCAGTCCCACAACCACCTCCATCGTCCCTCACCCCACTGCTGGCCTAGACCAACCTCTGAAGGTCCTGGGCCAAAGGGCCTCAGAGCCATGAGCCCACCCCTCCCCACAAAGCAGCATTAGGTCTCTGGATGGGCTAAGGTCAACTCTATCACTCTGTAGGGGACCTACACATTGCTCTGTAGACAGCGTTCCCTGGGGCAGAGAGTGAGAAAAGCTGGTGTCACACTGCAAAGGGCGACAAAGCCACGGCGGTAACAGCAGCCCTGCCCACCACCCCCTGCCCTGGCTGGTGTGGCAGAAGTCCAGTGCCAAGCCGGCCAGCGAGGCTGCTGGGTTCCTAGCCACAGCAAAAAGGGGCTGACAATCTGCAGCCTGAACTCTCTCCAGGCTATTCCCACACCTGCTCTAGAACATCTAGCCTGGACCAAGGTTTAGAAGACTGTAGAGAGAGCTCCTTTTCCCCTTCAGTTCAGACAAAAAGGGAGGTAGTTTTCAAAAAGATCTTTTACTAAGAAACTGAAGAAAAGCAAACAGATCATAAGTACACAGAAATAAGCGGATTTCTAGGCAGGACTTAAATAGCCCCTAACCAGAGCCCTCTAGATGCTGCCTCTCCCTTCCCTCCTCGTGAGGCCCCTTCCAGACACCAGGACCCCGGATCTCATTCTAGCTCCACTGCTGACAGCCTGTGGAATGTGAAGCAAGCTAATAACCTCTAAATCTCATCCGTAAAAGAGAGGTGAAGACAATGGCAGAGCCAGAACCGGACCCAGTTCTAATTCCAAAGCCTCTACTCTACAGGGCCCCCACCCCCACCCCACCCTTTAGCTGTCGGAGAACCAACTGAAACACTGAATGGGGAAGTGCTCTGTGGACTGTAAGCAACACCAGCGGTGGTCATCAGCCAGCACCTGGCTCTTTCTTGAAGCCTGAGGGAAACTGTGTGCTAGGGTGTGCGGATGGCACAGTTTCCTGGCCCCATAAGGGCTCAATGACACTCAGATTTGCTGGGTCTTTCTTCTCCTGGGAGTCTTTCCATCCCTTCTCCTCCCTCCTTCTAGCACCTCCTGCAGCCTGGGCCTCCTCCTCACCCCCATCCTGGACAGCGGCTGGAGCCACCTGGGAAGCTTCAGGAATGGCTGATGGTTATCATAGCCAGGACAGGGCGAGTTGCTGCCCCTCTGATTCATCACAGAGCTGGAATAAATCCAGAGAAGTGACCAAGAGGATGCAGGGCTGCTGCTGCGAATTCAGACTGCTTCAGTCTGGAAAGAGGGAAGCTGAGAGAGAGGGTATCTCAGTCATTCAAATCAGAGGGGGCTTAGGGGAGAGGACTTTAGGCTCATTCCTCAGAAGAGCAGGCACAGCGTGGTGCCAGAAGCCTGAGCACCAACACTGCACTGATCTGGGAATGAGTCTCTTCAGGCCTCTTGTGTGCTGGGTGACCTCAGATAAGTTAACCCCCATGAGTCTCTACTTCCCCTCCCCCCATGCCATGTCAAAGGCTGCTGTGGGAACTGAAGCGTAATATAGGCAGTGTCCAGTAAACAGTCGCCTGTCCCATTCCCCACTTCTGCCCTAGGACATGCACGCTCCCCTGCCTACCTGGCCAGGCAGCATAGCCATATGCCTGATGACAGCACCCCCACACACCCCACCCCTCTCCGCTCAGCAATATGGCATCTGATTCCTGGTCCCCAAGCTGCTCAGGCACCCACCTGCAACCACAGGGAGCTTCAGTGGGATAGGGGGGCCCCAGCATGGTGAGGAGAGAAGCAGGTTACTCCCCTCCAACTTGCCCTCAAGGGTCAGAACCCCCGTCTAGCTTGCCCAAAGGAGGCATCAGTTCATCAGCAGGAAAGGGGTTCTCAACCTTTAACTTATACCTCTTGCCTTTAGAGACAAAGCCCTTACTTTATTGGCTCTATCTGACATTTCAAAATAAATCTGGTAGCTAAAATAAGCCTTTCAAATTACATACGCTATTTGTCCACCCCAAGGGGGTCTAGTGCTTAAAAGCCCTGGAGTCAAATAACCCCAGCTCTACCACGTCCTAGCTGTGTACCTTGGGTAAGTCATTCCACCTGCTTCCTCAGTTAGGAATTGAGCTACTGTGAAGATAAAGCACGAAAAGCACTTAGCACGCTGCCTGTCACACGGCTGGTACTGGGCCATCAAGCCAGCACTACTGCTGTGAACATCACAGAATGCTCCTGTGGCCACTCCCTCGCCCATGATCCTAAGCCTGGCCAAGGCCAGATGTTTCTTTCTTTTTTTTTTTTTTAAAGATTTATTTATTCATTTGAGAGAGCGAGAATGAGAGAGAGTACATGAGAGGGGGGAGGGTCAGAGGGAGAAGCAGACTCCCCGCCGAGCAGGGAGCCTGATGTGGGACTCGATCCCGGGACTCCAGGATCATGACCTGAGCCGAAGGCAGTTGCTTAACCAACTGAGCCATCCAGGCGCCCAGGCCAGATGTTTCAGGATGGAACCCCCGACTTCTGCTGGGCAGAGGACACACTTTTCAGAAAAACAGACAGGCACCCCTTTTGCAGATCTGTGCTTCCCCTGAAGTATATGGCACACTGGGCCACAAACACTACTGCTTACACCTTCATATGCTCCTTCTCAGACTGGGAGCTCCTGCAAGGTGGGATCTGAATCTTCTATTTTATATGGGCAAGGCAGGGCAGGGAAGCTGTTGTCAGCACTCACTAAATAAATTTTAAATGAACCAAGGCATACACTCCAGAAAATAATGCAATGCAGCCACCTGCTGAGCAGGGCGCAAGGTGGACTGCCTACCTGAGGAAGGACTGCGCAGGAGTGGGCTCAAAAGCTCTCTACCACCACAGCTCTACAGCTGGTATTCTGGACTCCTTCCCCCGAACAAAAGAGTCAGGCAAACAGACGAAACCATCTTCATCTACTACCCATTCTGGATTGTAGGACCCCACTCCCCTTTCAAGGCCCCAGAGAAGAGCCTCAGCCGGGGTCCACAGCCCTGGTCCCTGCACAAGGCCTCCCCGGAGGGCCAGCCCATATGGCCTCATTATAAATGGTGCCCTGGACAGCCATCTGACCCACTGTCTCCTGGTCCCTTCATCCCTGAGTTCCTGAAGCCTCAGCCAAAGACAACAGTGTGGACTCGTTTCTTTGGGGCCCAGAGCGGAAGGTTCCCCAGCACCTGGGAGCAGCTGGAGGTTGGAACTCAAGGACTCATCACCGCTGGTCTCCCCACCCCGTGCCAAGTGCATCTGTAAACAAGCCTTCTCAGTGGCTCCCTGCAGCTGTTCCCAAGGGGACAAAAGGGGGAAAAAGCAGCTAGAATCAGGGCAGCCTATGGCTTACAAGTAAGAACTGAGCCAGGCGGAGCCTGGTCTGGAAGATGCTCCCAGGGCGCTGCTGGCCCTGTGCCCAGAGTCTCAGATGGATCCACCATTGCCCAGCATTGCTGCCCCAGCAGTGCCAGGCTGTTGGGACCCCCAGAGGCATGGGGCCTATGTCACACTGCTGTAGGTCCCACTGTTTTACAAGCTGGCGGAGAGAAAGAGCTTGCTGGGGTGGAGATGCCTGGATGCTGGGCTGTTGTGCGTGATCCTGTTTGCTATAAAACAGCCAGACATTCCGAGGACCTGGAATCGCGCCGAGGCCACGGAGCTAGCTTTCCCGGCCATATATCTCCAGGCGGGGACAGGCCTGAGACATCGGAGATAATAAAGACAGGATTGTCTCAGCCCTGGGGCTTGTCTCCTCTTTGTCCCAGGGCCCAGCAGCCAACACGAAGTTTAAAGACATCCTCCCCCTTCTCCTGGGAAAGTACAAATGCATCAGATTCTATCGCCCCTGGGGTGAGCTTCCCAAGAACCAGGCCTGGGATTCCTGCTCTCAGCTCACCAGAGCAGAAGGCAATCAAGGGTCCATCCATCGGCAGCACCCAAGAGAGACAGCAAGTAACTCGGACGCACAACAGCCACTCGGGGACATGCTTCTCTGTGTACACATCTCTGACTCTCCCCAGCCCTACAACATAGCAACTGTGCCGCTTTAGGGATGAAGAAACTGAAGCTGACAGAGGTTAATGGACTTATCCAAAGTCACAGCTGTTCGATGGCACAGACGGTTTGAAACCTAGATCTGTTCTACTCCAAAGCCTGCAACTTCCTTAGTAGCTCTGAAATTCCATGCACACACGCTTTTACATGTTCCTTCTTCCCCAATGTCCTGCTTTTCAACTCCAGAGGGGCTGGTTTACCCTTTAACATCTGAAGAGAAAAGTTCAGATGACTGAAGCAAAATGCAGACTCCTTAATCTGGAAACCAAGCCGCCGCCGCTGCCAGCCCACCTCAATATGACCAAGTGACAGCCAACAACTTGCCCCAAGGGTGCGTGGCTTTGCAGAAGGAAAATGGACAGGAGAGGTGCTACGATGAACCTTACCCATTTTGTGAATTAGTGGAATGCCAGTCCCAGCTTGCCTAACCACAGAAGCCACTCGGTAGAAAAGGGGCATCATCCACATAGAGGTAAGGTGCTCAAGCAGAAAGGGAGCACTGGACTCTGAACCAAAGGCTCTGATTCCATCTGTGAAATCTTATAGAAGCTGAACTCTAGGCCAGTTTTCTCACTTGTAAAATAAACACCTGCTCTCCTTGCCTCACAGGCTTTTCGGAAGATGAACATGAGACGGTATTATGACCCATGCGTAATTTTTTCCCCTGCTGGATTCTTCTGCGTTCCTGACTTCCCCTCTCCTCCCTGCCTCTCTTCTGTTCAGACATCTGAACTCACTATGTACTTCACACCATGCTGGATACAAGGAGAGGCTCATACACAGGTTAAGAAAAGATGACAGAAACATATGAAGATTAGACGGTAGGAGACCACAGCCAACTGCTTGCCAGTGAACGGCTGAGGCTGGGCCACAGTCTGTTTAAGCCTCAGCCTGACCAAGGCCTCTCAGCTATAGAGCCCCATCTGTCCACAGGAAAGCATATGGGCCACATGATCTTTCAAGGCTACCTTCCAGCCCAGGATCCCATCAATCTGCCTCTACTTTTTCCATCCATTACTCACGGGCCCTTGCAAATTGGGGAGCCTCGATTCTATTAGATATACAAGTTCCCTCCTTGGAGGCAAAAGGGGTCTGGGAGAAACCAGTCAGTAGGAAATCTTTCTGAATGACCCAGGAAAAAGCTGAAGATTCCCCGTGCTCACCTTTCCTGGCCATCTAGGCTCAGAACTGTGAGAAAATGTGGAGGTCGTCTGGCCTAATAGCCCAGTCCCAGTGTACGCCTGTAAGAGGACTTCTCTGCTTGCATACATTCCAACGAACCCAAATCTTCTCCACAGCCCTGAAGTAAACCAATTCCCTCCAACTCCCATCCCACACATGGACATTTCACTCTTCCCTGGCAGCCTAAACTTGATGCTGCTGCTTGGAGGGACACAATGTGTCCATAACGAAAGATATCTTGGTCTACAAGTTCCCCAAACACAGAGTCTGCACGAAAGCTTAGCTCATGATCCAAATTTTTAAATGGGAAGAATAAAGACTGATGCTCGGCTGCAGGTGAACTGAAAGATATTCATTTATTTGAGAAATGGAAAGCAAGATCACTGGCTCTGGAGGGTGGTAATGGTTCTAAGAATTATCGTACAGGCTACAGGTATGAGTGACAAGTGACTGCGGGCAGTGGGTTCTCTTCCCAGCAATTTGAGTGTCTGTACTCTTTTCCCAGGGGCAATGAGAAAGACAAACTCAAGAAACCTTTCTAAGTCCCAGGTGCACAACCAACCAGACTTTTCTTGCTATTTTTCTGCCATCTAGTGGCTCCTCTGGAGCATTACAGGTCCACCTCTGGCCATGTTCCTCTGCTCCTCCGTTACCTTCCTAAATAATAGGAATTAGCCAATCAGGCATTATGCGGGGTGCTTCACCTACGTCACTGCTGCTCTTCATAATACTGCAAGATGGGCATTAATTCCATTTTTCAAGTAGGAAATCCAAGGCTCACAGAAGTAAAGTCACCGATCCAGGGTTGCACTGAAGGTCAGTGGAAAATGTGATACCTAAGTCCATCCTCATGTCCTTGCATTGTTATCACTTGTCCTGGAGGAACCGAAGGCCCCAAAACTAAAAATAATCTCAGCTTCTCCATAAATCTCTACATGCATCAAACTCCTCACAGTTAGCTACCACCCTGGCCAAACCAGATGACACCACAGCCTCCTCCAGCCCCAGGATACACTGGGCACAGCAGTGAGAACTGGGCAAATCATTCCACTCAATTTCTCCATCTGAATATTGGAAGGCCAAACAAAAAACATGTACGCAACTGTTTGCAGGAGCACTAGGCTAACAGCCAAAAGGTGGAAACAACTCAAGAATCAATCAGCTGATAAATGAATTAGACAAAATGAACTGTATATCCATACAATGGAACATTCAGCCATAAAAAGGAATGAAGTTCTGATATATGCTAAAATATGGAGAAACTTTAAAAACATTATGTTAAATGAAAGAAGCCAATCACAAAAGACCACACACTGTATGATTCCATTTATATGAAATTTTCAAGAGAGGCAAATCTACAGCAAGAGAAAGTAGGCTAGTAGTTGCTTAAGGATGGAGGGACGAGGGGCAGGGGGAGGAGGGTTTAGGAGGTGACAGCTAAAGGGTATGGGGTGGGTTTCTTTCTGAGGTAAAGATGATGTTCCAAAATATATCGTGGTCATAGTTGCGCCAGACAGTGAATATATAAAAAACACTGAATTATACACTTTAAATAAGTGAATTATATGGTACGTGGATTATATCTAAACAAAACTGTTGCACCCCACCCCACCCCCAAAAAAGTGAAAGGGTTGGGCTAAATAACCTCTAAAGGTCCTTCCCAGTTGGCTTTTCAACAGATGGAGCCATCTATCGTTGTCAGTCCCAGCACTGGTGACTTGGCCTGAACCAACCCAAACTGGTATTAAGACTCGTCCCATCAAAGGCCACCTGAGTAACTTTGCTCCATGCCCTCCTCCCAAGCCCCTGGGCAGCCTCTGCCTCCAAGAGGTGGCTACCCTGTCTTCCTACATTAAGGAACCCAAACCACCGGCATCTACACACCCACTGACTCTAGCAAAGAAAAACAGGGCAGATGCAGCCTGCCTCCAGTTCTGGTCTTTTCTCTTTTTACAGAGGTCTTCCTAAATTTAGTGTGGATCCAGCCTGAGCTCAACCTTTCTAAGAATATTCATTCACATTGGGGGGTGAGGGGGCAGCACATATGGTGAGAAACACACTGGCCTTGGAATCAGATCTGGAGCTGAATCATGATTTCATCATTTTGAAGCTCTGACTTGAGCAAGTTCCTCTGAGCCTAAATTTCCTGAAAAATGGTTATGAATAAAGCTCTCATTACCATTATGGAAACAGCATGTGTATCATTTGGGGATATTATTATCACAAGTCAGACCCACTGTCCAAGACATCAGGAATACACCCTTCTCCTGTGAGCCCCAGCTCAGTAACTGGAAATTCTTTTGAAACAACCTACTGGAAAGCACCCCCTGATTATTCCCCTCACTTACAGTCTTCCAAGCACTTGGGTAGAGAGTGTGATGGCCCATAACCTGTGGGGAAAAACTCCCTCGTGTCTGTAGACTTCCTGTTTTCCTATAACGTATTAAATACTAAGTTTTGCTACTCTTCATTAACAAGAACTGCTCATCCAGTCATTTAAAAAAGTGAGTATACTCTGGGGCACTTGGGTGGCTCAGTCGGTTAAGCGTCCAACTCTTGATTTCAGCTCAGGTCATGATCTCGGGGTTGTGAGATCAAGCCCTGTGACGGGCTTACTCTGGGTATGGAGCATGCCTAAGATTCTCTCTCTCCCTCTTATCCCCACATCACCGCTCTCACTCTCTTTCTCCCTCTCAAAATTAAAAAAAGTGAGTATCCTCTGTTGTGAAATAAGAACAAAGTCCTGGACTGTATAAACTGATCTAGGTTGGTTCTGCCACTAAATGTGCTTTATGTGACTTTGAGTAAGCACCCTCTATAATCTTAGATCTCTTCTAGGTATATAAGACCTGCCCTGAAAACCTGTGATCGCTAACATCAATCAAACAATTCATGTAAGTAAGGTAGAAAAGATGTCTATAACGAGAAAAATGCTGTCAGGGTTAGACTAGCAACTTGCTAAATTTTTAGCCGTATCATTGGTACCATACTACCAGACCCCACTCTCTGCGCTCTAAATTTTCCCTTTCTACAAGACTCAACACAGATTTGTCATCCTATTTTTAATAAACTCCTGAAGGGCGCCCTGGGTGACTTAGTAGGTTAAGCATCTGCCTTTGGCTCAGGTCATGATCCCAGGGTCCTGGAATCAAGTCCCACTTCAGGCTCCCTGCTCAGCGGGGAGTCTGCTTCTCCCTCTACCCACCTCCCCCTGCTTGTGATCTCTCTCTCTCAAATAAATAAAATCTTTTTTAAAAAATCAAAAATAATAATAATAAAATAAACTCCTGGGACGCCTAGGTGGCTCGGTTGTTAAGCAACCTGACCTTCGGCTCAGGTCATGATCCCATGCTGCTCAGCGGGAAGCCTGCTTCTCCCTCTCCCACTCCCCCTGCTTGTGTTCCCTCTCTCGCTGCCTCTCTCTGTCAAATAAATCTTAAAAAAAAAAAACCTCCTGAGCAGGTGTTACTATTATCCCCACAAGAAATATCAAAATTAAGTAACTCAGCCAAGATCACACAACAGGTAAACAGTGGAGCTAAGATTTAAACATAGGCAGTCTGGCTTTAGAGTCCCTGTTCCTAATTATTCCTCTATACTGCCTCTTGCAAATGGACAAGATATAAACAAATGTTCCCTGAAGTGAGCAAACACCGAGTAAATCACACTAGGTGACTTATCATTTTGAACCCACTAACATAAAACTGGATGCTTTTCTATGAGAATTCCCTAACAGACCCAATCTTTGTCCTTCTGTCTGACTGTATGTTCACTGGAGGTTGAAGATACGTTATCCCCTAATCCTTACGACAAATCTGCAAAAGGTTAGCAGGTATTACTGGCTCAATTTAAAGATGTGTAAATCAAGACTGAAAAGTTAAAGCAGTTTGTTCAAACACAGCTAGTTAGTGACAGAATCTAATTCAAATTTACATCCCTCTACTCCAAAGTATATATACTTGTCTTACTATTCAGTATTCCTAAATCCCTTAATATGAAACTGGCACTAGAATGATTCTCAAAACACAAACAACAGCAAATGTTCTATATGCTCTATATAAATAGTGGAGAATGCCAGGATACTTGTAAGAGAGGTATCTGTAAAAGCATCTAGTTTCACTACTGAATTATATTAATGCTTGGATCATACTGGTATTCCCAGAAGGAAGTGATACCTAAGAGAGGGAAATATGGTATCTGCCACTCTTAAGAACCATTATTTATCCTACAAGCAAAAACTAAGTCAGTCTTCACTGCACATTGCAATATATTAAAGCATTACAGGGGCACCTGGGTGGCTCAGTTGGTTAAGCAACTGCCTTCGGCTCAGGTCATGATCCTGGAGTCCCGGGATCGAGTCCCGCATCGGGCTCCCTGCTCGGCGGGGAGTCTGCTTCTCCCTCTGACCCTCCCCCTCTCATGCTCTCTGTCTCCCATTCTCTCTCAGATAAAGAAATAAAAAATCTTTAAAAAAAAAAAAAAAGCATTACAGACTGAACCAAACTTTAGAATCTCTCAAATATATCAATGAAAATCTAATTCTTCTTAAAGACTCAATAGTCTACCTGTACATTTCATATATACATTTTACAGATTTTTATTAACTACCTGTCAAGAGCAAAAAAATTCTTAGAGCTGTAGAGATGATCCTGTACCAGTGATGTTCACATCTCTTGGTAGAGCCCTAGAAGTCCCACAGTGGGGCACAAAGCATGTACATCTGCATTGGAGACAAGGAAGCAGTGGGAGAGCAAAACTGCTTGCCTGGCTTCAACCCCAGCATCTTTGTTCCATAGGACACCTTTTCTATTCCCCTCATGGGGCCCTCTGTAAGATTTTATTTGAAAGAAAAGAGGTTTACTGCTAAAAAGACACAAACCAAAAAGGAACAGAAATTCAGTTTTATCTATACATGGGGAAACTGAGGCCCAAAGAGGTATAGCAACTTATCCAAGGAAACTGTTGCCCCAACTAGAACCTGAGTTTCCAACTCCCAATCCAGAGAATTATATTACTATCAGGGAGAAACGGAGAGAACATCAAACACCGTAATGCAAGCTAAATGCAAAAACAGGACTCCATTTAGTCACGCTACATTTACCAGGGGCCAAGATCCCTGTGGGCTAAGGAAAGACTGGTCTTAGAGCACACTGGCATCTAAGACAGGGAAATTTCTGCAAACTCAGCGCCCTGGGGTGAAGTCATTCTCACATGAGGCAAGTGAAGAATTCACAGTGCCTACCCACCCGTCACAAGCTGCCAAGGGATGCACCGAACTCCCTAACACCAAAACAGTTGTGAAGTCCTCAAGTTATGGAGGAAAGGGGGCAGCTCTTCAGGGAGTAAGAGATTCAGAATCAAGCCCAAAACCTCTCTCCCATCAGACCAATGCAGACCTTCCAAAGCTTTACAAAGGAGGTTCAGAAAGCTGGAAATGAGGCTCCGTTGTGGGTCTGGAGCTCCAAACAAAGGGCCAGCCCAATCACAGAGTTGATTAAAGATGGGAGAGTAAAATAATACTCTCACACTCCCTGGAAGTGTTTTCCTATTCCTAGCAGGGGGTGCCGAGGGCCCCTCATTCGTATAGCAGCCTGAGACCCAAAAGCCAGCAGGGTTCTCTGGCCCCAGTATGAAGAGAGCTAATGAGGATGAGGATGACAATGGTGATGATACCTTCAATCCATTCCTCCTACTTGCAAGCACTGTGCTAAGTGCTTTACATACAGCATTTCATGTAACCCTCACAACTCACAGGTAAAGTTAAGTATAGCTATTTCCATTTCACAGAGGAGAATGCAAGGCTCAGAAGGTTTAAGTTACTTGCCTAAGGTCAAAGGATCAAATTAGTGACAGAACCAAAACTCAAATCCAAAGCCAGTTATGTATTTTCTATCACACAATGCCAAGTTGTTTAACCTCAGTCTTACCATCTGACAAATGGTACCATCTATCCCACCTCCCTTACAGGGTTGTATTAAGGATCAAGTGAAATCACTAATACAAACATGATCTGAGGTTTCTACCACCTAAACTCCAGTGTGAAGACCCCTGACCTTTGTGGAGAGAAGATGGAGATCCAGAATCCCAATCACCTCACTTTATTTGGGTCAAGCTAATGAGATTTTGTGAGCTAATAATGAGGTTCCTTTCTCCTACTCATCAGGCCCATATTAAATATACGGAAAACAATGGTGCTATTCTAAAGGCCATCCTGTGGGATGGTAAGGAGAAAAGGGAAAGGGTGCCAGGTTTCAGAATTGGCATTCCGATCATCCCCTTGGCCTTGGGTACTCACTAAGGTCCAGCTTTCTCATCAACAAACCCTGCTCTGCCAACTCACAGAGCTGCTATAATGAAAAAAAGAAGGGGCAGTTGAACAATTGAACTTTTCTCTTTCTACAAGACTCAACACGGATTTGTCATCCTTCCTGAGGAGCGCCTGGGTGGCTCAGTCGGTTAAGCGTCTGCCTTCGGCTCAGGTCATGATCCTAGGGTCCTGGGATCAAGTCCCGCTTTGGGCTCCCTGCTCTAAATTCTTCCCATTGCAGTGCAAATCTGGTAGCTGTTAATATTTTCATAGCACTTTTGCATTTATAAAGTATGTTCACCTATATGATCCCATTTAGTCCTCACATTCACCCCTGATGTAGGTATTACCATTATTCCTCATTTACAGATGAAGCAAATGGAGCTTAGGGACATTCACTAACTTACCCAAGATCACGTGGCTAGTAAGGCCAGAGTCAAGACTCAGGGCAATTATTTCGCCACAGGAGACACCATCCTGAATTTTAAATTCTGACTGACTATAAAGCCTCAGGCTGACCCTTAAGAGCCTCTCCTAGATAATTCAGTCTCCCCAGTCCATCAGTGTACTGACTCAGCTTCTACTCCTTTCTACCTCACCACTTTCTCCCCACCCTTCTGCCATCTATCAAAACCCCATAAGGAGTGGTGTCCAGATAATAACAATGTACCCTAGATTCAACTGCCAGTTTTAACTTAAATTTACCACTAGGTGGAGCTAATCTCAACAATCCAAGAAGCTCATGGGTTAGCTCACTGGCAAAGAGCAGAAGGGGCCAGGGTAAAATGTAGCTCAATAAATTGTTTAAAAGCAAGATATAGATGGCATGGTACTGGGACAAGCTTGCCCACCTTTTTGAGGTTATGCCCCAATAGCCCATGATCACGGAGTTAAGAAAGAATTCTGCTTATGGCTCAAAAGCACTGAATATCTGCAAACCCCTCTAATTCCTGCCTCTGAGACTGGCCATGTGACTCCATACCAATTTACAGCTCAACCACAAACTAAGACCCTATCCAATCAAATGTTAATTCATCGGTATCAGGCCAGAACACAAAGGGAGCCGCTACCTGTTTAATCACTCAGACTTAGTTCAATCCACCCAGGACTAAATATTCACTGACAAAAGCGGGGAATAAAGCCACGTAACACTGGCCCACACCCTGCCAAAAAAGGTTTGACAGAAGTGTGCATATGTGTGCTGGGGGGGGGGGATGATGACACACAACGGAGGACATCTACATCAGAGGAACAAAGTGACCTTGACCTTGTTTTTTAAGTTAGCAAGAGACTTCATCTCCTAGAAGTCCAATTTACTCTGTTGGAATAACTTCAATTTCATACTCACTTCTAGTACTAACTTTACACTATTTGGAATACGGTTTGGTGTACTCTCTGCAGGTGAACTGGAATATTCGTGAGGGGAATGAAAAAGATATCCATCTCCAGTGAAATTATACTTGTCTTGAAATTATCAGGGAAATATAGCTCCCTACATTCTAGCTTTGAGTTAGAAAACCTTAGCTGATCTCCATAACTCAAGTAACTGCTCTCTCTCACACTGCTGCCTAAGATTTAATTACTTAGGCATCTGCCCAAACTATCTCAGTGCCAGTTCACCAATAAATTATATGACAATGAACTCTCTACACGTTCTTTTCTGGTTAAGGAGTCAAGAACTGAATGCTGGTTGGAACCACAAGTTTGGAAAATCTCTTTCCTCAAAGAACAGTTAAACTGAAGACTTATGACCCAAAATTACTCTAAAATTCACGTCAGATATAAATGAAACCTTAAGAAATCATTTAGTGACATCGTTCTCAAACCTGGAGGAACACTAAAATAATCCGATGAGATTTAAAGAAATGATGCCCCTCAAAACATAATTTGAAAAAAAAAAAAAAATTAAGTGATAAATTTAAGTGACCCTATCTCCAGAGATTGCCTAAAATGGCCCCAGGCATTATTTTCCTTTTTTTAAAAAATTAGCTCCCTAAGTAACATTCACACAACCAGAGTTAAGAACCACTGAGGTGGGGCACCTGGGTGGCTCAGACGGTTGAGCAAACAACTCTTGATTTCTGCTCAGGTCATGATCTCTGGGTCCTGGGATGGAGCCCCGCTTCAGCTCTGTACTCAGCAGGCAGTCTGCTTGAGATTCTCCCTCTCCCTCTGCTCTTCCTCCACCTCCCCCACTGCATGTTCTCTAAAATAAATAAATAAATAAATCTTAAAAAAAGAAAGAAAAGGAAATGAAAACCACTGAGGTGTGCACTGGTCCCCAAACATATCTAACCAAGGTTCTACCTGGGAAGCTTTTAAAAATTAAATTGATTCCCAGGCCCCACCCCATACCTATACATCAGAATCTCAGAGGAATTTTTTTTTTAAGTTTCCCATTAATTGTTGACCAAGCAGGCAACGGACTTGTATCTGAGACCCCAATGATGATTAAATGCCTAATTATTTTACAGATAAAGAGCCTGGGAGAGTCAAAGCTACCTGCCGAAGGGCACGCTGGGTTAGGGCTGTCCTGCCCCACTATCTCCAGTGCCCAGTACGGAACAAGCCATCTGATGATGTGTGCCATGGGCAGGCACACACAGACAAGACTTTTACTTTCTTGATAGCCATTCCAAGGGCAAAGAGACCAAATGGTTATTCAAAAAAAGCTATCAAATTTGCAAGGAAAATTCCAAGTAGAAGTCAGGATCCCACATCTATTTTATTCTCTGCTATATCTTCAGGGCCTTATTAAGTACTTTAAAAAAAACTATTTTTGAATTTACTATATATGAATGAATGAATGAATGAATAAGTGGTACAGACTTCAGGCTTGGCTATATGGAATCTTCTGCACAATGAAATACGAGAAATTAAATGTGCTTGACTTGCACCCCCTTTGGCTCACCAGGCTCACCATGAGAAGTCCACTCTTAGATAACTACTGCTCTCTGGAACCAGGCTCCAGCACGAGAAGCTTGGAGCCAACCTGAGCCAAAGCTGAAACCTGGAGGAAAGGTCCAACTGACCCATTAGTGAGAGAAAAATAAGCTTGTGGTAAGCCAGAGGGTTAGGGTGCTTTATAAGGCAGCATCAAGCAAAAGCTAATGAAATGAGGCTTAAGAAAAAGGGAAGGCACTTTGGAAAAAACTCAAAGTAATATACTGTATAAACTTAAAAGTATTTAAACAGTCCCAGAAAGAAAATAGTAAGGCAAGGTCTTCTGTTGTTCTATGTTTAAAGGATCACGCTCTGAAGTTGGGGGAACTCGGAGTAAGGCTTACAGGCAACAAGGAGATCTGAATTAGGAATATGATTTCAAGCTACTTCCCTCAGAAGTCATTCAGAGTTACCCTAACCAGGAAGAGCTCAGGCCCTCCCAAAAGATAATGAAGTCTCCACTTCCTGGTGAAATGCTGTCCCTTCCCCACAGGTTATACACCAAATCTCCAACAGTAGGTTAGCGGTACCCAGGGGGACTAAGTTCCAATCCTCCTCAAGAAGCAAGGTCCTTGTGTACCAGAGTTTCTTAGCACGGAGTACTCAAAAACTACTAATAATATCAAAATGGGAGGAGAAAAAAATTAAATAGTCCAAACCTAACAACAAAGAAAAAGAAATACCATTATTTTTATCCATTCTATAAAGACAGCAATTATGATACCAGCAGGTTTAATGACAGCTTTTCAAAACCAAAAAAAAAACTACTACATTAACAGTACAAATTTTAAGAGGTATTCTGACTACAACACGAAGACTGAGGACAAATACACCTTAGAATGAAGGAAATAACTGCAATTGGTGCTTTCATACCATCATCCTCCCTTTCCCCTTGGAATATGCTCCCCTACTGGCACAAAATCCAGCTCTAAGGGTACAACTTTAACAAACCACAAAACCTATTTTTAAGACCTTCAGTAAAACATTTGATATTTTAGAAAACCAGTGATGTTATTAGTGTCATATTAGCCTAAATGTTGTACATTTTGCCACAAGCTAAGCCTGCTAAGGACTGTTTTAGATAATCCTTTTCCAACCTCTACGTCACACTCCCTGAGTAGTATTAGTCACTAAGCCAAGATGACGGACAAGTCTGTTAAGTCAAACAGAAAACAGAATTTAAATAGAAAACAATGTTAACTTCATCCATTTGCCACCCATGTTCTTCTGATATGTGGAAGTCATATTAAAAATGTTTAATTAGGGATGCCTGGGTAGCTCAGTGGGTTAAACATCTGACTCTTGATTTCAGCTCAGGTCCTGATCTCAGGGTCATGAGATCGAGCCCCATGTCAGGGCTCCACGCTCAGCAGGGCATCCGCTTGAGATTCTCTCTCTCCCTCTCCCCACCAGCTCATGCTCTCTAAATAAATAAATAAAATCTGTATAAGAAAATATTTAGTTAGAAAACTGTTAGCTTAAATCAATCCCCTTGCCTTTGTTGTTCTTCTGATACATGGATATTTCATTGACACAACCATGTGACCTTTATTTCACTCATTCATTCTTGAAATCATGTACCATCCAATGACTATTTTTATTTTTCTTTTTTTAAAGATTTTATTTATTTGACAGAGAGAGACATAGTGAAAGAGAGAACACAAGTAGGGGGAGTGGGAGAGGGAGAAGCAGGCTTCCCGCAGAGCAGGGAGCCCGATGCAGGGCTCAATCCCAGGACCCTGGGATCATGACCCGAGCCGAAGGCAGACGCCTAATGACTGAACCACCCAGGTGCCCCCAATGACTATTTTTAGAGCTATCTCTCATGTGTCAAACACTACGCTAGGCCAGGGACACAGCAATAATCAGGATGGACCTATGTGCCACTGTACTAAGAACTAGGGATATACGGTCCCTGATCTCTAGGCTCTCAGAGCACAATCCCGGTACCTCTCCCTAGCAGGGTCAACAAGGAGTAAGAAACATTGGTTAAAACAGTAAAGCTTAGATCTGCCTCTTCTTAACCCCTTCCCAACCAAGCCACCCAGCTTAGCTCCAGCACAGCATGGAATCAAGCCAAACATGATTCCACTTAGAAAACCACCAAAATGAGGTTACGCTGTACCAACAGCTCTTAGCTTCTAAGACTCTCCTACAGATCAGTATAATGCCCTTAAGGTAAATGAATCATTCCTGTCGCCTAAAGAAAATGTGTCCCATACTCAGATTCACAGCACAGAATCTGGAATCTGATGGAAGCAGTCTGGATAACAATCTAGGAGCAATGGTTCTCCAACTTGGCCATGTTCTGGAAATACACGGAAAGCTTTTGAAAAACCCACTGCTCAAGCTGTACTCCAGTAAGCAACAAAGTCTGAAAAGCACTGATACAGAAAACTTGAGAAAAAAACTGGCCGCTTTCTAACTAACCAATGGATGAGAGAGGTGTGCTGCCATTCCCTCCCAACAACATGAGCAGTGAGCTTCCTGAGCATCACCTTCACTAAGGACTGCTATGAACCCACTTGCCAAACTTGGGAGAAGGCACAAACCTGAACATACTGAGGGGAAACCACCACCTCAAACTGAAGACCAGAAAGGCAATAAAGTACATAAAAAATAATAATAATAATAATAAAGCTTTAAAATCTTATCCCAACGTTTGTTAGAAATTGACGTTACTAAGAGTCAAGTTCCCACTCCTAGGTATCTAAAAAGAGGCGGAGGGAAAAGAACAACCCCCAGGCTGGCTTGTGAAGGGTTTTTTGTTTAATACATCTGAAAAAAATGCATATACAAAGAATTGAGACATGAGAAAGCATTGGTTCAACACTAATGAATCTACAAGAATTAGGATTTGGGGAAGGTGGAGATTACCTAAACATTTTTAAAAACTGGAAACTGCAACCAAAATAAGTGGATAAAATCCCTATGAACACTTATGAAGAGTCTTCATAAGACTCCATGATTTTTTTTATTAAACTAGAGAGCCTTAACTAGCTACTCTAGGGTTCCTCATATGTAAAACAGAAATAAGGGGATTCCCCTGACTGGTCCCCATGTTGTTAAATGTTCTCCCCACCCCCACCCACACCCCCAGCTTCTTCATGAAGCAGGTCTCCATCCTCCCAACTTGAAAGAGGATGTGCATCATTCCATAGACATCTGTCTCCTAGCGCCACCCCTCACATTTCCTCGATTTACCAGGTCTTTAGCTGTGTTCTAGGAACACCGTATCATACACTATTAAGCTGGAATCTATGCTAAGCATATAAGACAATGACTGACAGGGAAAAAAAATGTTTTTTAATTACGTACTCAATCCATTTGGTGTATTTCAAAAGGTGCAATACTTTTCTTCATTTATCAGTGGAAGAAGTTAGAAATTAACTTCAAAAAAAAAAAAAATCAGCAAATGGCAAACAAATTTCCTTGAAAGTCACAGTCACATATATAGTGCATCCTAGAAAAGAGGAGGGGCAAGACAGGTTCCACCCACTTTCATGAGTTTCATCAAATACTGGGCCTACTCAAGGGTGGAGAGAAAAGGCAACTTTCAAAAAGGAGTATGTTATTAAATGAGGCATTTACTATACTCCTTCCTAAGAGCACCAGGTGGGGAACAAGTTTTCTAAACTAGATCTAGGAAGTGGAATGTGGAATCAATCCGTCCTCCTCCCCTTAAGGGCTGTCCAATGGTTAATGAATTTAAAAAACATGACTAAATAAAAACCAACCCCACACACACTCCCCGCACCCCACCTCCCTCCCCCGAAAAAAAAAAAGAAAAAAGAAAAAAGAAAAACAAAACAAAACCTAAATGTCCCAGATCATTCTCCAGAGTGGATGGAGCCCAGGAGCAGCTTCAACAACCCAAATTAGTCTGTTACAGAGTCATCACAAGCATGCCTTGCTTTTAAACAAAAAAAAAAACAAAAAAAAAACAAAAAAAAATTGAAACAACAAAACAAAAACTAGTACTAATCACTTTTCTGACAATACACAATTACTCAAATTAACTAGTAATGAGAGGGGGAAGGGGACCATACCTACGGGCCTTGTCTCACACGAGTGCATGTGGGTAGGTGCAGGGCATTTGTCATTATTGCAAAAACGAATTTTAATCTTTAATCTTTAGTTTGATTTAACATTGCTTTTAGTACGATGCTGACACCAGCTGTGCGGAAAGGGCTCTGGAGAGATGTTCATAGCAGCACACACCTGCGGCTCTTCTTCGGTTCGGGAGGCTCCAGGGCAGCCAGTATTGCTTCGTCAAATACATTCTTTAGGCCTTTCTGAAAAGGGGTAGAAAGAAAAAAATGGGCAGTCTGATTTTCAGTATAAAAAAGCCGAAGATCAAATTAAAAACATTCAAACCCCCAAGAGTCGGCAAAGAACGAAACGTTAAAACAACTCTGAATCTCAACACAATCATCCCACTTCACCAAGTTCTGTCCGGGAAGGACACTGGAAGGATCCAGCAATTCAGGAGCAGAGGAATGGATATTCATGAATGAGACAGTGGTCCTCTGAGAAAGCTTTTTGCAGACCAATGTATGTCACAAGAAGCGAACAAGCCACATGTGTCATTTGCTCATTCAATGAGTTGTGTAATATGCCGCTGAAACATTTTACATAAAAACAAGTGAAGCAGCTCTGCATTCCAATGAAACAGCGGAGTATGGAACAGGACCGAAGGGCGAGCAGCCAGCAGCGGCATCCTTGTTACATGGAAGGCGCAGGCAAGGATGGAGAGCGCAGCTACCAAGGCTGCGTCAAAGACCTTCACTCTGAACTCCCTGCATCCCACCGATCAGAGCCAGGGGGCTCAAGGAAGCAAAATGTGGGCACCTGATACATATGTAAAACTAGAGCCAGTCAGTGCAACAGGAATAAAGCTTCATCAGGCATTTATACAAACAAGTGCATATTTTTAATTTCAAAATTTGAAGGTAACCACAATTGTATGTTTCCCTCACAACAATAAAATCAGAAGCAGGAAAATATAAAGGTGGCAGCTTTACATCTCGACATTAACAAACCTTAAGTCAACTGTTAAAATGGATGCTATTCTTAAAAGATAGTGTAACAAATGATTTCATAAAGCAGTAGCAGATACATTAATACCTTTCCCACCCCAGACTGACAAATACTCCACTACAGCACAGACAGCCAAAGCAATAGCAACACAAAGTTTCACTGCACAAAAGAAAACCAGAGAAGAATCCTCCCTTCCCCGTTACACTCTACTAGTAGGTCACCCTTTTTCCATAAAGTTTGTCATGCAATTACAATTACAATTGATCATAAGAGTAAAATGATGTTTGTGTTATTTTCTCCATCTAGAGCTAAGAAGTGTTAAAACTCTTATTTTTTCCAAGAGAACATTCTTAATGCCACACCAAGTTCCCTTTTGCAATAGTAATCCAAACCAAAAAGCTCTGAGTATCAGGCAACTCAAGAAGCAGAAAATTAAACAAGTCCAACTTGACTACTGATCACAAAAAATATTCTATAAGATATTGCATTCTTAATCAAAAACTAATACAGAGGTTGCTCTTAGGTGGTGAGTAAAAAGACGCAGAGGCTTTCAAACAGGATGGTTTTATTCCTTTGTTTTTAAATGCTCTTTCTACAGTAGTGGGACAGGAAGCAGCAGCAAAGAGGGGAAGGAGAAAACAGTTTAGAATATACAGCACTTCCTTTTGGGTTGAGTTTCCGGAGGCTCGAGGGCAGCTAGGATAGCCTCATCAAACACATTCTTCAGACCTCTCTACAAGACAGAGGGGAGGAGAGAGAATAGCAGCCAGGTTAGAGGATTAGAAAGACTAGCAGATACAATAGCAGTCTGGATTAAATGGGCTGAATTCACAGAAGCAACGTGCCTTCAGAAAATTAAGTGCCAGAAAGCTAGATCTTAAGCCCATTATCAGGACAGTAGATAATTGAACAGAAACTTCTTACATAAAAAGGGTTAACTGAGCAAGAAAGCAATTTTTATGGAAATGCTGTACGTTGACTTCTAAAACAATCACACTTTGAAAAAACAACATTTTAATGAAAATAATGCCTGGAGAAAAAAATGGATATGTAAACAAAACACAGATGGCTTGGATAAGCCTTGTAGAACTCCCGAGTATTTCCAATGAGAAGAATGGCACACACATTCTGGAACTAAATCGATTACAATTTCAGGCTTCTGTGAATTCAGCCCCTGAATAACTGAAGGACACAAACAGACTTACAGGCATGCTACATGTTTCTAGATTCAATGACATATCTGGATGGGATTAATCAGGATTTAGAGTGTATCAGTTTCCCAGAACAAAATGGTTCAGACATTTAGAAAGAATGTTAACTGTTCAACAGTACCACATGGGAGAAGTTTAAGGAACAGACTCTAGAAACAGCATACACTTCAGTTATTCAGTAATGTTATTAGAGCAAGTAACCACCACCCAAGTCATAGGAAAACAAAGAATGGGGTCCTTGAATGAGTTTTAGCAAGCAGTCCAATGCTTTAAGATGTCTTCATGGATATCAGAGCATAAAGCATGGAGTGAAAACAAAGAATATTCTCAGATCTACAGGGATTAAGATGCAGAAACACACTTACACCTCAGGCAGAACTCCAATGTGACAGGGTGACTCAGCAGCACTGGTGCCTTGGGCCCAGGTCTACAGACTCACCTAAACTCACCTAAATCTGAAGCCACAGGTTTACCACCCAAAGAGGTTTCACGCGTTCTTTAAGTCAGTTTGATTCCAAGTAAAAATCTCCCGTAAGTCCCAGAACACAGCTCCAGTAACAAGTACCAGGCCCAGACTACCCCAGGTATTCCCACCCCAACCCTAGGCATCCCAGAAGACTGGCACCCACACATCCCATGAGGTACAAAATAAATGAGAAATAACATTAAGTACTTAAAAAGAAGCAAAGAAGTTAAAAAGTTTTCTTCTATGTCTTTTACAAAGTAGAAATGTTAAACAAAAGTAACGTTCCTATGAAATTCTTTCTACACTATCTCAGAGCAAACTCTGGTAGTCAAATATAAAAGGAAAAGGGAAGGGTGGAAAGGGAAAAGCATTTTATAAAGGAAAAAAAGAGGACCATGAGAAACTAGGGCACCCCTTCATAAAAAGCAAATCCTTTCTTGCTTACTGACAAAGATAACTAATCCCCTAAAAAACAAAACAAATATTTGCTTTACCCATACTATCTGATATAAAGAGTTCAGTTTTAGAGGAACCAACAAACAGAATCTAGAGTCCTAAAAGTTCTATCTCCCAAACACAACCAGACACCCCATTTTCTATCTTCTCTTTTGACTTTTCCAAACGTCAAAATCTGGTAAGAAAAATGTAGTTGCTAAGACCTTTTCAAATTCCTACTGTCTGCAAAGTGAGTGACTTACTGTATAAACCTGTTCATATTGTAAAAAATCTTAAATGGAAGCATCCAATTCTTTAAACTTCACCAGTGACCTAGAATTGGATCCACATGGTCTATTTGCCTCCATTTCCCCCAAAGGCAACCCATACTTGGAGGAGAGGGGTATGCGAAGGATGCATACAGAGTCAGTTATAATCTGACACATGTGTTCAACATATATCCTTCTCCAACACACACACACACACACACACACACACCCTCTCACTTTTCTCATGATGGTGTCAAAACACAAGCATCAGGCTTTTTTTTTTTTAAATCTCAGTCAGTGCTGTGTGTGAGAGGATATAAGATCTTCTGAACTTGAAAATATCTGCTTTTGCAACAGAACTGAACTGCCAAGGAAAACCGGGGGTGGGAGAATGATTTTAGACCTGGAAGTTAACCTGCGGAATACCCAGCTAAGCATAAAAATGTTATCTTTAAATATCCAACCTAGCACTGAATTGGAGATTATTAAATTATGTCTAGGCCATACACACTAACACGTAGTACATGCATAAAAGGTTAATTATATATGCCATTTGCCTTAGTATACATATAATCAAGAATCCAATAGTGTTTAAAAAAACTTAATAAAAAGAGCAATTACCTAAACAAGTAAGCATGATACATATACATGGATTTAATGTAATTATAAGAAACCTCTTTAGCCCTACCCTATTCTAATTAGACATGTTTACTCAGTGTTCAAACCTCAAAGCACCAGTACCAAGAGAATAAAATATTTCTGTGCTATTTCCATAATTTTTTCCTTTGCCCCCAGAACAGTACTCAAAGGGGAGAATCAGTCAATAATACCATGAGGGTGGAAAAGATGAAACCACACAGATCAGTTATAGCTCCCACTCTTAATAAATTCTAACACTGTTCCCTATCCTCAGAATCTGATGTTTCCCATCAAACTAGGAGAAGAACTCCAATTAAATTATTCAGAAAGGGACAGAAGGATAGAGAGGACCACAGGAGGAAGGAATGTCTCTAAAAACACAAGAACTGATGCTTTTATAAAGCATGCTTGAGAAACAGCCAAGGCAGCTTTCTCTAAAATTAAAGTCTCAATTACTATGACTAATTCCCTATGTCATTTGAATTACCCCAGAAACTGTAGCATCAGTGGTGAGAATTGGTAAGAAAAGATCAGATATTTAGATAAAAATTTAAGTGTCTGGGGGGGAGGGGGAACCATTCACATACTCTCTTGTAAGTTAGTGCTAATCTGGAACCCTCCCATAAAATTTAACACAATCCCTGACTACTACAAATGAGTCAGTACAATATGGGAGCTCACCAACACAAGAGTTTTACTCAGAGCTTAATAATTTTCTCCATAAACACAGAACGTCTAGCAAAAGAATATATACTATGAAGCTGGTCCTAGTCTTCCTGGGCAGCTTTCTTGAGCACCGCAGACCACGGTTAAAAATAACCCCCAAATCCTGATACTCTTAAGAAACTACCCAACTGTAAATAAATAAGGGGCTACACAGTCCTCACCTGTGTGAGTGCAGAACACTCCACATACTTGACAGCCTTCAGGTCACGGGCCAGCTTTTCAGCAGTCTCTGGAGTGATAGGCTTCTGTTTGTTCTTGGCAAGTTTCTCAATCGTAGAGGGGTCATCTCGGAGATCAATTTGGGTCCCAACAAGCAAGAAAGGAGTCTTTGGACAATGGTGAGTTATTTCAGGCACCCACTAGAGAAAAAGTATTTTAAAAAATACATCTGCATTAATCCACAAGCCTCTAAAGCTTTTACTTTTTTTAAGATTTTATTTATTTATTTATTTGACAGAGAGAGAGAGACAGCGAGAGAGGGAACACAAGCAGCGGGAGTGGGAGACGGGGAAGCAGGCTTCCCACCGAGCAGGGAGCCCGATGCGGGGCTTAATCCCAGGACCCTGGGATCATGACCTGAGCCGAAGGCAGACACTTAACGAGTGAGCCACTCAGGCGCCCCAAGCCTCTAAAGCTTTTTACAACAACTCAACAGAAGTTCTGTGGCCAGCTTTTTCAGGACAAGAGTATCTGACCAACTCACCTTTTCCTTCACATTTTCAAATGAGGATGGAGAGACCACTGAAAAACAGACTAGAAATACATCTGTTTGTGGATAACTCAGCGGTCGTAATCTGTCATAATCCTCTTGCCCTGGAGGAAAAAAAATTGGAGAAGTCAGCAACTGAATCTTGGTGTCCTCACAGCATCAAAATCATGAGTCAGTCAACAGATTAAGCATGCAGCCAACAGCATGCTGACCATTACTGACAAAACAACTTACTAATCTAATAAAATGTATGGCTTTTGTAATATAATACTTGATGACATTCTTACCCAGCTAATTCTATTTAGTATTTCAATCCCTGAAAACAGCAATGAATCCATTATACATTAGTTTTTATTACCAATTTGTAGTTTTCAATCTTTGTGTCCATCAGCAACCCAACGACAACGTAATAAAAACAGTGAGCTATTGCTACAGAAATGGTTAAAATCAATCCTACTCAGATCTGGTTAAGAAATAATCACAGTGAAACCATCTAAGGAAACAAAAATCTCAGTGAAACCCAGTTGACAAAATCCACTGCCCATCATGATTACCAAAGCATATTCATAGGCTCTTAGTTACTGTGTGCATTAAGACCAGTGTATGAAAATGAGAACGCCTAAGAAAAAAAATAACTTGGCAAGAATCAATGGATGCCACATCTATGTGAGGATTATCCTAGTGAAAATTAGGATATTTGTATGGTCTTACAGACTGTTGATAAACCGCAAGGGGAAGAATGGAACTATACTGCCAAGAAATTTGGACATCACATTGACTGAGTCATTAAAATTACTATCACCAGTGAATGGCAGATGAATATCATCTGCCCCTAGATTTATATCCTGAGAAAGACACATCCCTAATGTACTATTCCATACATAATCTGAACCTAATCATGAGAAAACACAGACCAAATCCAAAGTGTGGAATGTTTTATAAGGGGAGGAAAGGGAGAAGATGCACCTGTATTCTATAAAAATAATGTCATGAGAAACAAAACGAAAAAAGGGGGGGCTGAAGAACTGATCCAAATTAAGAGACTAAAAAGACATGACAACTAAATGCTATACGTGATCCTGTACTGAAAGCAGAAAACACTGGACTCAGCTAAGCTGACAAAGCTGGAATAGAGATGTTGGATTCAAGTTCTGTATCAATGTTACATTTCCATAAGTTGCTTACTGTTAGACAAGAATGTCTCTGTTCTTAGGAAATACATAATTATTCAAGGCTAAATGGCTACGCTGTCACCTTACTCTCAAACAGCTCAGGGAAAAACAATTCATGTGCATATTGTATTGAAAGAGATTAATAAAGCAAATAGGGCAAAATGCTAATTGGTAAATCTGGTTAAAGGATGTATGGAAGCTCCTGGTACAATTCTCTCAACTGTTCTGTAGGCTTGAAAATTATTTCCAGATAAAAAGTTTTTAAAATATCTATACACATTTCCGGGGCACCTGGGTGGCTCAGTCGTTAAGCGTCTGCCTTCAGCTTAGGTCATGATCCCAGGATCCTGGGATCGAGCCCCACATGGGGCTCCCTGCTCTGCAGGGAGCCTGCTTCTCCCTCTCCCTCTCCCCCTGCTTGTGTTCCCTCTCTCGCTGTGTCTCTCTCTGTCAAATAAACAAACAGAATCTTAAAAAAAAAAAAAAAAAGTATCGATACACATTTCCAAAACCATGAGGGGAGGGGAGGAGTTGCCAGAACAGGGTTTAACACTCCAATTTCAAAAATGAGCTACAGCAATCCTATGTTTTAAAAGAATGGTTAAGTACTAAGTGCCACTGAACTGTACACTTAAAAATGGTTAAAATGGTAAATTCTATATTATATATATTTTACCACAATAAAAAATATTTAAAGGGGAGAAAAGGAGAGTTAAATATTTTGTATGCCAGTGAAAATGTTTTTTTACCAGCATTGAGAGAGAATACAAGAATTTAGGGTAGCTATCAAAACATGATAATTAAAGATATTACTGTTATTGCCACTTGAATAAGCAATACATTGTGACTAGACAATAAAGGATCTATCTTCAGGACAATAAAGAAATTAAAAGTTAAACGAAAAGGGAAATGGAAGGAGATTACAAAAAAATAAAATCGTCATCACCACCTCTAATATTGATTGCATGCTTACTCTTAATATTCTAGGGTCAGAGTCAAAGGCTTTAAAGGTATGCACTTACAAGTGTAACTTTCACTTCTTAAATTATAATGTAGAATGTATAATTACAGACATGGAAGAGATTTAAAAAGAAAAGAACGGGCTTAAAGAAAATAAAATCAGCCAAACTCCTTAACTCTCTCAATCTAAACAGCCTGAGCTCTAACACTGGCTGGAGCTTTGACACATTACATACCAAAGCTCCAATAAAACAAAACAAAAAATAAATTCTAAAATAAGATAAAGCTGGTAAGAACAGATACTACACTAAAGCAACTAACCAAGCCTTATTAAAAAAAAAAAAAAAGTACATTCACACACCTTTTCTTAGCTTTATTCTCTATTCAAATGGAATGAATATATTTCAAAAAAATTAAGCCTGACATAGACTAGAAAAGGGTTTCATTTTTAGTCATTCAGCTGCTGCAATCAATCCGTGTTCGTGCACATCAAAAACAAATCCAACTCTATATTCCTGAGCACCACTAAGAGCATCTAAATGAGTGTCCAATGTGTTACATGCAATGAACCTTCTACTCAGGTGAAGACAGAAAACAAATAGCCATTCTTTTTTGAATACTAGGTCCAAAGCAGTATTGGTCAGTCCGTTTATTTGTAATAAACAAACCCTCAAAGCTAGAAATCTTTCTTTTCCTTTCCCAAGGAGAAAAAAAATCAGAAATGAAATTGTTCAATAAACAGAAATGAGGTTACCTAACCTCTACTTCTGCTTCAAGTGCTACTTTTTTTTTTTTTTTTTTTTTTTTTAAAGAATGTTAACTTCCTCAAGAAGGCAGTGCCTGGATGGAGACTCAGAAGATAGTGAGGGTAGAGGGAGAAATTCAAGGCTGAAGGGGTGTTATGAATTACTGTGTTTTGTTCAGAGAACCATCAGCATTTCACTGTTGTCAAAGCTGAATTAGGAGCAATAAGACTGGAAATGTGACAAAGGGCAAATCCACAGCACCCCTCGGATGTTCTGTTCCTCTGAAGCTGTAACACAGTTTCTCAAAAGGACACCGTTTTATATCCAGTGTGCATGTCTTCAAAAAAATAATAAATTTTTTTCTCTTCATAATGCAGAAATTCCATGGTTGCAATTTTTTAAAACCAGGTGCTTTCTTACCTGTTCAATATGGCTACCTAATAAGCACCCACCCACAGTCTGCCTTTACCATCCTTTCATATGTTAGAAATAACTATCGCCATATGTGACATGATGAATTACTTTAGACTTACTGAGCTGGGATGCTACCAAGCTCTAGGAAGCCTCCGGATGAACCTAAGCCCAGTCTTCGAATTTTACTGGTTCTCTCTGCTTCCCTTTCTTGTGACTATTCTGTTGGCTTCCTACCTTTTTAGACTCCCCCTCCTCCCCCCTTTTTGGTGTCATTTCCCCTTGTATTATTCATAGTGTAGTAGTTTTTCACTGCATATAGGAGAGGGACAGGGCATGGCAGTGTCAGCAGGAGCAAAGGCCTGCCTGGGAGAGTCTGGGTGGAGGCACACAGCCTTCAAAGGGGATTTAGCATAACTGAGCATGACAGTTTGAAAAGCTCACAGGTCCTGCCCCCAACTTCCTTGACTTCCCCTACCCTCCTCACCACCTGCAAACCTTGACATCACTCGGTGTGTTTGAAAGTACGCCTTTACTGCAATCGTTTGAGGTCCCTGCGCATGTGGTTAAGTGGCACAAATCGAAATGCCCTTGCTGCTTCTCTCCCCTCAGCCTGGAATCTCCATTTACGGAAAAAGAATGAGTGTAGTCCCTTAATATGAGTAAAATTCTTCATGATCCAAGCATAATTTATCCAGCTAAAATTTATCCTCTATGTCACAAATAGCTGTTATTCACTTGATAGAGTCAATGTCATCACTGAGTATCCTTTAAGGTACGCAACATGATCAAGAAAATTGCACTCTATGTCCAAGTCAGGTCTTGACTACAAGTCTTAAATTATACCTACTCTAACAGCACACCAGCTCACTGCTTAACTTCCAACATTTGCCAAAAAAGCAGGGATACATCTCATGGGTTGCTGACCTTTCCCTTGTTTAGAATCTCATATTTAAAACTGAAATTCAGGGGCGCGTGGGTGGCTCAGTCATTGGGCATCTGCCTTCGGCTAGGATCATATCCCAGGGTCCTGGGATCGAGCCCCGCATCGGGCTCCCTGCTCTGCAGGAAACCTGCTTCTCCCTCTCCCACTCCCCCTGCTTGTGTTCCCTCTCTCTGTGTCTCTGTCAAATAAATAAATAAAATCTTTAAAAAAAAAAAGGAAAGAAAGAAAGGAACTGACAGTGGGGTGATGATTATACAAAAATACAACAATTATACAACAATTTAACAAGACAAGCATGTTGAGTAAAAAAAAAAAAAGCTAAATACAGAACGAAATACACAATAGTACAACATGTGAAGGAAAAAAAGAAGAAAATAACTGTGGGGGGAACTCATGAACAAAAACTTAGTGTCGTGACCACAGAAATAAAAGCTGTGAGACAGAGACAGAGTCCTGTCTGTGATCTTTTTTTTTTTTTCAAGTAGGCTCTAGGGACACCTGGGTGGCTCAGTCGGTTAAGTGTCTGCCTTTGGCTCAGGTCATGATCCCAGGGTTCTGGGATGGAGTCCTGCATCAGGCGGCTTCCCTACTCGGCCTGCTGCTTCCCCTGCTTGCTCAGTCTCAATCTCTCTCTCCCTCTCTTTCTCTCTGTCAAATAAATAAATAAAATCTTAAAAAAATTTTTTAAAAATATAGGGGGCCCCTGGATGGCTCAGTTAAGCGTCTGCCTTCGGCTCAGATCAAAATCTCCAGGTCCTGGGATCGAGCCCCACAACAGGCTCCCTGCTCAGCAGGTAGTGTGCTTCTCTCTCTCTCTCTCTCTTTCCCTCTCTTAAAAAAAAAAAAAAAATCATTAAAAATAAATAAATAAAAATGAAATAAAATAAAATAAAAATTAAAAAAATAAGTAGGCTCTACCCCCAACCTGGGGCTTAAACTACCTTGAGGCTTAAACAACCCTGAGATCAAGAGCCGCATGCTCCACCGACTAAGCCAGCCAGGTCTCCACCTATCTCTGATCTTATATGGTATTAAATAAATCTGTAAGAGTTCAGCCAGCACCTCCCAAACCTCTTATACATAAGCCATTAGCTTTGTTTAGAGACTTTGTATGAGAAGTATAGTTCTCCCTTGTCAGTTTTTGTTTCACACTAGAAAAAGAGAGAATTGCAGCCAGAGGTGAGATAGGAATGCTATAAAGAGAATTCAGAACAAAATGACAAAAAGTCAGCAGATTAAACACAATCAAACAGTCCGAGGCCATCTCAGTGGGGATGAAAGCTTTAGCAGAAAGAAAACTAAGTTAATGGCATGACTTGAACCAGGGACAGGGACTCTGAGATTAAGGCCTCTGCAGAAGGATACAAGTCTCCCCTTAAGTGTATCAAAAACAGAGACTCACTATGGATGCCTACTGCCCCAATTCTCCAATGCCTGTCAAAAAAGAAAAAAAACTCTGGCTTATAGTGACCTCAACAATGAAGATGGAAAACCCCCAACTTGCCTGGGCTGTTAAAATCATTTCCTTAGTGAATGTTTTTTAACCCCCAGAAAGATTCAGAATCTAATATAAAGATGAAATAAATCAAATACTATTATTGCTAATTTTCAGTTACATTTAGGAATAATCTATCCTTATTTAACACCCAGTACCTATAATATTTAAAATAATCTGCCATATTAAAGAATATAAGATTTGTTCTCTGATTCCAATTTAAAATGTATAACTGAGTAACTGATCTTAACCTTGGGGCTTTTTAGTTGAAAAATGTTAAGAATTTTATAAAGGTTATAAATAATACTGTTAATGATAAATTAAAACATAAATACAGGAAATCATAAGTTATCAGGCTAACTGAGGCTATGTATATAAAAGCCTGGGAATGCTTCACTTGTCAGGTCAAACAAATTGAATTAAAACAGAAAACTGAATATATTAAATTTATAAATGCAGTTTAAAGTGCCAGAAGATATTTAACACAGTTGTAAATGAGGCTGATTGGGATTCAAGTCTTATCAACATAAGTTAAATAAACCAATATTCATCAAAGGACCCTTGGCCACCTTGAGAATGATTTCTTAAAAGTGACTATTTTAATAAAAAATTTATTAAGTTGTACAACTAAATTTAAAGGCTTACCCACTCCAAAACTAAATACTGAAGAGAAATAAAATATGTCCATACAAAGATTTGTATACAAATGTGCGCAGCACCACTATTCACAATAGCTTAAAACTGGAACCCAAATGTCCATCAACTTGTAGACAGATAACCAAATTGTGCTAGATTCACAGTAGGGACTACTACTCAGCAATTAGAAAAAACTACTGACACATACAAATAGATGAATCTCAAAAACATGATGCTAACTGAAAGAAATCAAGCACAAAAGACTACATATTATAGGATTCCATTTATATGAAATTCTAAAAAAGCAAAACCACAATGATAGAAAGCAAAGCTGTGGCTGCCTGGGGCCAAATCAAAAAGGGATTCTTAAAGAGCACAAGGACATTTTTTAGGTGATAGACGTTGATTATGGTGGAAGTTACATGACTATCTAGTCAGTAAAATTAATCAAACTGAACACTTAAAATGACTGAATTCTATTGTATTTTACTTCACTAAAGCTAAAAAAACAAAATACTGATTAAACACTGATTTGAAATTTAAAAATAAAATTTAAAATTAATTTTCAACCCTAAAAGGCCATAAATTGGGACACCTGGGTGGCTCAGTCGGTTAAGCGTCTGCCTTCAGCTCAGGTCACAATCCCAGGGTCCTGGGATCGAGTCCCGCGTCGGGCTCCCCGCGGAGCGGGGAGCTTGCTTCTCCCTCTGCCTCTGCCTCTCTCTCTATCTCTCATGAATAAATAAATAAAATCTTTAAAAAAAAAAAAAAGGCCATAAATTATCTTTTTTCTGCATATAAATTGCCTCCAAGGGCACACATGAACACAGAAAAATCCCTCACCTATCATGAAGTACAGGTCATTATTTTTTCTATTTTCCAAGTTTCCTCCAATACACCATTACTCTTGTAATTCTTAATTCATAAACATTTTAAAGGCCTAAACCACAATTAGAAAGCCACTGATCTCTAAACTGAACTGCTTACTACTGTCCTACTGTCTCTCCATTTCACCTTCCCAACTAAATCTAGACAGTCCCTCAAAATGAGCAGTATAACATACTCCGTAAGAGCAGTATGTCAGCTGGCAGACAGGGAGAGAGTAACTCATAAAAAGTGAAGCACTTAAAATTCCTAAATACGAAAAGGTTACCTTTCTGAAATTTTCCTTTGGCTAGTTAAGCTGATAATAACAGAGACTGCAGAGAGAGAAGTCAGAAATTAAGATGCGCAGCCACTGTTAAAACAACGAGGAAATAACACTGAGGAATTAGGTATACTTAAGGAAGAAAGCAATTTATTCCTTTAATTTCAAAAGCTGACCACAAATGTCAGTGTGAGCTAGGTATTGGTTCATGTTCAAAGCATTTTCAGATGTAGTATAAAATAACAAACTATGTCTATAAGAAGCATATATTATATAGACACAAATCCTAAATAAGCTTTCAAATTTCAAAGGGTGATAATACAGCTGGCCTAATATACTCTGCTCTCACCCTACTTTATTTCCTTCCACACTATCCACCCAAGGAACTCCAAACTCCTATTGCGATTCCAGGTCTGGGACTGCCTCTTGAGTCAAGCATCAGCCATCATAATATACGATCCTACTAAGTATTAACAAAAGGCAAGTGGTTTGCTAATATGCTAGTTTCCCAAAATGTCCACAAAAAAAGACAGACAACCAGCAACTTTAATAGTTATAGACTAAAACCCGAAAGACGTCAAGTTTTCACCTGCAGTATCAAAAAGTCCAAGAGTATATGGCTCTCCACCAATCATAACTGTGACTGCATAGTTGTCAAAAACCTAAAAACATAAAAATACAACATCGTTAGTGTGCAAGGGGATGGTCAAAATGGGCTACAACAACTCTTAAGTAAAGGTAATATTTCTTCCCTAAAACTTAATCCTCTCTTAGTCCATATGGTTCTTATATAACCAACCTTGCCAACTAAACCCTTGCATGAACTAAATGATTCTTGAGAAAAAGTGACAGGAGATGTATTCTGGGAGGTCCGCTCTACCCCAGCAGCCTGGATTAAAAGCCACAAAAAAGCTAGAGGTGTCACAGAAGCAGAGTCCCCGAGCTATACAAAACGATCCTCTTCAAGTTTAAAACTTTGAGACAGTTAAGTTTATAGTTTACCTTAATGCTCAATCTGATTTCTAAGAAATTAATTCTTCACAGACCATTTCATTTTAATCTAGAATTTAAATATCCTAGATCGATGATAATCTTCTTCCTTTCAGGGTTCAAGACAAGAAGCGCCTTGTTACAAACAAGCCCATTAGAGAGAAATAAAGGGAACCCTCAAGGTCAAGGAGGTGTCCAAGACAAGGTTGGGAGATTATTTGTTGAGATTTCACGAATAAAACTTACGTTACTGGATACAAATCACATGACCGAAGAGATCTTCTGTGACTAGATGCTTTTATTTGCGAATACTGTAAAACCCATGACGAACTCAGTATACTAATACTGGTTGTGCTAAATTATTTGTGAAAATGGGAGGTAATGGCGCTAAATGGAAAAAGACCCAACACTAATTCATGGATTCCTCTGAATTGAAAATGAAAAGCAATCTTTCCAACTAGAAGAATGTTACATTTTCAGATCAGCCCAGCTTCATCTAACTTTCTGGCTCAGGCTTAATGGATTGTTTAAATGTAAACAAGAGTGGAAGCAAGGGCATGGGGTTGTTAAAGGAAAGTCCGTTCCTGATAACAAGAACAAGGAAGGGACACCTGGGTGGCTCAGTCCGTTAAGCATCTGCCTTCGGTTCAGGTTATGATCCCGGGGTTCTGGGATCGAGACCCGCTCCCTGCTCAGCAGGGAGTCTGCGTCTCCCTCTCCCCCTCTGCCCCCTGCTCATGCTCTATCTATCTCAAATAAATATTAAAAAAAAAAAAACAAAAACAAGGAAAATTATAATGAATGTGGTTAAGCTCTCAAACACACAGATTACTTTTTTAAGTCATACCTAACCCTCTTTCAGAGACCCACATACAAACACATATATGAAACACCCGCGAGCCCCCCTTAAATAGAACACCTCATGACCAAAGTCATAACACAGACTCAAATCATGTTTACAAGAAAATAATTTTAATGAAGACTGAAATGCCAAAATTCCGATAGCTGTCCTCTGAAACAAGATTCATGTATCTCTGAAAGTCCCCTAAAAGTCCCTCACAACCTCAGAGCTTTTCACTTACCATGTCCCCAAATGGGCCAACAGATTTAATTATACCTTCAAATTCTCCCCCTCTAAGAAACCTAACCTTCCCGCTTCCTACAGCCTTGGCCTACCTCAATCACTTAGTCTGCTTTGGGTTATTACAGATTGTCAATTCTAATTAAACATAATCACCAAACCCTTAACCTGTGTTCACCCTCTTAACAATGTTCATGTCTCTTAAGATTAACCTAAAGTAGGGGCGCCTGGGTGGCTCAGTCATTGAGTGTCTGCCTTCGGCTCAGGTCATGATCCCAGGGTCCTGGGATCGAGCCCCGCATCAGGCTCCCTGCTCCGCGGGAAGCCTGCTTCTCCCTCTCCCACTCCCCCTGCTTGTGTTCCCTCTCTCACTGTGTCTCTCTCTGTCAAATAAATAAATAAAATTAAAAAAAAAAAAAAAGATTAACCTAAAGTATTCAGACATTTTCTTCCTTTTTACTTCCAAACAATACTAATCCCATATTAATCATATATAGGTTCTTCATAACTCCTAAACTAACTCAAAAGAGGCGGTCACTGCAAGCCAGGCCAACCCTAGCTCGGCCTGCATCACTGAAAGAACATCTGTGTTTAACGTAATTATACCACTGGGTTGGATCACCCAACTTGGGACAAACAGTGGATCCCCAAACACATTCTTTCACAAGTGAGTGTTACTCTAACTCTTCTCTCTCACTTCATTATCTTTATTATTCCCATTTTCCCTCTACTCTTCTAAGGAGCTGATAAAAAGCATTTGTGGGAGAGGATACCCAAAGGCTTCTGCTAATGTTCTCGTAACAAAAACGGGTCTCTGCCCTTAACCAATTTGGAGCTCCATTACTGCTAAGACAACAGCTCTATGAGATCCTCTTCTATCCCCTAAGGAGAGTAAGTGGAAACACATACTAATTTCTCTAAAGTTACAAGACCCCAAAAAGCATCCCAGACCTCCAAGCACTGATGACTCATTGGCCAAGTTATCAAAAAAAAGGTCACCTCATTCCAAGCCATAGAGCATACTTCTCCAGAGACCACCACTCTTTAGAATCTTGTCTATTGGAGTTTGGTCTCCCAGCACTTCTTGCATACCCTTGTATCACCCTTCTGACTCTTCACTGATTCTTCAGCTGTTAATTTTAAAGTGTATATAATTTACCCATGAGAAGATCTTTAAAAACAGGACACAAAGGCAAACAACAGAAAAATTTTAGTACACACATAGTTTTCAAAAGATTTCCAAATAGAATACATTTCACTAACAGATGGAAGCCTTTATACTTACAGTCGGTACATACTCAGATGGAAATTTGTTTGTTGTGTAGGATATCAGAAGACATGTTTTACCAACGGCACCATCGCCCACAACAACACACTTAATTGTCTGCATTGCTGAAACAGTTTTGTATCCACTTTAAATATTTCAAATTCGATGATGACCTACAAAAAGATGAAGGATATTTGTTTCATTTGTAGTGATATATTTATTTTTTTTTCTTCTACTAGCAAGAGATTCACTCATTCAGAGCAAGAACAGAACTAGCACCATAACTACTGTGGTTGCAAGAACCTAAAAAGAGAAATAGTGACTAGCTCAAAGTCAAAATAACAAATAAGAGTCAATTTTCTAAGTTTCTGATCCCTGGCTGTTTTCAACGTGTTTTTTTAAAAGTCCAAAGTAGTGTATTTCTATAATGAGAGGGGGGGGGCACCTGGGTAGTTCAGTCAGTTAAAAATGTGTCTGACTCTTGATTTGGGCTCAGGTCATGATCTCAAAGTTGTGAGATCAAGCCCTGTGTCAGGCTCTGGGCTGGGTGTGCAGCCTGCTTGGGATGCTCTCTCCCTCTCTCTCTCTGCCCCTCCCCCACTGCACATGTGCTCTAATAAAAAAAATTAAAAATAAAAAAAGAAGAGGCTATTTCAGAATGAATCCCATGTAGTGTGCCAAGTATGACTGTGTGAAACTTCTCCTTCAGTTGTATGTGCACACATGTGTACACACCTGTTGTATGTGTCCTAGACTGCAATACAGAGGTCACTGATTTAAAGAAATGTCCATTTATCCAATCTTAGAGGTATAATTAATCAGGTTGGTTACAGCTACAGAGCACCACCACCAACACCTTGTAACAAAAGAGCAATATGAGGAATTGGACAAAGATCAGGGTGATCCCTGGTCTCAGCAGCTATTCTGACACCAGGTTGCCTAGTTACTAACTCAATATTCATGGCATGGAGAGGCCAAAACCTACATTTTTATAATAAAGAGATCACTCTAAAGCACACTGCCTTATAAGCAGATATAATTAGTTTCTCTTACTATAGTCCTCCACTCTAAGAAACTATTGACTACAAACGCACCAAAGATTTATTATATTTCATCAGTTCAGAGATGCTTGCTTTCACATTTAAACATCTCTAAAATCAGGACGCCTAAGTGACTCAGTTGGTTAAGCCTCTGCCTTTGGCTCAGGTCATGATTCCAGGATCCTGGGATGGAGCCCCACGTTGGGCTCCCTGCTCTGCGGGAGTCTGCTTCTCCCTCTCCCTCAGCCCATCTTCCCTAACGTGTGCCCCCCCCAATAAATAAAATCTTTTATAAATAAACAAACTTCTCTAAAATCAGAACATGTCTTTACCGCAGGATTCTTAAAATCATTAGCAGTCATTTTTTCCCCACCTTTTGACGTCTAAGAAATCAGGATAAACGGCATCTTAGAATCAATGAAAACTTTTTTTAAAAAGATTTATTTATCTTAGAGAGTGAGAGTGTGCTCACAGGGGAGAGGCAGAGGAAGAGGGAGAGATTCCTCAAGCAGACTCCCCACTGAGCATGGAGCCCAACACAGGGCTCAATCCCAGGACCCTGAAATCATGACCTGAGCTGAAACCAAGAGCCAGAGCCCAACCAACTGAGCCATCAATGAAAACTTTTTCCAGAAAAGTTTTTCTGGAAGAATAAAAAAGAAACATCATGCCCTGTATACCTACATTTTAAGATAAAGTCCTATTTCAATTAGAATCCTGAAGGGGTTGCAATTTCTTGTTGGCTAGAGCCGCCACCTTATTAAACATAAAAATGTCAGAACCACCTAACTCGGCTGGATGCCATGCCTACTTCGTCCTACAGTACCCATCACAACTCTTAATCATAATGAGTTATAAATGCCTGTTAACATCTCTGTACATATATTAGGAGTGACTTAGGAAATATACACTCTCCCATTCCGCATCAAAATCATCCTGATTGTATTTCTCTTTATTTAACCTCCTTTTATCTTGTTCCTTCCCTTTTCCTTATAATGCACTAAAGAAGCACTCATACTAATACAGCATTAAAGGTTAAAGATCTTAATCCCTAAACTAAATCAAAATTATTTATCAAAATAATTAAGCACACTGAGTACTAATTATAGAGAATTACTCCTAAAGAATGTCTTTTACATAATAATAAAGAAGAGGAAAGAGGAAAAGCTTTCTTCTCAGGGTTCCTGAATCTACCGCTGAAAAAAAGCATAATGTTCTAGGAAAAAAATAATGTCTTCTGTAGAATTTCTTTTCAATTCACAGTGAAGAAAAGAAAGGTAAGCAGAGGGGCGCCTGGGTGGCTCAGTCGTTAAGCGTCTGCCTTCGGCTCAGGTCATGATCCCAGGGTCCTGGGATCAAGCCCCGCATCGAGCCCTGCATCGGGCTCCCTGCTCCTCCCTCTCCCACTCCCCCTGCTTGTGTTCCCTCTCTCGCTGTGTCTCTCTCTGTCAAATAAATAAATAAAAAATCTTTAAAAAAAAAAAAAAAGAAAGGTAAGCAGAAAGTTCTGATCATTCTACAGAATATTTTCCAGGTGCCTACAAATCTATTTCAAGTTCAGTTCTTACACCTTCTATTTCTCCTGATTATTATTACCAGGTGATTTTATGTAGAGTTTAATCATAAATACTGGGCAGAAAGTAATGGTTGACCACTGTGGCAGAGACTGCTAGTGGTCTGCCAATTCTTCCTTTCTTCTTTAGTAATAGAATTTTCACTTAAGCACATGGTCCCCAGTAAAGACAGACTGCATTTCCTAAAGTCCTCTGCAGCTGGATTGTTACCACTGTGATTAATGGAGTGGAAATGATGGATGCAACTTTCAGGACTAGCCTTAAAAGCAAGGGCAACAGTCTCCCTGTTCCAACCTGTAGGCTGGAATGCAGACGTGATGATGAGAGCTGAAGCAGTCATACTGAACCACAAGACGCAAATTACATGTTAAGGATGAGTAACACAATAGGAAGGGCCAGCCCTGGATTGCCTCCAGGACTCTTACACAAGAAAGAAACTTCTCTTTCATTAAAGTCCCTAGTATTTTGGATTTCGCTGTTACAGCAGTAGAACTGATATCCTAATTACTGTATTTCATAGACTCTAGGAGGCCAATGATTTTTAAATACATCCTAAATTTAGAAGTCTTAAATGTAGGAGAAAAGTGTCTTAGAATCATTGAAATTCTAGTAATATCTGGATTTATCAAATAACTTTAAAGTAAAGCTGACCACTTTTGAGACTGTCTCAGAAACATCTAAGATAAAGGTTCCTTCTAAATTTTAATTGTGGTTGAAATCAAATTAATTGTCATCCCTAACTATGAAGCTCCTTATCTTCATTCTATATCTGGTACTCACTTTTAAGACTTACAACCCATACAAACAAGCTAATACAAAATCAACAGCCCACTTAAAGCCTGAAACTTCTAGTGGAGGAAGAGCCACGGTTTCTCCAAATTTTCATTAAGATTCCCTAGGGAATAAGAAGAAACTGAGAACAAAAAATTCCCATGATCAGAGCTATGAATATGACTGCCTCATGTGCAAAATAACAACTATGACAAGATGTGGACAAGGCTGGAGCTAGTCTAAAACATTCCAAAGAAGAGCTTTCATTAATAACTGTATTTAAAAAGAATAATTTAAATCTGATTCACACTAAATTCCCTTTTTTATATATTATAAATATATTTGGAAATTCCACCAAAATTAGCTGTCTTCAGCAGCCCATTCACAAATAGCAGTCTTAGAACCTGGTTCTTTCTGTGGAAACCTTAAATGCAGTACCTCTCTCTGATACCAGCAAGAATAAGGAAATGTTAATGAGATCATTCTTGGGGTGCCTGGGTGGCTCAGTCGGTTAAGTGCCCAACTCTTGGTTTCCGCTCAGGTCATGATCTCATGGATTGTGAAATCGAGCCCTAAGTTGGGATCCTAAGTCTGCTTGAAGATTCTCTCCTTCTGCCTCATCCCCCTGTCTTTCTCTCTCTCTCTCAAATAAATAAATCTTTAAAAAAAAGAGAGAGAGAGATCATTCTGGCCACCAGGAAACTTCCAACTGTAAAGTAAAACATATGGATACAACACAATTTGTACTAGAAAAATCTACAATGTAAGTTTAGGAAAAAAGGTAACACTATTTCAAATGGGCTCATAAATCTCTCAGCATTCTTTTTTTTTAAGTAGGCTCCACTCCCAGCATATCCAGGGCTTAAACTCACGACCCTGAGATCAAGACCCAAGCCTAGATCAAGAGTCAGACACATAACCAACTGAATCACCCAGGTGTCTCCTCTCTCTGCATTCTTAAGCACAAATTCATTAAAACTAAATGACAAACTTTCTGAGGGCAATCTTTAAGATTTTCCAAAGGAAGGTAATAGATTCGTGTAACAGAGATGTGCTCTGCATATAGTTTGGCTAGATCACGGAACAAACATTACTACTTTGAGAACTTTTAGAAGTCTGTATCTTCTCCTGTACCAGCAGAAGAAACAGCCCCCAAGCCAACTGGGCCCTTCTTTGTGTGACCTGCCTAAAAAGTTGGAAAGAATATCCAAAATACATAAACTTCATTTATAAGTAATAGTAATTTTCTTAACTTTGAAGTCAGGAAAACTGGGTTTTAATCCTGCTCAGCACTTACTAGTGACCTGGGCAAGGTTCTTAACCTCTTTTTGCCTTAATGTTCTCATTTGTAAAACAGAACTAATTATGTCAACCTTGCACAGTTGTTATAAAGATTAAATAACATAAAAGGACCTCACAGCTCACAGCACATACTCAATATACATAAATTCATCTACCAAGTGTGCTAGTTAAATCGATCCTACTTCACACCTATTTTCATCCAACTGGGTCAAAACTTACACTGGTGGATTATTACCTAATCAAAACTTTTCACACTCTGCACATAATAGGTATGCCAAAAACTAAGTTAAAATTAACTGAATATGTTTGCTATTTAGCTAATGACACACACACAAAAATAAATGAAACAAGAAACCCAAATATTTCTTCACCTGAAGACTTCTGTATTCTTTTTATAGTTCCTGTATCTTATTTCTGTATTTTACATAGTTCCTAAAAATAAGTAACCTAACAGGTGTTAACAAAATAATTTAGTACGAGAACAGAGCCGATCACTATTGTTAAATGACGAATTAAATGTTTTTAGTTTACAAATCATCACTGCCTACATGTTTGAATTTAGCCTCTAAATCAGCAATTCCAAAATTATCAGACCCCCAAAATTACCTGGAATGGGTTTGTTAACAATTCAGATTCCCAGACCCTCACCCCAAATCTAATAAATCAGAACTCAACACTCTCTACATAATCCTAATGTAAAATGAAGCTTGAGAACTACTATCTTACATGATCGCAAGACAAGGAATACCAGTTAACACAAGAATCTAAGCTAAGATAAACATTATTGGCATTTTAGACCACCTAGAAGTGAATTTCTTAAAGTAGAATCAAAATTACCAACATGAAATAACTGTATCAACCAGGCATTTTACGTATTTAGTAATGAAAAACTCATGTTAGATATTGAAAGAGCATGAACCAAGACACTTCAGAGGTGCTTCAATTACTAGTTTAACCTAAGTGTTCTCAAATAAGAATAGGAGCAAATACTTACATAGCACTTACTATGTGCTATATACTGTTCTAAACATATTACACATTTTTTAAAGATTTTATTTATTTATTTATTTATTAGAGAGCGAGCGAGAGAGAAACAGCATGAGAGAGGAGAGGGTCAGAGGGACAAGCAGGCTCCCCGCTGAGCCGGGAGCCCGATGTGGGACTCGATCCCAGGACCCTGGGATCATGACCTGAGCCGAAGGCAGTCGCTTAACCAACTGAGCCACCCAGGCGCCCCATATTACACATTTTTATACATTTCATCCTCCCAACAACCCTACGAGGTATGTACTATATTATCCCTATCTTGCAGGTAAGAAAAGTGAGGCTCAGTTAAAGTTAAGCAGGCCAAGATTACTCAGCCAGTTAATGAATTTAAACCCGAGCGGTATGACTGCCAAGCCCCTGCTCTAAAACACTATACTAGTCACTACCTCTCCTCTCACTACCTCTCCTGAGAAGTGACAGTGATTAAAAACAAACATGATCAGTGCAAATGGAGTGGCAAGTATGTACCTATGACAGCTGCCAGCACTGGAAAGAGGAAGGGAGAGGAGGAAGCAAGAAACAGGAGCTAAGTTCATTTCCTATTTCTTCACCCTGCAGACAACTACTAGATTTTATTGGGAGAAGGGAAGAAGAATTAGTAAGACAGAGTTTGCTCTTCCCCTTTCTATAGTCCCATAAATCTTTCATTTCTCAGGCTTCCTGACCTAAGCTCAGCAATCTGTCAGAAACTGGTTTTGGGTCCCCTGTTAAAAGCATTGGTTCAACAAGTCAGGAACCGACAGATGTTGGCGAGGATGCGGAGAAAGGGGAACCCTTCTACACTGTTGGTGAGAATGTAAGCTGGTGCAGCCACTCTGGAAAACAGTATGGAGGTTCCTCAAAAAGTTGAAAACAGAGCTACCCTACGACACAGCAATTACCCCAAAGATACAAATGTAGTGATCCAAAGGGGCATGTGCACCCCAATGTTTATAGCAGCAATGTCCACAATAGCCACAATATGGAAAGAGCCTGATGTCCACCAACAGATGAATGGATGAAGAAGATGTGGTGTGTATGTATATATATATATATATATATATATATACATACACACAATGGAATATTATGCAGCCACCAAAAAATGAAATCTTGCCATTTGCAACGATGTGGATGGAACTGGAGGGTATTATGCTAAGCAAAAAAAATCAAACAGCGAAAGACAATTATCATATGATCTCACTGGTATGTGGAATTTGAGAAACAAGGCAGAGGATCATAGGGGAAGGAAGGGGAAAATGAAACAAGACAAAACCAGAGAGGGAGACAAACCACAAGAGGCTCTTAATCTCAGGAAACAAACTGAGGGTTGCTGGAGTGGAGCGGGGTGGGAGGGATGGGGTGGCTGGGCGATGGACATTGGGGAGGGTATGTGCCATGGTGAGCTCTGTGAACTGTGTAAGACTGATGAATCACAGACCTGTACCCATGAACAAATAATACATTATATGTTAATTTAAAAAAAAAAAAGCATTGGTTCAAGAGTCAGACTGGGTCTACCACTCTATCTATGTGACTTTAGGCAAGTTACATAACTTCTCTGTGGTTGTTTTCCCTTCTCTAAAAATGAAATAGACCTTCTTCATAGAGTACATTGATTAATACATGTAAGGAATTCAGAACAGTGCCTGGCATACAGTAAATGCTTACTAAATGTTAGCTATAACTCTTGAATGATTAAAGGCACTTTTAAGTCAATATAAATTTTAAAACATCAACGATTCCAACCCACTTAGAAAAGAGCACGTAAATTTTTTTATTTCCAAAATAATTATAGTACTCATTGTTCTTACTACAAATGTAGTCAAATTTAGCTGTAACTACAAAGGTAGTCGAGCTGCAATTTAATTAAGACTATTCTACAAAGCATTTGACATGTATTAAAAAGTCAGCAGATGGGGCGCCTGGGTGGCTCAAATGGTTAAGCATCTGCCTTCGGCTCAGGTCATGATTCCAGGGTCCTGGGATCGAGCCCCACGTCGGGCTCCTGGCTCAGCAGGGAGCCTGCTTCTCCCTCTCCCTCTGTCTCCCCCCCTGCTCATGCTCCCTCTGTATCTCTGTGTCTCAAATGAATAAATAAAATCTTTGAAAAGAAAAAAAAAAAGTCAGCAGATGACCCACAGATGGGGAGGGAGCAGGCAACCAGGGAAAAGACTTTGGCTTTGCAATACATACAATGCCAGCTTCAGCAACATGGAAATAACTAGGCCAGACATGTCTGTATCCTATGTTAGCTTCCTTTTTTAAAAAATGTCAAATCACTTGGGCGCCTGGGTGGCTCAGTTGGTTAAGCGACTGCCTTCGGCTCAGGTCATGATGCTGGACTCCCAGGATCGAGTCCCGCATCGAGTCCCGCATCTGGCTCCCTGCTCGGCAGGGAGTCTGCTTCTCCCTCTGACCCTCCCCCCTCTCATGCTCTCTCTCTCTCTCATTCTCTCTCTCAAATAAATAAATAAAATCTTTAAAAAAAAAATGTCAAATCACTATAGCAGCAAAGAGGCTATGTAGTACCAATTACCGTTTTGCTATCCAGAGTGGCTAGAAAATTACATCAATAACTAAACACTCTCTCTAATACTGAAGTTCAATCATACCAGCACTTAGAACTGGGGCTGGGCAACTTTAAGCATAAAAAGCGAGTCTGCCAATCATAAGCAAAATAAATTGTGAAATAAGATGTATCTTCCACATGCCTTCCCAGTACCCACAGTTCCACCACACAGTGACACCAAAACCTGTCTCCTAGGTTCTTCAATGCTTTAGAGATCCAATTCCCTGTTGAGAATCTCAGAACTACAGCCCCTATAACTTTTCTGGAGTCCTTGAGCTCTAAATTTAAAGAAGCCATGGAACCCTTTCTGCATTATCATTATTACTGGCTGGCTGCCCACTAAACTCCACTAGACAATCCAGTCCCTAGGGAAAAGATCTGTATGGGGGAAAAGGAGGCTCCTAGCTACAGATGCCCCATGCCCAGTGGTTCATTCTAGGCACAAGGCACAAACAGTGCATGAAAAGATTTGAAGATTAAGTTTTGCTAATAACGAGCATCTTTCGTAAAAAATGTATATTCTCAGATTATAAAACTATGTCAAATATTAATGGTAAACAAAGTGAATGAAAAGCAAGTTTAAAAAGGGAAAAAGATAGAGGGCGCCTGGGTCGCTCAGTTGGTTAAGCGACTGCCTTCGGCTCAGGTCATGATCTTGGAGTCCCAGGATTGAGTCCCGCATCGGGCTCCCTGCTCGGCAGGGAGTCTGCTTCTCCCTCTGACCCTCCTCCCTCTCATGCTCTCTGTCTCTCATTCTCTCTCTCTCAAATAAATAAATAAAATCTTTAAAAAAAAAAAAAAAAAGAAAGGGAAAAAGATAAAAGAAAGAAAAAGAGAAAGAAAGAAAAAGAAAAGGAAAGGAAAGGAAGGAAGGAAGGAAAGAAGGAAAGAAAGAAAGAAAAAGAAAGAAAAAGAAAAGCAGGTAAATTTTTTGGTAATTTCACTGTGGTAAAAATAAGTTCTGGTCTTCTCCTGGGTTCCTGGTACAGAGCTCCTAAAACCCCTGGAATTCCCTAGATGATAGGAATGTCTTTTGTCTTTCATAATGACCCCTTCCATCACAGAAGAGTTTATGCTAATGTAACTTACGGCCACATTAGGGTGGGGCCCCCAGGCAGCTTCGGGAAGGGACTGCTCACCAGAAAGACCAAGTGATTAAAGGCCTGGAAGTTTACCAACCTCAGGAAGGGGCACTGAGAAGCCCACTGGAGATTGAGCTCTGTGAAAACTCTTGAACAAAGAGATCTGGAGCAAGTTGGTGAACACAAGTTGGTGAACACAAGCATGTGGAGGAAGGAGTGTACCATGACAAGGAAGGACACAGAAGCTTTGAGCCCCACCCCCACCCCACCCCTTGTCCTATACATCTCTTCCATTTGACTACTGAGCTGTATCCTTAACAATAAATGAGTAAATGTATTTTCTTGAGTTCTGTGAGTCATTCTACTGAACTGTCAAACCTGAGGGGGGTCAGGGGAACAGGCTAGGCAGAAGGGTAGACAGCCTGAGCACCCCATTCACAACTGGTGCCTGAAACGGAGGCAGTCTTGTGGGATAAGCAGTCTTGTGGGATAAACTGTGGGGTTTGGACTCACTCTTAGAGTCAGTGTCAGAACTGAACTGACAGAAGTGGTATCAGAAAAAAAGACAGTTTTCACACGAATGTGAAATACACCAAAAATAATACTGTTTTCATTCTAAATACATTTCTCCCCGAAGTAACCCATTTTCATACCTAGGATACAGGAAAGAAGAGGCACTACACAAATCAAGACAAATAGTGACCCTGAATTTCATAAGCCTTCCTTACCTATCCAATGGTGTGGCTGCAGGATTAGACATAACAAATAAAATCAGCACCACTTGTCTCTCAATCTAATCCAGTCACTTCAGAGAGTACTTTATATAACTTTTTGCTGTAAATTATAGCAGCACACACAAAGCGTAATTTTTAAAACATCTGCCCATGTGATTGTTAAGTAACCCAAAACAAAATACTCAAACTACAGAGATGTATCCCATGCATTCACATGTATGCAGGTGTTCTAACTCATCATCTTGTTTGGTTCTCCTATTACAACTCCATCATAATTACCTTTCTCCCGCAAAACAAACAATACACTATTAAAGGAATGTTTTTAAACCTTGAAATAAATGTTAAGCTTCAAACAAAATTTAAGAGAGATTAATTATATGAGTTTAATAATAAGTTTTTTTTTAGAAATGAACTTAACGCCATCATTTTGCAGATATTCTGGCCTAAAAGCAAAAGACTTACCCTAAAGCCAGATTGTTAATACCCATGGATCCTGATATTTTTCCAACTCTTCAGACTTCAAGCAAATAAAGAACAAACCACATAAAGACTGTTCTTTTTGAACTTTATAACTTGTTTTCAGAGTCCTTAGTAAACAGCAAATCATCTTAGAAAACTTTGGGCATTCATTCAAAAACCCAAAGCAATACAGCTACTGCTCAAAGTTATTTGCCCTAATAAAAATCCAAAAGAATTGCTGGAGTGGGGGGTGGGGTGGGAGGGATGGGGTGACTGGGTGATAGACACTGGGGAGGGTATGTGCTCTGGTAAGCGCTGTGAATTGTGCAAGACTGTTGAATCCCAGATCTGTACCTCTGAAACAAATAATGCAATATATGTTAAGAGAAAAAAAAAAAGAAGAAGGTAGCAGGAGGGGAAGAATGAAGGGGGGGAACTCAGAGGGGTAGACGAACCATGAGAGACGATGGACTCTGAAAAACAAACTGAGGGTTCTAGAGGGGAGGGGGGTGGGAGGTTGGGTTAGCCTGGTGATGGGTATTGAGGAGGGCACGTTCTGCATGGAGCACTGGGTGTTACGCACAAACAATGAATCATGGAACACTACATCTAAATCTAATGATGTAATGTATGGGGATTAACATAACAATAAAAAAATTTAAAAAAAAAATCCAAAAGAAGGGGCACCTGGGTGCCTCAGTCGGTTGAGCGTCTGCCTTCGGCTCGGGTCATGATCCCAGGGTCCTGGCATCAAGGCCTACATCGGGCTCCCTGCTCAGCGGAGAGCCTGCTTCTCCCTCTCCCTCTGCCTGCTGCTCTGCCTACTTGTGCCCTCTGTCAAATAAATAAATAAAATCTTTAAAAAAAAAAATCCAGAAGAAGCTTAATATGATCAGCAGTATGCCTGTTTTCAATAATAAGTGTATCCATTCCATTTGAAAAATAAAATTAGAATTCTGTAAAATATCTTTCAATTACTCAAAAGTAGACAATCCTATGTTGGTAAAGACAGTCCCTTGTGGGTCCCTTATGCTCCTATACATCTGGCTGGGTATGCTAAGAAATACAAGGTCCTGACCACCCCACCCAGGCCACACTGTAGGGTTATGTTTGCAGCAAACGACCTTGAAAACTACAGTAATGTCTCCCTCTAGGACAAAGAGCAGGCTTACTTCCTGCTTGCTATTAAACAGTGGGTTCCCCAAGCTCAACGTGAGCTCCTCAGCTGTGACACAAACTCACTGCATCTCCCAACCGAAGTCTTAGGGGCAAAGAGAAGCAATACAGACACTGATCTGCTGCTGGCTGTGCCTTCAGTAATTAAATTCTTTGTCTCTGACCCAGGAGTCTCATGTCTTCAGCCAGCATCCATAAAACAGTATCAGGCTAACATATTAGCTTTAAGGAGAGTAAAATAAAATCCCAGACCTATTTATTTGATTGAGCTTTGTGAGACATCATCCTTTTGTTGTGAATTTAAGTTTTGTATGTAAGTAATATAGCTTAGTTTCTTACACTAATTACTAGATACACAGTCTTATATTTTATTCATTACTCAAATTTTTTCTTTACAGAAAATCCTCCTGAAATGATCTTAAAGTTTTTTTTCCACCTTCTCCTCCACAGTCCCAAGCCAGCTAGCACATCTTCTCTAGAAATAGGATGTTTTAGTTTGTTTATGGTTCCATCTTCTAGGTGTCTAACAGGAAGAAATTAGTAAAGGCCAGAATCCTACCATCAAGAAAGGGGGTAAGGTAAGCAAGGTGGTTCCTCATAGTGAGGATATAAAAATGAGGGAAATGATGTATTATTAATTTGTTTTGCTTTAAAGTAATAAGGCTAATAAAATTTTTAACTTTAAAAAAAATACCTTATTTTGTTCTCTCCTTGAAAAGCTGTGAATAACATTATTTTCCCCAAAAATTCCACTTATTCACCCGTAGAAGTAAGTCTAGAATTTCACAAATCTAAAGGACAAGGTCTTCATGGTAGTGTCCAAAAGCCCTGTTGCTTTTCTCTTGATTTTTGACCCGAGACTGGTGCATATGCTAAATTGGTAGATATTTTACCAAAAAACTGTCAAAAAAAAATCAGAGAAGTAGACCCAGGCAGAATGTAAGTGGTAACAGCACTACTACAACTTTTCACTTCTATAAGATACTGGGGCTTCTCCCCTAAATGTACTTTTCAGATCTTGCATAAAACAAAAGTACCTTTGGGTTTTTGACAAATAGCATCTCGAGTTCTTTGTGCATAGGTCTTACCCACAGAATGGCTGCGAAACTCCTATTATCTCCAGGTGCCAAATAAAGGCATTAATATAGGGCCACCTGGCTGGTTCAGTCGGTTAAGGGTCCAACTCTTGATTTCAGCTCAGGTTGTGATCAGATTGAGCCCTGCATAGGGCTCCACACTGTGTGTGGAGCCTGCTTGGGATACTCGCTGTCCCCTTCTCTCTGCTCCACCTCCTACCCACCACCCCTTCCCCATACATGCACACACTCTCTCTCTCTCAAAAAAAAAAAAAAGGCATTAATAAATACAGAGTGTCAGATGGCAAATATTAACCACTCTAAAGCAATTATTCAAATTCCTCCATTTTCTGCCACTTGTGAAAGAAATTGATACATGTGAAATCACAAACTACGTAAGAGAAAAGGGTTCTATGGGTCCTCGGGTTGACAAAAATGAAGGATTCTATGGGTCCTCAGGGTGACAAAAATGAAGCCACTGTAAGGAGAAAAAGTGCTTGAGAGCAACCCGCATAAAGTAAAAGATTACGAGTCTACATGGTAAAAGATGATTTCCACAGTGCTAGAAGTTTGTTGTGTCAGCTTCATTTATGAAAATGACTTCATTCCAAAATGTCTAATCCAAGAAGAACATAAGTCCTTATTTTTACTATACTGAGTTTTCCTTCCTCAAACTGGCAAAAACAAAGGGATACTAACCAGAGTGATCATTTTATATTATAGTGACAAAAAAAAGTTTAAAAATCCAATTAGCAAATATTTAAATAAGATACATAATTTTTAAATTTAACATTTCCAAGGAATTTGGTAAAACTGAAGAGTATGTAATAACGTATAAGAGTACTATTTAATTAGAAGAGAACTGAAATTACACTAAGATTTTCCCTCAAAATATTCAAGACTTGTAAATTTGGGAAGGGAGGAGGGGGACATCCAAAATTTGTTCTCCAACAAAACAGACAGCATCAGCAGGTAAAACTACAGAAGTTGCTCCATAGATCATACAATCACAAGGCATTATTTGCTTAACAGTGAGAAAGCCTCTGGGTTTGTTCTCTGTAACGAGAGCCACTTCACAGTGTAAACAGGTACTAGTAGTACTGTGTCCAACTTACAATTCCAGGAGGAAAGGCACAACTTGACAAAAGAATTTTTTTGGATCCTAAGGTCATGTGCAATAACACAAACTTTTGTTAACAGTCTTGATCTACTTTTCCACATAGAAGGGGACTTCTCCACTTAAAACACCTAATACATGCCATTATTGTCCTATACATAGCCATATCCCGCCCTGTGCCTGGAACAAAGTTCATGTCCTCTTGGGGCAACGGCCTTAAGTGGAGTATCCAGACAATAAACAAGTAAGTAACACCTACACCACCACCACCACCCCCAAACACACACACTCTTCCTTTGTAACAATACTGACACCCTCATATGCAATTTTCCCATTCTGGTCTCTTAATTAAGGGCAATATCATTCTATGCTCTTAAGAAAGGGCAAGGAAATATTAAACACATTCAAAGTTCCCCTCAGTTTCATGCAAAAGAACAGATAACTATGGGCTCCTGGCTGGCTCAATTGGTAGAGCATGAAACTCTTGATCTCAGGATTGTGAGTTCAAGCCCCACATTGGGTGTAGAGATTACTTAAAAACAAAATCTTTAAAACACAACAACAACAAAAGAACGGATAACTGAAGATAAGGGCATTTTGTTTATCCCAAATCTCAAATCTGAGTTTGTCATAGCTCTGAGGTCTAGACAGAGAAAAAAACAGGGAAAAAACAGGACCACAATTGTTCAACCAGCTTCCCTGCATCTTATTCTGCCCATCTAATCAATTGCCAATTGCCTGGTACTATTTAAATTATCCATTCATCTGCTGAAGGGCATCTCGGCTCTTTCCACAGTTCCGCTATTGCGGACATTGCTGCTATGAACACTGGGGTGCACATGGGCCTTCTTTTCACTACACCTGTGTCTGTGGGGTAAATACCCAGAAGTGCAATTGCTGGGTCATAGTGTAGCTCTATTTTTAATTTTCTGAGGCACCTCCACACTGTTTTCCAAAGTGGCTGTACCAACTTGCATTCCCACCAACAGTGTAAGAGGGTTCCCCTTTCTCCACAACCTCTCCAACATTTGTTTCTAGCCTTGTCGATTTTTGCCATTCTAACTGGTATAAGGTGGTATCTCAGTGTGGTTTTGATTTGAATTTCCCTGATGGCTAATGATGATGAACATTTTTTCATGTGTCTGTTAGCCATTTGTATGTCTTCTTTGGAGAAGTGTCTATTCATGTCCTCTGCCCATTTTTTGACTTGACTATTTGTTTTTTGGGTGTTGAGTTTGAGAAGTTCTTTATAGATCATGGATACCAGCCCTTTATCTGTAGTGTCATTTGCAAATATCTTCTCCCATTCTGTGGGTTGCCTCTTTGTTTTGTTGACTGTTTCCTTTGCTGTGCAGAAGCTTTTTATCTTGATGACGTCCCAAAAGCTCATTTTTGCTTTTGTTTCACTAGCCTTTGGAGATGTATCTTGAAAGAAGTTGCTGTGGGGGATGTCAAACATTCAACAGATGTCAAACATTCAACAGATGAATGGATAAAGAAGATGTGGTCCATATATACAATGGAATATTACTCAGGCATCAGAAAGGATGAATACCCAACTTTTACATCAACATGGATGGGACTGGAGGAGATTATGCTAAGTGAAATAAGTCAAGGAGAGAAAGTCAATTATATGGTTTCACTTATTTGTGGAACATAAGGAATAGCATGGAGGACATTGGGAGAAGAAAGGGAAAAAGAAGAAAGGGAAAAATGAAGGGGGGGAAATCGGAGGGAGAGATGAACCATGAGAGACTATGGACTCTGAGAAACAAACTGAGGGTTTTAGAGGGGAGGGGTGGGGGGATGGGTTAGCCCAGTGATGGGTATTAAGGAGGGCACGTACTGCATGGAGCACTGGATGTTATACGAAAACAATCAATCATGGATCACTACATCAAAAACTAATGATGTATTGTATGGTGACTAACATAATAAAATTAAATTAAAAAACAATAAAATAAATTATCCTTATACGGTTTGTACTTATTTCAAAGTCTAAGCCTTTATTCACATCATCTCTAAACCCTGGATGTCTGGCCTTACAACTCCTCCTATTTCTATTCTAGTTTTCACCCCCAGTACCTTATCTGAGACACCTTCCCTAACTATTAAAACTGCCCCAATTCTCTGAACCCCCATGGCAAGGCCCTTCTTAGTCCTTAGATCTCATTTCATACTCGCTCTTCGCTTCCCATGCTCTAACTACACAGGCTTCTTTCTATTCCTCCAATATGCCCTGTCCTTCCTGCAGATCTTTATACTTGCCAGTACTGTTCCCCCTGCTCTTAAAGCTGCTGACTTCTCCTGCGGATCTCAGCTCAAATCATCCTCTTCTCAGAAAAGCCTCCCCTGAGCACACTATCCCCAGTAATATCCAGCTTCCTCCCTCCTTACTTCTCTCATATTACCCTGTTTATTTCCTTTATAGTATGGTCATAATCTATAATTATCTTGTTTGTTATACTGCAGTAAAGGAGACATAAAAAATAAGGACATCTCTATAAAGGTAGGGACTCTGCTGTGTTGCCAGAATACAGTTCAATACTGAACACAAAACAGGCACTCACCAAACAAATGAATCACACAACTCAGTACTGGATCATGCTGGTTTTATTCACGTGTTTATTCTAATAGATTTTAAGCTCTCTGAAAAACTAAGCTTGCACTTCCCAAGGGACCTAATGCAGTACTGACCTTATATTAAGGGGAAAAAAAATTTTTTAATTAAAAAAAAAAAAACTTTTAAAAATCTTGCTAAAGTTAATAACATGAAAAAAGCATGGGATTTCTAAAGACAGGCAAATATGGGTTCAAATCTTAGCTCCACTTCAGTATGTGTGATCCTAGCAAGTTACTTCACTTGTACATGGTAAGTTTCTCATCTAGGAAGTAACATCTATCTAACTTACAGAATCTACGAAGTAACATCTAACTTACAAAACCGCCATAAAGAGAAAGGATGTATAGGGGCACCTGGGTGGATCAGTTGTTAAGCGTCTGCCTTCAGCTCAGGTCTTGATCCCAGGGTCCTGGGATCGAGCCCCACATCCGGCTCCTTGCTCAGCGGGGAGCCTGCTTCTCCCTCTGCCCGCCACTCCCCCCTGCTTGTGTTCCCTCTCTCGCTGTGTCTCTGTCAATAAATAAATAAAATCTTAAAAAATAATAAAAAAGAGAAATGATGTATATAAAGCAACTAATATATCACTTGGCACAGAATAAACACCTAATATGGCATTCTCAACCCCAACTAAAACTTGCAAAAACCAAAATGGCCCTAAGATAAAGATGAGAACTACAACTGTTAAATGAAAGCATCGAAACACTATAAATAAGAGGAAACTCAGAAAAATCCTCACTTCTTGACAGGCTTATTTGCTAAATTAATCCTTTCTAAAATCCCCATACTCTGATCTTGAACAGTTTAAACTAAATGTCATGTGTGTAGTCAGAGGATTCGGAATGTTACAGAAAGGGTTGTAATCCGACTCTATTTTAAGAAGAGATAAATTAACATTAAGTTAATTCTACAATAAGTATTTATCGGGTCTCTAATACGCTCAAGGAAGACAATCTAGTTGTCTAGCACAGAGTAGTTGTCAAGCACAGAGGCTTTCAAGTCAAGCAGCCCTGAACTCATATCCCCCTTCTTGTGCAACTTTGGGCAAGCTAGTCAACCCCTCTAAGACTTTGTTTCTCCAGGGGCGCCTGGGTGGCTCAGTCGGTTGAGCGTCAGCCTTCGGCTTAGGTCATGATCTCAGGGTTCTGGGATAGAGCCCCATGTCGGGCTCTCTGCTCTGCGGGGAGTCTGCTTCTCCCTCTGCCCCTCACCCCTCTCGTGCTCTCTCTCTCTCAAATAAATAAAATTAAATTAAAAAAAAAAAGACTTTGTTTCTCCAACCATAAAACAGAAATAGTATTAACATCATAGGCTGTAAGAATTAACTGAGTTACTCTTCTGTAGAGCACTTAACACTCAAATATGAGCTCTTTTTTATCATTGTAAAGTAACCCAGATAAGCAATCAATTTAGAATCTGGTTATCTAGACAATCTTGTATAGGGGGTTGTGTTTATACTCCATCAAAGTGCTAAGTGAAAGCCAACCATGTACTCTTCAGAACAAAATCTGGTTTTGGATTAGGATGTAATACACAAGGCAAATTTCTGCTTTCAAATCAACAGAAAAATAAGAAACAAGGCTTCCCTATCTGGGCCAACACCAACCAAATTTAACATGTACATTCTTTGACCCAGAAACTCCATTTCTCCAAGTATGCAAAGAGGTAAGCATAAGGATATTTACCACAGCCTTGCTTACAGGAACAAAAACAGAAGACTACCTACATGTGAACTAACAGAGGACTGGTAAGTTATAACACAAAGGAATATTACACAACTATTAAAAAGAATGAACAACAGTGCCTGTTATAGACAAAACTGTGCCCCCCCCCCCAGAATGTTTATGTTGAAGTCCTAACCCCCAGTACCTCAGAATATCTGACAGTATTTGGACATAGAGCCTTTAAAGAAGTAATTAAGGTAAAATGAAGTCATACTGGTGGGCCCTAACCCAACATGGCTGGTATCCTTATAAGGAGATTAGTACACAAACAAAGAGGGAAGATCAGATGAAGACACTAAGTCAGCTACCTATAGGGGCACCTGGGTGGCTCAGCATCAGGCTCCCTGCTCCATGGGAAGCCTGCTTCTCCCTCTCCCACTTCCACTGCTTGTGTTCCCTCTCTCGCTGTCTCGCTCTGTCAATTAAATAAAATCTTTAAAAAAAAATTTTTTTAAATAAATAAATTAAATAAATAAATGTCAGCTACCTATAAGCCAAGAGAGAAGCCTTTAGAAGAAACTAAACCTGTCAACACCTTGATCTTGGGCTTCTAACCTCCAGGACTGTCAGGAAATAAATTTCTACTATTTAAATCATCTAGGGGCGCCTGGGTGGCTCAGTTGGTTGGGCGACTGCCTTCAGCTCAGGTCATGATCCTGGAGTCCCGGGATCGAGTCCCACGTCGGGCTCCCTGCTCAGCAGGGAGTCTGCTTCTCCCTCTGACCCTCCCCCTCTCATGCTCTCTCTCTCTCTCATTCTCTCTCTCAAATAAATAAATAAAAAAAAAAATAAAATAAAATAAAAAAAAATAAAAAATAAAAAAAATAAATCATCTAGTCTTTGTTATGGCAGCCCTAGCAAACTAAACAGTGCCAACATGAAAGACCCCCAAAATGTATTAAGTTTTTAAAATGCAGGGGCGCCTGGGTGACTCAGTTGTTTAGCATCTGCCTTCAGCTCAGGTCCTGATCCCAGGGTCCTGGGATCAAGCCCTGCATCAGGCTCCCCTGCTCAGTGAGGAGCCTGCTTCTCCCTCTCCCTCTGCGTGCTGCTCCCCCTACTTGTGCTCACTCTGTCAAATACATAAATAAAATCTTTAAAAAAAAAAAGTTTTTAAAATGCAAAGTACATGGGGCATCTGGGTGGCTCAGTCAGTTAAGCATCCGACTCTTGATTTTGGCTCAGGGTTGTGGGATCAAGCCCCACATCAGGCTCCATACTCGGTGGGGAGTCCGCTTGGGATTCTCTCTCTCCCTCTCCATCTGTCCCTCTTACATTTGTATTCCCCTTTAAAAAAATAATTCCACTTTAGAAATTTATCCAAAATGAATAAAATAGTTTATCAAGAAAAAACAGAATGCTATTTACAGTAAAATAGTTAATGCAAGAGACAAGTGATTAAGTAACAATATACACAAGATGAAATGCTATACATATTAAAAATAGTTGTGAAGACTACCAACATGATAACACGATATTATTTTTTTTTAAAGATTTTATTTATTTATTTGAGAGAGAGAATGAGATAGAGAGCATGAGAGGGGGGAGGGTCAGAGAGAGAGGCAGACTCCCTGCTGAGCAGGGAGCCTGACGTGGGACTCGATCCCGGGACTCCAGGATCATGACCTGAGCCGAAGGCAGTCGCTTAACCAACTGAGCCACCCAGGCGCCCGATAACACGATATTATTAAAAACATATATTATTGGGGCACCTGGGTGACTCAGTCGGTCAGGCGTCTGCCTTCAGCTCAGGTCAAGATCCTAGAGCTGTGGGATCGAGCCCCATGTCAAGCTCCCTGCTCAGTGGGGCGCCTGCTTCTCCCTCTGCCCCCCTCCCTCCACTCATACTCTCTCTCTCACGCTCTCCCAAATATTTAAAAACAAACATACACTATCACTAATTGTTAAAATTTTGAGTTCTCATGTGTAAAAAAAAAAAAAATGCAAAAGGCGTTAAACAGTAGCTATGTTGGCATGTGTGTGGGGGTCAGTTAAAGAACAAGACCCAAGCACCTAACAGATCTTATCCAATCCTCCCTGCATCAGGACACAAGTTGGGACTTAGAGCATGTTACAATAGGCTTCTGTTCTTCCAAGAAACCAACTCTATTAACTATAAGTCAGCAAGATATTTAAGTCCTGTTATAGCACTACATTGGGTAAGACAGAAACCCTGCCTTCAAAGACCTTCAATACATTTCAATAATTTACTGAATGCCTGCCTACTCTGTGCCAAACACTATGCTAAACAGCTTTACATACATCATATATCACATCATATATTTTACTGGTTTTAAGCATTACAGGGGAACACAGTTATAATAGTCTTGCTAAAAAATTACACTATAAACTACAAGTGCCACAGATTTTCAAAAGAGTAATGATAAATATGGGAGAGTGATCTAGAAGAATGTTAGAATAAATCTCTAGTTAAATGGAATATGAGCAGAAAGAGTACAAGTAGTGCTAACCTGCAAAGTGGAAGAAACAAAAAAAACTGGCTAAGTCCAAGTCATATAGACTCTGAAAGCTTAGCAGAGGAGTTTTCATTTAACCTGGGTAGGAAACTCATGAAGAACAGCTTTGTTTTAGACTATCAATCTTGTACCTGTATCCCAGGGTGGACTGTCAAAGGTAACAAGATAAAGTAAAGTAACTCAGCTAAGAAACTACTTTAATAATGAAGGATATGCACTAGGGTAGAAGCATGGAAAAAGAGTAGAAACAGTTGAGGGGTTGGGAGTGGAGGATGGGTTTAGGAAGATGGCAGATTAAGAGGAATTTTTTTATTTTAGGAAATTAGAGGACTGGTTTGTACCCACAAATGGAGAAGTTAGAAGAAGAAACCTTAAGGTCAGGCTATAAGTTCTTAAAGCCCTCTTTTAAGAAAACACACAACAGCCTTTTCACAATCAGTACACAGTAATTTGGTCTGAAGTCTTATCAAGGATGAAATCACGAGCCAGCCTGTATCAGAAATCCCACATACAAGCATACATTTGCAGCAAAAAATAAGTCACTATATTCCCAAGGCAACAACATACACCGTAAAATGAATGACAAGCTGAGAAAGTTTCCTTTGAAAAATTACCAACTACAACAAAAATTACCAACTACGACATGCCAACTACAAAACTAACCATGACTTCCTTTGTTACATCTGATGAGGCAGAGGTACCTTCATTCAGATTCTCATAGAATCTGTCTTACAAACCACAAGCCATATTTTAAAAGAAGACAAGATTACCAAGGCTCTAAATCAAAAAAGTCTACCAATTTTGATGCAGAATTTATTGTTAATGGGGTGAACTTTGACAGAAGCATTCAACCATATACTTCAAGGCATAGTTCGACAAAAATAATAAGAGCAGCTGTAACACTGGCACCAAAGTCCGTGTCAATGCAGGACACCAAAGTCCATGTCAATGCAGGACACCTGGAAGGAGGGCAGACGTTTCAGTTTGGTTGCACAGATTAAGTGTATTTTATCCACTCTCAGAGAGCAAGAGAAACAAAAACAACAAAGAAAGAGTTGCAAATACTCTGAAAAATAACCAATATGTGTTGGCAACAAATCTGCCTTTTCAAGAGCACTTTCAAACCAAAGCAACACCATCAAAGCACAAACTTCTACTTTGACCATCAATTGTTTCTATGGTTAATACACCGGGAAACTAAGCTACTAAAATGGTACTCCAAATGCATTATGAAATACACTTGCTTCATGTTCATTTTTAAAGATTTCCTATAAACTTAAGCGTAACAGTACTTGTCGCTGATTAAAAGCAGTTACATTTGTTCTCTCTAGAATGCTCTTGCCTGGATAGCTCATTCAGTCATCCCCACAGGTCTTTGCTTGAATGTCAGTGTGGAGAACTCCTCTACCTTTTTTTTTTTTTTTTTTTAAGATTTTTATTTACTTGATAGAGAACTCGGGAAGAGGGAGAAGCAGGCTCCTGGCTCATGCCTCATGTGGGGCTTGATCCCAGGACCCCGGGATCATGACCTGAGGCAAAATCAGATGCTTAAGCCACTGAGCCACCCAGGCAGCCCTCCTCTAATTTTAAACTGCAGCCCAAGTTCTATCAAACCCCGAAGCACTCCACTGTACCCTACCACCAGCCCTCCCTGATCATCCACCCCTTCGTTTCTCTCCAAACTATGACGTAAATCAAGAGGGCACAGATTTGTTTGGACCTATTTCATCCACTGCTTTATCCCCAACCCCTGGAACAGTGACTGACACAGAGCAGGCACTCAGAGTTGTTGAATTCATAAATTAATAGGATAGTATGGGTGAATGATGCAGCAGGTCAAAAAACATGTTCTTTGTATTCAGAATATCCCCTTTAACGGGTCCTCTAGGCTCCTAAACCCTCTTCTGTTACTACCTGGATAAAGAACCAAAAGCAAACAAAAATTTAATTGTTACCCTTCTGAAGAGAAAACTCATATTCCTAAGGTATAAGGCAAGTCCACAACCTGAACCAGCTGGAGTAGCTAACACCAAGTGTTTGAAGCCACCCAGTATTACTGTCGGGGAATACTCTGTCCTCTGTTCTGGGAATGCCCAATTCTACCAACTTTTAAGCTAGCAAAAAAACAAACAAACAAACAAACCAAAAACAACAACAAAAAAAACCTCCTAAAAAAGCAGCATTCCTAAGAATTAGGTGTATCACATTGTGACTGCAACTGTACCACAGTGAAATAGTTAATGTACATCTTACACTCAGTAGTTTTAGATAATGAAAATATATCTAGTCTAATTTTGGAACAATTCACTTAGATTTAAATTAACTGAAAGTGTATAATGAACTTAAGGAATCACAAAACTGCCAAAAAATTATCTCTAGGATTTAGGTCTTCATAAAAATCTTTAGCATTAATTAATCCATTTTAAAAGGTGCTCCTATGTATTGTTTCTTTTTTTAGAAAAATTTTTACTTGGTGTTTTTTTAAATATTTGTAAAAAATCATCTCATTTTCATATTAAAAATAGAGACTGAAAGCAAGAGAGACAGATTTATATTTTATAAGAGCAAAAATGATATTAATTTTTCCAAATGAAAGTAGCAGAGGTAAAGAATCTGGTTTCAGCAGAAAACAAACTTTCGTATCTTTAACACAGGTCACATCCAGGACATGAATTAATCTTGCTCCTGAAGAAAATGTACTCAAATTACTGAAAAATAGTAATTTTTTTAAAGAAATACCACAGCCCAACCTAAGTATCTAAACCTGACCTGGATATATAAAGTTATATCTAGTTATCTCTTTCCCCTCTCTCCCATCTCTGGTGTAAGTGAAATGATTTTTCCTGACTCTGATTTAACTAGAACCACGGACAAGTTTTTAGGAGAATATACCTTCACTGCCATGTAATAGGTGCAACATGAAAAAAAAAAACATTCACCTAAAAGACAGGATCCGAGGTAGGAGTTTTCTTGGGGGCAGGGATGAGGAGTATGTGTGACAAGGAAGAGAAAGCAAAAGAAATGTCAAATGGTAAAATACAAAGACTTCATAGATTACTGTACCAGCTCCTAAAAAAACTTAACTTCTCATATATGTGAACAATTATTTTTTAAAAACATCATAGAAATTCTTTGAATCACAAATAAAACAATTATGAATTCTATGACTTTCAGGGGGTGCCTAGGTGGCTCAGTCAGTTAGGCGTCTGTCTTCAGCTTGGATCAGGATCTCAGGGTTCTGGGATCGAGCCCCACATCCGGCTACTGCTCGGCGGGGAGTCTGCTTCTCCCTCTCTCTGCCCCTCCCCCTGCTCTTGCTCTCTGTCTCGGTCTGTCTCTCTCAAATAAATAAGTAAAATCTTTTTTAAAAATAATAATAAAACAGTTATGAATTCTATGACTATCAGAACATTAAAATGTTGGCTTTGAAATAACTGCAAGCTTTTCAGAATATTGGAAAACAGTAAAATACTCTAACTAGGATCACTGATCCAAGAACAGAAGAAACTGGAGATCGTGACCTCCATTTCAGAGGATTCACTTGCAGCCACTGGACAATCACTTCTCCAGTTCCTAATATTGGTCTGCTTCTCCCTTCCAATGTCTTGCCCCAGTTTTAAGTTGAGATGGAGCTACTTGCCCAGAGACCCCAAAGATGTGTTTTATAAATAACATACTCGGTTCAATCCCAAGAAATTGCAAATTAGCAATTTCTATGCAACACCTCTTGAATGGGGCTTAATAAACCAAGAACAGATCATCCATGGCCTCTGCTGAAGTCTCTGTCTCTACCATTCACGTGCCTCAGGAACTTGAGAAAATCGTTCCCATTTTTCTATCCATAGCAAGCATTGTTTGGCCACACCAACAGTCCTTGAATCTAATGGAGATTAATAAACCACCAGACACCATGCCTCCCAGTTCATTTTCCCAAAACTTTAAAGGAGCAGGAAAAAAAAGGGGAGGGAGGACTCCAACAAACAAGTTTAAGAAACACTGAATTAAACAGACTCCTAACTTTTCTGAACCTTTAATAAACTTACGTAGATTAGGAATTTCCAAGATGGAGATATATAATAACTACAGTTTCCAACTTGATGCCACACCCCCTGGAAACATCCCTCAGGTATTCTGAAACACACTAGAAAAACAAAGGCATTACTCTTAAAATTAAAATTATCCCCTACCCCCATTTCTACTGGTTTAGGAACCCTCAGAATGATCTAACACTCGCTTTGGCCCCGTGGTGACCAGAGCAAATAAATAATTTGACCTAAAATAATTCAAACATTTCCACAGCTTATATTTTGTACTACTTCTTCTATTTGGACACTTTCTGAAACAAATGCGGGCATTAGATATTGACTTAAACCCTAGCACTCTAATATTCACAGAACTATTCATTTTTTTTCTCTAGTTAACTGATAAATGAAAATTTACATTCTAAAATCTAATAGTTTGAGGTGCCTGGGTGGCTCAGTTGGTTGAGCGTTGGACTGTTGGTTTTGGTTTAGGTCAAGATCTCAGGGTGGTGAGACTGAGCCCTGCGTCAGGCTCCATGCTCAGCATGGAGTCTGCTTGAAATTCCCTCTCTCCCTCTGCCTCTGCCCCTCCCCCCAGGGTCAGCTGCACTCTCTCTCCCTAAAAATAAAATATTTTAAAAATAAATAAAATCTGGGCGCCTGGGTGGCTCAGTCGGTTAAGCGACTGCCCTCGGCTCAGGTCATGATCCCAGGGTCCTGGGATCGAGTCCCGCATCGGGCTCCCTGCTCTGCAGGGAGCCTGCTTCTCCCTCTCCCACTCCCCCCGCTTGTGTTCCCTCTCTCGCTGTGTCTCTGTCAAATAAATAAATTAAAAAAATAAATAAATAAATAAATAAATAAATAAATAAATAAATAAAATCTACTAGCTTATTTAAAACCCATTAATCTTAAATTCCATAATAAAAATATGGTTTTCTGGGAATCAATATATTGATGGTTTAATTCCACTTCAAAAGATTCTAAAATCAAGCTCCTCTCAAGTAGCATTCAGCTAGTGAAATAAGTACTAGTCGTTACAAAAACAGGTTGTATAATGAAAATCCCACAAATACCAACAATTACTTGCTAAGAAACTTTATTGAATTACTTCTCATTCCTCTTCATCTGCTTTTTTTTTATAAAGATTTTATTTATTTATTTGACAGAGAGAGAGAGACAGTGAGAGAGGGAACACAAGCAGGAGGAGTGGGAGAGGGAAAAGCAGGCTTCCCGCTGAGCAGAGAGCCCGATGTGGGATCATGACCTGAGCCGAAGGCAGACGCTTATCAACTGAGCCACGCAGGCGCCCCTTCATCTGTTTTTATTTTTAAGATTTTATTTATTTTAAGATTTTATTCATTTATTAGAGAGCAACAGAAAGAGAGAGAGCACAAGCAGGAGGAGAAGGAGAAGCAGGCTCCCTGGAACGCTGGGACCATGACCTGAGCCAAAGGCAGACACTTAACCAATGAGCCACCCAGGCGCCCCAGCTCTTCATGGGCTTTTAAACAGATTTCAAAGCAAACCAAAATATACAAATACTCTTAAACTGCCTATCAACAAAACAAATGGATTGTGGCTGAAACCTCACTTACGCTTTCTTCTATAAGGAATCTTCTTCTCATACTCCTTAACAAGAATTAACAGCCTCGGGGCGCCTGGGTGGCTCAGACGGTTAAGCGTCTGCCTTCGGCTCAGGTCATGATCCCAGGGTCCTGGGATCGAGTCCCGCATCGGGCTCCCCGCTAGGCGGGGAGCCTGCTTCTCTCCCTCTGCCTCTGCCTCTCTCTCTCTCTGACTTTCATGAATAAATAAATAAGTAAATAATTAAAAAAAAAAAAAAGAATTAACAGCCTCCTTGTATTCTACCTCCATCTCTCCCCCCGGTTTCATTTTCTCTTCATTGTTCTGTTCTCAATCTCTTCTGTTCCCACAAGGAGCAGCAGTCATAATCTTTTTAGCTGAAAAGGATGGCTGTGCCTTAATATCCAACACTAGATGGCTTCATACTGCCACCTGAAACAGAATGGACGGACACAAGAGTGCCTGAGACACTGCTCCCCCAGCTCTCCTGGGGTCTGCAACATGTCTAGCCAGCCAAGAGGAGTCTCATCCATTCACTTTAGTGTGGCATATGAATACTTTTCCACATCTGCCTTGATTTGAAAAGGATTAGGAAACACTACTCTAAAGCATATACTGCACAAGGATAGTACCGGTGGATTTCTCCTACACCAAACAGTTCAAGGAAAAGTTATTAGAGGGCGCCTGGGTGGCTCAGTTGGTTAAGCGACTGCCTTCAGCTCGGGTCATGATCCCAGGGTCCTGGGATCGAGTCCCGCGTCGGGCTCCCTGCTCTGCAGGGAGCCTGCTTCTCCCTCTCCCACTCCGCCTGCTTCTGTTCCCTCTCTCGCTGTGTCTCTCTCTGTCAAATAAATAAATAAAATCTTTAAAAAAAAAAAAAAAAAAAAGAAAAGTTATTAGAAAAAAATTCAATCTAGTCCTTTAAAAAAAAGGATGGTAGCTAAGTAAGACTAGATTTTAGTTATCAATATTTTCCCTTGAGATTAGAAATATGGTTTATTTCAGGAAAGAAAACAGAAAAGATTTGTTATATTTCACCAGCTAAATGCCAGCTTTGTAGTTCACCTGTTTTCATAACCAACAATTACAGGAATTATCCTTCATAACAATGTTTTCAATAAAATGTCATTTGAGTTCAAAAGTGTAACTGATATTCTAAACTAGAACTTAAGATTAGTTAGTACTAAGCGGTAAACAGTACTTTAACAACTTTGCATTCCTGATAGTGAGCACAGACATGAGGCGATTCTACACAATACGCAAGACACTATAACTCACTTCTTTAAAAGCCAAACCGGTTTCACCCACTTTCAGATTAGGATCCTTGCAATACATACTGCTACAGTGCCTAAAAGAAACCAGTTCATACTTAAGTAGGAGGAAAAATAAAAATAAAGCACCCAACTGCTGTTTCTGAAATTCCTTAAGACATCACTCTAGCAGTCTAAAGAGGATGCTTCAAACTTTAATGTGCATAAAAATCAGGTGGGTGTCTTGTTAAAATGCAGATTCTGATTCAGTGGGACTGGGATGGAACTCCAAGGTGATCTTACGCTGCCGGTCCAGAGTCCACACACTGTATTTGACTTTACACCCTCGTTTATGTAACACTCGTTAAGATAGTAGACAAAAACTTAAAGCAGGTAACAATCTCCACTTCATTTAATAATTTTTATGGTTTCATGAGATTAATCTGGGGGAGGGGTGGTTATTAAAATTTTGATTTGAAAAAAAATTTGTTTTAATTTTGATTTGGGGGGGAAACCCAGCTTCTCAAACATGAGGGCCTGAGAGAGGTTGTAATAATAACAAGAACACACATCTAGGGCGCCTGGGTGGCTCAGTTGGTTAAACGACTGCTTTCGGCTCAGGTCATGATCCTGGAGTCCCTGGATCGAGTCCCGCATCGGGCTCCCTGCTCGGCAGGGAGTCTGCTTCTCCCTCAGACCCTCCCCCCTCTCATGTGCTCTCTCTCATTCTCTCTCTCTCAAATAAATAAATAAAATCTTAAAAAAAAAAAAAAAAAAAAGAACACACATCTATAGAGCACTTAGTATGTGCCAGTGAATTGTCTTAAATACTTCACATAGATTAACTGATTTGATTCTCATAACAACACTGTGAGGTAGGGACTATTGCAGGCCCTGTTTTACAGAAGGTAAACCTGAGTCACAAAGACATTACTTAGACTGCACATAGATAGTAAATGCAGGATTTGAACCCAGGCAGTCTGGTTCCAGAGTCTACACCTTTAATTACGATACTACTAGTACAGCTCCCAAGAGAGCAGAATTAAAATGGCAAATCACGGGGCGCCTGAGTGGCTCAGTCGTTAAGCGTCTGCCTTCGGCTCAGGTCATGATCCCAGGGTCCTGGGAGCGAGCCCCGCGTCAGGCTCCCTGCTCGGCAGGAAGCCCGCATTTCCCTCTCCCACTCCCCCTGCCTGTATTCCCTCTCTCGCTGTGTCTTTCTCTGTCAAATAAATAAATAAATAATCTTTAAAAATAAATAAATAAAATAAAATGGCAAATCAGAATGGCTTACTTTCGGAGAAAATGATGCACGAGTTAAAGAGCTGAGTGAGCAACAGAGGTGACCGATGGCCAATTATTGGTGAATCCCAGGACTTAACAATATACAGTTTCTTCCTATATTAGAAACTATTTTGGACTTCAGCTAATAATAGCTAAATATGTGATAAATATTTCTCTACAGTATTTTTTGTAATGTTTTATTTTATTTATCTGAGAGAGAGAGCGTGCATGCATGAGAGAGGGAGAGAGAATCTGAAGCAGACTGAGCACCGACCGCGGAGCCCCACATGTGGCTCAATCTCACCACCCTGAGATCATGATCTGAGCTAAAATCAAGAATCAGACGCTTAACCGACTGAGCCACCCAGGTGCCCCTACAATACTTTTTTAAAGGAGGAAAACACCTGGTTTCATGGGGTGCCTGGCTGGCTCAATCGGTAGAGCGTGCAACTCTTGATCTTGGGGTTGTAAGTTCGAGCTCCACACTGGGTGTAGAGATTACTTAAAAATAAAATCCTAAAAAAATTAAAAACAACAAACACCTGGTTTAACTTCATGCAATAAGCATTCTGAGACCAATGTCCCAGGGGCAACTAGGGAAGAAGAGTTTTAACATCCAAGAATTATAACAGAAGCAGTAGCAGACATAACTGAAATAATAAGTAATGAAAACTGCTTTAACAAAAATATTTTGGACTGAAAGGATGAGTAACTAAAAGTAGAAACTGGTAAGGGACAAAGCATAACATGACCAGGAATTTGATACTGTTGAGCAAAGTGGAAAAAGTGGCAAAAATAAGCTGCTATAGCAAACAAAAGAAAGAGAGGAAAGAAGCAAACATTAAAGTCTAAATAAGAACTGGTCATCAGAAAAAACTTTCTAAGCGATGGTGAACAGTCCAGACAGTACAGCTATGGAAGACACTGGACTAAACAGATGGATAAGATCAAGCAAGAGTAGATTAGTAATCATCACTTCAATGAGCCTGAATACGGATGTGGCTGACCAAGCACAAGTCTCAGGAAACACAGTAAACAAGCCTATGGAATATGCAGAAAGAGAAAACGTTAACCCTCAGACATCATTAAATTCATTCATTTGACAAACATTTCTTGAGACCTACTATATATCTGGCACTATTCTAGGTGCTAGGGATACAGGGGTGACCATGCCAGGTCAAAGTCCCGCCCTCATATCACTTACATTCTGGTGGAGGACACTAATAGTTTTGAAAGAGAACAATGAATAAGGCATTATCATAAAAGCCTAGAATGAAGCCCTTTAATATAGGAGGATACATGGAACTATTCATGGGACATAAGTTAACAAAATAGTAATCCCTCCTTAACCCTTATAGACTGAAGTGCTTCTCACTGTGTTCCTTATCCTCTCAAAAAGACCCTAAAAACACTAAAGAAATGCATCTAAAATGTACCTATAAATAAAAGGACAATCTGACTTTTACTCCCCAAAATGCCTATAAATACTACTCCCAGAAAGGCACAATAAATTGTACTTCAAAGTTTTCCAAATGTGACAGCTCTTGAATCAAAACATTTTATTAGTGTAACCATCTTAAAAATAACTAGAAATGCTTTTCTAATAGACCAAATGCTTTTCTAAGCAGGAAAAGTATCTGAATAAAGGAAAACCAATCTTGAAATTACAGAAAATGTCAAGATTTGGTCTCGTTGGGCTTTAAGAATTTTACAGATGTTTGATTTAAGCCCGCTGACCTCCGCTGCTGTAACATGGGCCTTAGATTCACAAAAAACTTAAGTTTAACTGAATACAGGTTTTGGTTAGTATCAGAAGACATTTTAAGAGGATGTGATACCTTCCGGGTCTTGAAGAAATTACTAGAAAACAGCTCATTTTTAATACTCAGTTAACTATCAATCTCTTATCTCCTTGCCTCAGTTTAAAAACTGTAAATTTGGGCGCCTGGGTGGCTCAGTTGGTTAAGCGACTGCCTTCGGCTCAGGTCATGATCCTGGAGTCCCGGGATCGAGTCCCACATCAGGCTCCCTGCTCAGCAGGAAGTCTGCTTCTCCCTCTGACCCTCCCCCCCCTCATGCTCTCTCTCTCTCATTCTCTCTCTCTCTCAAATAAATAAATAGTCTTTAAAAAAAAACTGTAAATTTAAACCATTCTGCTATATTTTAAAAGGAAAGATGCAAATTGATGTATGTATATTTAAACTTCTTAAATGTAGAAGTCTCAAGAAATAAGGCAGCAGGGAGTGTTTTTAAAACAAAATACCACATTATGACAGATGTATTTCAGAAGATCCAAGCTCAATACCTATCCAATCATCTACAACACCTTACACACCACAAAAAGTTGATTTAAACCTACCACTTCTTTTAAGTGTTTCTTAACAAGCAATGTTCTCTCTACACACAAGAGAAACAATAAGAAAGTACTTGTTCCAACATGAACTACCCTTATTACAATGCCATTACACAATGGGATCTCATTTGCTTTACAATGCTAACATTTTTCTGTGCTATAACCCTGTAATCAATGAAGGATATACAATTGGGGATGTATGTAATATTCTGGGGAACAAATACTGTGATCCCAAAAGTCTGAAAATGTTACTTAAGTGTTTTTGGTTAAAAATCCGAAAGGCGTTTTTAATCACAAAATTAAATTACCTAGCAAGCAAAGGTAAGGCCTAAAATGAACTGATTCTCTTTCCACCACACCCTTGCCACAAAAAGCGCACGTGAGCCAGCTTAGGTCTGTACCGTGCATCAGTTAAGTCATAAGGGAGAAGTTAAACAGTCTGAAAAAGTCATTTTGAGCAAAGAAATGCTCTCACAAATCACTTCATTGGACTGCAACGGGATCTTTAAAGTTACTGCCTACACAAGTGGCTGTAGATGCTGTCTTATCCCTGGCACAAGCTAATCTTGAGATTTTAAACCTTCCTGGCTTTTAGATGCCTTTGAGACAGCCAAAAGATTTCAAAGGATCGTCTATGAACACGATGCGTTGGGAAGCAGGCAGGATGTGCCACTGAGTGCCCAACTGAGGCTGCAAAACGCTGTCTTCATTCGGTGAGTCCCTGACTTGTAGGAGTTAAAACTCTCACCCCTTATATTGAGATGACGTAATCCTCCACACTGCATTTCTCTTGGACTTAAAGGGGAGGAAAAAACAAATGAACAAAGAAAATTTCACCCTTATAAGAGGAATTAAGCAAGCGGCAGAACGACAGTTTCGAGAGGTGGTTAGGTAACTCCCTGAAAGGGAAGCTTCAGCTGAATAAGCAAGGAGAATTGGAGAAGCAAATGGAAATGGTGCTAGGAACTCAATCTAAGGCCGGAATAAAGGAGCCTGGAGAAACAGCGACCCGGCCCGCCAGACCGCGCGCCGGGCCGCGGGGCTGCGGAGGGAAGCGCGTCGCAGGCACAGCCCGGGGCAGTCCGCGAGCCGCCCCCTCCCCGGCCGCCACTTCCCCGTCGCGCTAGCGATTCCGCTCCCCTCCCCCCGCCCGCCGCAAAATGTCCGCGGCGGCGCCCGGAGAAGCAGGAAGTCCAAGCCGGGGCGCAGGGGACAGACCCGGCCCGGGAGCCCAAGCCACCCGCGAGCGGCTCCGCGGCCCCGGCCCTCCGTGCCCCGGCCCGCCACCCGTCCTCGGAGCCCGCGGGGCCGGGCCGGGGGGGAGGGGGCCCCAGGCGGCCGGGATGGGTGTGACCCCTTCCTTCCGCCGCTCCCGGTGACAGCCCGGCCCCGCCCGCGCCCTCAGGTCTGCACCCCGCGCTGGGGCCGCGCACCTCTCGGCGGCCGAGCGCCCCCGCCTGCCCCGCCGCCACCCTCTCCCCTCCGCTCCCCGACAGAACCCGGACCCGCGCTCCCCGGACGGCGCCGCGCGACTCGGACACCCTTCCCCGCGCCCCGCACTCCCAGGGTTCCCGGGATCCCAGAGGCGGGGTGTCCCCACGGACGGGGAGAGGCCGGGGACCGCGCGCAGGGGACGGGACCGTGGGGGAGCCGCTCCCGCGGGGAGCCTCGGGCCCCGCACTCACCTCAGCTTCTCCGCCGGGGCGTTGGCAGCGCTGCGCGGGGTCTCCTCGGCTGCCGGACAGGGGCACGCGCCTGACGTCAGCACGCAGGAGACGCAGGGTTGGGTGCCCGTGGAAGTGGGCGGGGCCCGGGGGCGAGTCCAGGCAGAACGGTTGGAGGCGGGGCCCGAGTTCATCCCCCGCCCCGGCTCTGGCCGGTTACTGCGCACGCGCCGACCGGCTCGGCTCGCTAGTTCGGTGTTAAGCTTTGCACCTCTTTCTCCGACGGTTGTGTTTGCTACAGTCATTTGCAAAGCGCTGCCACTAACAATGCTTTTGTTCCTTTCAACCTTCTGAGGCAAAGTATTATCATCCCTATTTTGCAAAAAAAGACGGAGGCTAAAAAAAAAAAAAAAGACGGAGGCTTTGACTTGCTTGCGGGCAATGACTTGCCTGAGACCACCCCCCTCCCAGGCCTGCATTGGGTCCTTCGTGGCGCGCCACGCTTCTCATCTGCCTACACCACACTGTCCCTCGCTCCAGTCACTTCGGCAGTCTTTTGGTTCCGGGACTTACTCCCTGCTACAAGGCCTCGCACTGTTTCCCCTGGCTTCCTCTTCTTCAGCAGCCTTTGGTTGGCTCTCAGCCCTCAAATGTCACTGCCTTCCTGATCACCCTATCCTCACAGCACCTGTTTATCATCTGTCTTCCCTGCTAGTGTGCAGGCTTTGGGAGAATAGGAACTCTCAATCTTAGTCTCAGATGTTTCCCAGTGTTACAGGAAAATCGCTTATCTTAATAATACTTCATTTATTGGTGACTACCACAGCTATTTGGCCAAGAAAGACACCTATTTCCAATACATCTGATATATTTTCTTCTGAGTTTTTCAATTGCACAAGAAGAATAACTACATGTTTGAGTGTTTACTATAAGCATGTTGCTAACAGCTTTGCATGTAATAGTAGCTAATGTATGCTCACAACTACTCTATCAGTTAAGAACCGTTACCATTTATTGGTGAATGAACTGAGGCTCAGAAGTGTTAAGGAACTTGCCCAAAGTTGCCAAACCAGGCAGTGGCAGAGTTGGGACTTGGACTCAAGGGGCTGGCTCTAATTGATCATACTACCCAGAAGGTGATTATAGAGAAATCAGAAGACAAGCTTCAGCTGTGGTCCTATCCCTACTGATACAAAATATTAACATTTTGGTGTACATCTTTCCAGATACATAGAAATGGAGAGAGGTGTATACACATTAATTGCACAAAAACTGTACTGTTTTTCTCTTTCAAAACTACATTGTGAATATCTTTCCATCTCAAATGAAACATCGTTTTTAAAGGTCATATTCTATCGTGTGGGCATTACAATCTAATCAATCTACTATTGGAATTTAGGCTGTTTTCGGCTACTGTAACTTTTTGACTATTGTAAAATGCATCAGCTTGGTTTTTTAAACTTGAGGAAAAATGGTTGTGTTTTCTCCCTCTGCAAGGCCAGTTGGCAGTGACCTTTCTTTCATCCCCTCTCACAATCCCATGAATGTCCCCAGACAATACCTGCCCTTTCCATGAGCAGCAATATCTTGATGGGTGTCACCACCCAACCGCTTGGCTTTTCCTGCCTTTATTCTGAGAACAAGGACTCACTTAGCAATTTGTCTTTTCTCTTGTCAGGTTTTTGTCAAAATGGTCCTCCCCAACCTTTTCACAGCCCCAAAAGACAGGAGCGTTACTACTAGACCCCAGTCTACCCCTTCCCTTGCGGCCAGCCTAGACCCCAGACTCCCTAGGGTCTCCTCCCCACTGCCCCTCTGTTGGCGGCTGCCTCATACTAACGGCAGGAACAGCCCATGGGTCTCCAGCTCCCCTTCCCCTGTGGTTACCAGCCCGGCGTCCATTCCTCCTTCTGATATCACCACTTCCATTCCTGCAGCAACCCCTGCCCCCAATTCTCAATTCCTGTGGCTCTAGAGGAAATGGCTCCATCCCTAGGTGCAGGGATAGACACGTGACCCAGGCTTAGCCAATCAGAGAATTATAGCAGCATTTCAGCGATGGGCATATGACGCGATGAGAACCAGTGAGATTCAATTCTGGAACTTTGGTAAGAACTGTCCAGTTGATGAATCTCTCTGCGGAGGGCTGGATGTCACCATGGCCCTGCCAGCGGCCATCTTCCCACTGCAAGGAGAGAAACTGCCTGAGAAGACCACACCAGAGGGCAAAAAGAGAGCAGAGAGAAAGAAACAGTCAAACCAAGGCCCACTGGCATTGTTCGAGCCCTTGGATCTAGTCTTACTTCAGTTTCCTTTTTTTTTTTTTTAAGATTTTATTTATTTATTTGAGGGAGAGAATGAGATAGAGGGAGAGAGCATGAGGGCGGGGAGGGTCAGAGGGAGAAGCAGGCTCCTTGCTGAGCAGGGAGCCCGATGTGGGACTCGATCCAGGGACTCCAGGATCATGACCTGAGCCGATGGCAGTTGCTTAACCAACTGAGCCACCCAGGCGCCCCCTTACTTCAGTTTTCAGTCACATTAGCTGATAAATTCCCTCTCCTTCCTGAGCCAGGTTGAGTCGGTTCCTGTCACTTGCAACTGCAAGATTCAGCCACCCCACCCCTCCACGTGCACCCTAGTGTGGTACTTGACACCACCTTCAAGATGATACCCAAATCTCTACTTCCTCCAGCTCCTATTCCCACCACCAAATTTCCAAATTTCCAGTTACTCACAAGTCCCATCAGCGCCACTGATGCCATCTCCAGGTCCCCCCTGCTTCGGGTTCTGCTGTGCCTCTATCTGCTTTGGGCCCCTGCACCCTTGTACATCCAGGGGCTCCCAACCTTTCTGCATCAGAGGTCCCACACCTGCAAAGTTAATGTCCCATTTCTAGAGGCTTCCTTTGATCATCTCTGTTTTAATTCATTTTAGACAGCACAACCTTTGCCTTCCTAGATCTCAGCTCCTATTAAGTCACCTTCCGGCTCAGGAACCCCAGTGTTTTTTCCTTTGCCTTCAAAATAAAGTTCAAAGTCCTTTAGCCAGGCATTCTGTGTCCTCTGTGATCTGGCACCAGCTTGCCTTTCCAAAGTTATTTCCCTGTCCCTTCTGTATTGGTCAGGGTTGTCCAGAGGAACAGAGGCAACAGGAGGAACAGGGGGAGGGGGAGGAGGAATGGGAGAGAGAGATTGATCTGTATTGGTTTGTATCTATCTATCTAAAAAGATTTATTCTGGGATGCCTAGGCGGCTCGGTCAGTTAAGTGTCTGCCTTTAGCTCGGGTCATGGTCCCAGGGTCCTGGGATCGAGTCCCACATTGGGCTCCTTGCTCAGTGGGGAGCCTGCTTCTCCCTCTCCTGCTGCTCCCCCTGCTTGTGCACCTTCTCTCTCTCTGACAAATAAATATATATTTTTAAATCTAAAAAGATTGATTCAAAGGAATTGACTCACACAATTATAGAGGTTGATAGGTTCGAAGATCCATATGGTGAGTCAACAAGCCGAGACTGATGGTATGGGTCCAGTCCAAGTCCTCAGGCCTGAGAACAAGAACTGATGTTTCAGTGGCAGTCCAACAGTCAGCAGGCTCAAGACCCTGGAAGAGCCAATGTTTGAGTCCAAAGCCAGGAAAGATCTCTGTTACTCGACAGAAGGTCAGTCTTTTTTGTTCTAGTCAGGCCTTCTCCTGCTTGGATGAGGCCCACCACATTAGGGAGTGCAATCTACTTTATGTGGTCTACCAATTCAAATGTTAATCTTATCCCAAAACACCCTCACAGACAGGCACACCCAGAATAATGTTCAACCCAGTATCTGGGCCCCTGTGGCCCAGTCAAGTTGACATTTAAAATTAACCATCACACCTTCCATCACACATCTTATATGTGTATGGTGCAGCAAGACTGAATTACCTAGTATCGTGCATGTAGGTACCATGATTTCTTGCCTCCATGTCCCTGCTCATGCTGTTCCCCTTGCCTAGAACACCTTTCCCGCTCATCCATGCTACCTATCAAGTCCCACTCTCCTTCTCACCATAAACTGTACCTTTTGCCAACACTGACCTTGTGTCCTTTCCCACCTCTGTGCTTCTGCAGATCCAGCAGTTCCCTTCCCTATCTGCCAAAGTCCTATTCTTCTCTCCTTCAAGGATTAGTGAGGACCTCAGCTCCTAAGCCTTGCCTGACAACCCCAGGCAACCCATCATTCCTATTACACTGTGTATTTAAAGCATACTATATTGAGGGCGCCTGCGTGGCTCAGTCGGTTAGGCGACTGCCTTCAGCTCGGGTCATGATCCTGGAGTCTCGGGATCGAGTCCCGCATCGGGCTCCCTGCTCGGCGGGGAGTCTGCTTCTCCCTCTGACCCTCCTCCCTCTCATGCTCTCTGTCTCTCATTCTCTCTGTCTCAAATAAATAAATAAAATCTTTAAAAAAAAAATAAAAAATAAAAAAAAAAAAAAAAAAAAAAAAAAAATAAAGCATACTATATTGAAATCATTTGTATCTGTGCTAACTAAACCATTAAGCCATGAGCAGGCAGGGATCTTATCATATTCATTTTTGTATCCTTTTACCTAATTTCCTAGCACATTGCCAGCCCTCAAAAATGTTTGCTAAATAATGCATGAATGAGCATATTGCCACTTTTTCCACAAAGCCTGCTCTGCTTCTTGCTGCTAAAGTAATCTCTGCTTCTTCGAAACTCCCACCTGAGGATTTCTTTTTTTTTTTTTAAAGATTTTATTTATTTATTTGACAGAGAGAGAGATAGCGAGAGCAGGAACACAAGCAGGGGTAGTGGGAGAAGGAGAAGCAGGCTTCCTGGTAGAGCAGGGAGCCCGATGCGGGACTCGATCCCAGGACCCCGGGATCATGACCTGAGCCGAAGGCAGACGCCCAACGACTGAGCCACCCAGGCGCCCTCACCTGAGGATTTCTTCAGGCCCTCACCCTGTTCTGTCATGTTTATCCATGCTTTCTCGGCCCTACTGTAAGCTCCCAGGGGCGGGCTCAGCTTGGGGTACATTTTTGCACCCCTCACAGTGCTCTTCAGGTGCCTTAAACATTTTGAGGGAGAGAAGCCTCAAAACATCATTCTCTGCCAAATGCCGAAGACCGCAAATCCACCACCATTTCCCCAGGACCTGCCAAGATTTACTCAAGAAGATGAGGATCCACATTAAAGAGGCTCTCCTTTGTGGTCTTCAGTCATAGGATTTACATGAGAAAGTTCCAATTTAAGACTTTCCATGTGGAAAAAAAAAAAAAAAGACTTTCCGTGTGATTCATAGGCAATAAAACTATAAAGAAAAGCAAGGAAGTGATTATTATAAAAATCCGACTGCTGGTAGCTTCTAAAGGAGTTTGTAATCTGGAAGAGATTGGGGGTGGGGGGTGTTGGCAGTGGTCTATTTCATGACCTCAGTGATGATTACATGGATGTCTGCTTTATAATCATTCGTTGTACTATATATTTGTTTTATGTGCTTTTCCTCATGTGTAATATTTCACAAAAATAAAGGTTGGAAATAAACAAAAATAGTCTCACTGTTGTAACTAAAGGGTTGCTGTTGTGTAAATTCCTATCGCTAAGAGGCAAGTCTACCCTTCCCTCCTGATTTACCAGCTAGGTCTTCCCCTCGACTGGCTGGTCATGGTCATGGCTCAGGCCATCCCAGTAGCCCCAGTCTGCTGCTAGGACTCCAGATGTGCTCCCAATGTGGCCTGTCACACCGTGAGGGGCTAGGACTGCTGCAGCTGCAGCTCTACTCCATCAGCTCCAACTCAGGGACCTCGTCCCTCTGAGCCCCTCCTGCTGCTCAGCCTCCCTCTTCCACTTTGTGCCACATCATTACGCTTGTCCAGGGACCTGGACCCTTCTTGGAGTCAGAGAAGGGAGAGGAACTGACCAAACCTGTTTTCTACCTGCCTTTTCTCTAACTGGCCCAGGCTTGCCTCCTTCATCTCTGTTACGATCTCTGGTGGAGACAATCTGGGTCACTGAAGAAGGGTGCATGAGATAGGACAGGGGAGAGGAAAGTCTAGAAATGACTGAGCAACTCCATCTGCACTGGTAGGTTTTGGTAAGAACCCAGAGGCACATGGTATGGTGATGAAGTTTTTAATTTGAAAATGATCTGAGACTCGTTCATGTGAACCAATTGGTCATGGGCGTGTTGTGACCAATATTCAACAGTTAGTGAGTGTATTACGTGCTAGGCACCTTGGATGCGAAAATACTGATATCCTCCTGATTAACCTCTTCAGTGGCTTCTCCTGGCTCTTGTCCACCTCTCCAACGTCCTCAGAACTATGCACTCACTCACTGGACTCCAGTCATGCTGCCTTCTTTGTCATTCCTCAGACAGAACTGAGCTTACTGTGCCTGCCTCAGGGCCTTTGCACTTGCTGCCCTGAGCGCTCCTGCTCTGCGTGAGCCTGCTCCTTTTCATCCTGCACGTCTTTGCTCAAATAGCAACTCTTTAAGAAGATCTCCTCCCCACCCAGCTTAGAGTAGCAGTTCCAACCCACTACCATACCACGCTGTTTTCTTTCTTTCATAGCCTTATCATTCTCCAAAATGATCTCACCCTTTAGTATTCTTACTGTCTCTCCCCAGACTCAGTAAATTCAAGGGCTTCTTTCACCACTGTACCCTCAGTGCTAGAATGTAGTATATACTTAATAATTACCTGTTGAAGAAATACAATGAATGAAGACATAATCTCTACTCAAGGAGCTAAGGTCTCATGGTGAGACAAACAATAATCAAAACAAGTGCTAGGACAAGGGTTTGTACAAGTATCTAGGAGAATCAAAGAAAAGCAGACTGTTCATAAGAGTTATACTTAATGTTTGGGACGCCTGGGTAGCTCAGTCATTAAGCATCTGCCTTTGGCTCAGGTCATGGTCCCAGAGTTCGGGGATCGAGCCCCATATCGGGCTCCCTGCTTGGCGGGAAGGCTGCCTCTCCCTCTCCCACTCCCCCTACTTGTGTTCCCTCTCTCACTATGTCTCTACCTGTCAAATAAATAAATAAAATCTTAAAAAAAAAAAAAAGTTAATGTTTACTAAGTGCTTCCTATGCTCCAGGCATTGTTCTAAGTATTTAATATGTATCATCTCACTTGAAATTCACAAGAATTCTGGAACATAGAAATTATTACCTTCAACAAAAATGAGGCATGAAGAGGTTAGTACCACTTGCCTAAAGTCATATAGCTGGCAGGTGGAAGAGCTGAAATTCAAACCCAGAGCCGATAAGGAACGGTTTCCCAAAGGAGTGAGGTCTGATCTAAATCTAGAGAACCGGCACAGGCTGGCCAGGCCAGGTTGGGGCGTGCTGACCACTGGCAGAAAGAACAGGCATGTCCAGGTACGCAGGCATGGAAAAGCAGGAGGCTCAAGAGGTAGATGAATCTCATCGACATAATGTTGAACACAAGAAAACAAACACGAAGAGGTTATACACTGTGTGATTCCATTTGGTTCGGAAACAGGCAACACTACTCTATGGTAGTAGAAAACACAATAGCTTACCTTTCAGGAGATTGAAGACTAGGAAAGGGCCTGAGGGAGACTCCTGGGATGCTGGCTATACTCTGTACCTTCATCTGGACTGTGGTTATGGGGATATGTTCACTTTGTACAAATTCATCCACTCATACAATTTCCAAGATGCATGTTGTACTTAAACTTAAAAATTAAAGGTCACCTTAGCAATAGTATTAGCCTAAAAACCAAAACACTTGTGATTTTTGAAGAGGTGTAGAGTATTTGTGAGTCTTGATGGTGAGCTTTAATGGCTGAGGATAAGAAAAGCAAAGAGGGGCAGTTGGCTGGCTCAGTCGGTGGAACGTGCCACTCTTGATCTCGGGGTTGGGAGTTCGAGCCCCACGTTGGGTGTAGAAAAAAAAATAAGATCTTAAAAAGAAAAAAGCAGAGAAATGGGATGGAAGAAATGAGAAGCTAAGAACAGGATTTAATGTGTAGAAATTAGAAATGGGAAGATGGAGAGTTCAAGAGAGGGGCTCAGAAGAAAAGAACAAGATCAAAGGGTCACCTGAGAAAGAATCACTAACTGAATCTTCCCCTAACTGGGCAGATTCAGCTACATTAGCATCTACTGGATGTTTCTGTGCTTCCGGTGCTGCGGGAGGGTGACCCTCACTGGGAATAAGACAGGAACAAGACAGGTGTGGGAGCTGAAGCTCAGGGAGGTGACACGACTTGGTCTGAGATCACACACTTCATAACCGCTGGAGTTATCTTTGGCAGAACCTCCAATTTGTGCCAAGACAGGCCCCACTTGGAGGCGGAGTTTGGGCTCAGAGGAAGCGAAGGGGAGGCCCTGGCCGCTTTGGTGGTGTGGGTGGCTTCCTGCCCAGGAGACACACCCAGCTTCTAAATCACCATTCTGGGCAGTCAGGTTGTTGCTAGGCACCCGGGGGCCCCTTGACTTTTCAAGCAGAGCCAGCCAAGGGCAGTTAACTTCACCTCATTGCAAGGTCAGGTGCAGAACAGAGAGGGAAGCCAGCCACCTAAGTGAAGCCTTTCCTTTTTTTTTTTTGTTTTGTTTACCTCCATCCTCAGCCCTCCCACAGGCCCCCTCCCATTGTCTCCCATGAATTCTAGTTGTTTGTGTTTGCTAGAAGGAAGAGCCTTCAACCAGGCAGCGATCAGGTGTCTCCTACAAAAATCAAACTGTTCCTTGAGTATCCACCACGGGCAGGCCCTGCGTTGGAGGCCGAGCACATAGAGGTTCCCTCTTGACGGAGCCCACAATCTGCCTGGGGACACAGCCTGGACGCTGTGCCACAGTGACCCCCAGAACAGGGCGTGGCATATCGGGGACACCACATACATTTGCTGAATGAACAGGGACTGTACCGAAAGCTAAGGTGTTAGAGGAGCTCACAGGGGGGCTTCTGATGCCAATTCGAGCCACAAATCAAAGGCAGCTTCATGAAGGTGACCATGCCTATCTGCGTCATAAAGAATGAGGAGGAGTAGGCTGGCAAAGACTGGGGGAGGCATGGGGGAGAGGCATTCCAGGCCAAGGGAAAAAGTCCAATAAATGCCTGACAGTGGGTGGAAAATGCTTAGCAAAATAGTCAAGCCATTGTCAAGAGCATTGCCCTGAGCTGCCTGTGAAAAGTGACCACACACGATGCTCCTGGAAGGGCCAGTTACATTTGAGTGCTCCAACCACCACCGCCATCACAGTGGACTCCTCATGGCCCCCACACCCCGCAGAGCTGGCCTCCTCCCCGGCAGCCAGGCCCTGGCACCCACTCACTGCTCAGGGAGTAGCTGCCCAATAGATGACAGATTTTTCCATGGCCCCAGCCAGTTGCTAGGAATCTCGTATTACCTTGTGTCCCAACACTGGTTTTCACCAGTAGCCATCTGGCAGGCGCATTTTTCAATAACTAGATGAAATTATTCTTTTGCAGAACTTGGGGGTCAAAATAATCACAGAGGGAAAATCCAACACGGGACAGTTGAGAAGGACTTCCCTCGGGCTGTTCTGCATTTTCCTCCTCCTCCGTCTCACAGAATTAAAAGCGTTTAGGGTTCTTTAGAACTAGGCTCTAGATGGACTCAAGAAATGACAATGACAGACATTTGTGGCAGCTGGGTCATGCCGACTACAAAGAGAAAGCACAGGAATCCTCTCGGGAGGTGTCAACAGAGATAGGGAATTACTGTCCTCTCAAATTCCCGGAGCCCTTGAAACTCTGGACTTGGTCTGCTCTTTGATACCCAGGTGGTGTGACCTCAGGGCAAGGGCATGGGGCTGGAGCCAGATGAAATGGAGATGGACTCCAGCCTCGCCTCTTACCGGGTTTGTTTGGGGCAAGGAACTTCATCTGTAAATTCACTTCCATGGGAAAGAGCTGGGACCACAGGGTTGCCAGGAGACAGTGCTGGGCAGCTGTGAATTGTACCAGGTCTGGTTTCAGGATGTGGAGGTTGAGGGGTTGAGTCGTGGATCTGTCACTTACCTCTCTAAATCTCTTATGCTTTGGAAGTTTGACCCCATACCTAAATACTCTCCCTTGCGTTTGTTACTGAAAATATAAGGATAGGTATTAGCCATATAAGGAACTACTCTGCAGCTGCTTAAAAAAATTTTTTTTAAATAAAGCAAATCTCTGTATGTTGACAGCAACAGACCCCAAGACTTACTGGGCAAGAAAAATATATAACCTAAACATACATGTATTTTGTGTAAATAAAAAAGGGATAAATGTGTGTGCACACACATGTATGTTCTTACATCTGTGTAATTCGTGTTTTCTGGAAGGATATGTAACAGACTGTTAATGGGAAGAGCCTTTAAATTTTCCTTTTATTCCGGGGCGTCTGCCTTCGGCTCAGGTCCTGATCTCAGGGTCCTGGGATAGAGCCCCACGTCCGGTTCCCTGCTCAGTTGGCAAGCCTGCTTCTCCCTCTCCCGCTCCCCCTGCTTGTACTTTGTCGAATAAATAAAACCTTTTTAAAAAAAATTTTTCCTTGTATTCCCTTCTATACTGTTGGATTTTTCTATCCACATGCAAATATATCTTTTGCTTCAAAAAATGTCAGTGGGAGTTTCCTAGAAGTGAAATTATGGGCCATTTTTGTTTTCATACTTTTTCTCTATCAAATGAAGCTAAGAAATGTTATTCTAAATAAGATAAGGCTCAGGTCATGATCCCAGGGTCCTAGGATGGGGCCCCACATCAGGGTCCCCGCTCAGCTGGGAGTCTGCTTCTCCCTCTGCCCCTCCCCCTGCTTGTGCTCTCTCTCGACCTCTCTCTCAAATAAAATCTTTAAAAAAAATTGTAAGATGAAGAAAAAAAGAAAAGCAAAAGAAGAAACATCTTGCATGCAGGAGATTCTCAAGAGATGCTTGTTAAATTCCTACTTCCAGACATGATAGAAAAAGCCCAAGACTAAAGGGAAAGAAATCCCAGGCTTAGATCCCAGCTCCACCATTTTCTTGGCCATCTTGTGTAACTGGTGAACCTGTTTCTTATCTGTAAAGCAGGTGTATTTATATGAATAGGTAAAGCCAGATGACAATAAGGATTAAATGAATCATGAATGCATCTATCCTAGCACACAGTAAACCATCTCAATAGAACGGCTGGAGTTGGAGGGGTAATTTCAATCTTTGTATCAAAGAACTTAAGATTTGCCAGAGTAGGTGACATTACCCAAACACATACAGGGAATATGAAACCCAATATTTTAAAATTTTAAGTAGGCTCCATGCCCAAAATGTGGCTTGAAGTCATGACCCTGAGATTAAGTCACAAGCTCTACCAACTGATCCAGCCAGACACTCCAATATGAAACCCAACTTATACCACTTTTCCTATAGCTTTCTGAATTCAACATTAAGCTTAAGAGACCAGGGATCCAAAGGTAATCTGTGGCGTATTTCAGATGAACTCTCCTGTTAAATCAGTAGTTCTCAACTATAAGGCCAATTTGCCCCGAAGGAACATTTGGCAATGTCTGGAGACATTTTTGGTTGTCTCATCAGTGGGATGCTACTGGCATCTGGTGAGGAGAGACTAGGGATGCTGCTAACATCCTATAATGTACAAGACAAGTCTCCATGAAAGAGAATTCTCTGGCTCCAACTTGCCCATGTTGAGAAAATCTGTGCTAAGTTCACTCAACTCAGGACACCTCCGTTGTCAAGCCATAAAATCCCTAAGGTGGTAACTTTTGGGTCCACCTGGAAAGTCGGCTCCTTTACTTGCACACTATATTCCAGATCATCGAAGCAGCATCGAAGCTAAGAAACTGGTACAGATCAGGAAATTCTTAACACCAGGAGTTCCTGATCTTTGCAGACTAAAGGAAATACCTTCATAATGCTCTGAACAAACAGAAGTATTAGAGATACTCTGACCCTCCCATGGTTGTTAACTCCTTTGCCAGTGTTAAATTTTACTCTCAGAATTAGGAATAGAAAAGCTTCACCTAGGGCGCCTGGGTGGCTCAGTTGGTTAAGCGACTGCCTTCGGCTCAGGTCATGATCCTGGAGTCCCGGGATCGAGTCCCGCATCGGGCTCCCTGTTCAGCAGGGAGTCTGCTTCTCCCTCTGACCCTCCTCCCTCTCATGCTCTCTGTCTCTCATTCTCTCTCTCAAATAAATAAATAAATAAATAAATAAATAAATAAATAAATAAAAAGAAAAGCTTCACCTATGGGGCGCCTGGATGGCTCAGTCGAGCAATGACTCTTGATCTCAGGGTTGTTGAGGTTGAGCCCCCCATGGGGTCTATAGGGATGACTTAATAAAAAAAATCTTTAAAGATTTATTTATTTATTTGAGAGAGCGAGAATGAGAGAGGGAGAGAGTACATGAGAGGGGGGAGGGTCAGAGGGAGAAGCAGGCTCCCCGCTGAGCAGGGAGCCCAATGCGGGACTCGATCCCGGGACTCCAGGATCATGACCTGAGCCGAAGGCAGTCGCCTAACCAACTGAGCCACCCAGGCGCCCCAATAAAAAAAATCTTTAAAATAAAATGGTTTTAGGGGCCCCTGGTGGCTCAGACGCTTAAGCGTCTGCCTTCAACTCAGGTCATGATCCCAAGGCCCTGGGATCCAGGCCACATCAGGGTCCTTGCCCAATGGGGAGCCTGCTTCTCCCTCTCCCTCTGCCTGATGCTCTCCCTGCTTGTGCTGTCAAATAAAATCTTTAAAAAATAAAATGGTTTTTAAAAGCTTAACGTAGTCAATAAAAGGCGCACAGTTCACCCTTCCGTATGTTTGCTATTCCCCAAGCATTCCCACTATCACTCAAGGTGGGATTCTGTCCAGTGATCTCCCACTCAAGTTCAATTAAAATCTCACTTCCCTAACTTGGCTATTTCCTCTCTCCTCTGATTTTAATGTATTTTTTTTTTTAATAGGAAAGTGTTTTGGGGGCGCCTGGGTGGCTCTGTTAAACATCTGACATTAGCTCAGGTCATGATCTCAGGGTCTTGGGATTGAGCCCCACATCAGGCTCTGTGCTCAGCTGTGGGGAGGTCTGCTTGTCCCTCTCCCTCTCCCACTGCCCCTACCCCTGCTCATGCTTTCTCTCAAATAAATAAAATCTTAAAAAGTATGTGTTTTCTTAGTGCTATCTCAAAATCAGATACCAAAAGGAAGACTAGTTTTACTATTATGGTACCCATAGAGCTCAACGTCTTCCTCTCTTCAAAAACTATACACTCCTCCTTTATACTGGGTTTTGTATTTGTATCCTACCATCTAGACCAGTCCCGAAGGCACAGAAAGTATTAACACACCAGCAGAATACACAGGAGTTCCAGCTTGGAGCTAACCAATCCCTCTCCTGAAGATTAGTTTCTGAATTGGCACCATATGGTTACAGAAGCAGATGTACAAATCCAAGAGCCAGGCAACAGAGGCAGAACGGTTCAAGACTGGGTCCCACTGAGGAAAAGCAGCTGCTGTTTACTCTTTGCCGGGCACCACCACAGCCACGGACTGCTCTGTCTCAGCGGTCAACCAAAGCACAGGGCTCCACACACGGAAAGCCAGAGTGACCTGTTTCAGGAAGAGCAGCAGAGAATGGTCAAATGGCTTTAGAGTGAGTTCTCTTGCGGGGGAGACAAGAGAACACGCTGTGGAACACAGGCCATGGAAATAGGGAAAGAGAAAAATCAAACAGATTTATCTAAGAGTTACTTACCTCTGAGGACCCTGTTTTATCCCCTTCTCAAGTTTGAATTTAAATTCTGACTGCACACAAAGGTCCGGCCTGTTCCTATCTTATCTCTAGCTCGCATCTACTCCTGATAATAATCTCAACTTTCTCAAATGCTGAGTAAAAGCTAAAAAGGTAAATCACCACAGGACATTGTGATTAAGGACCAAACTTTAATATTTCAAGGACATCTAAAATGAGTTACTGGTGGGGTTACAGAAGCTTCCATTCATGCCACCACAGCAAGAATCAAGAATTCTGAAAGTTGAAGCAACTACCTCTTTGGATACATAACAATATATTAAAGCATGTCAGAAAGTGCAAAAAAGGAGGCATTCAGCAGAGCAAAAACAAGCAACAGGCTGATTGTCCTAACAGGAAGGTCCTAACAGAAGCTCTTTCTGGAGCTCAGTCCCAGGAATTAAAGCTGCCTCAGCCAGAGAGAGGTCCAAATATGGGTTCTGATGGATTCTTATTACAACTAGTCACAGGCAAGCTAAAAAAAACCCGAGGTTCACATTTCCCCATGACTGTTGTTGGCTCTTGCAACAAAGAGAACGTTTGGTTACTTCTCACATGTAGGCTGAGCAAGAACCCTGTGGCAGCACTTAGCCAGTGATTCTGACCCCAGGCGGACATCTCTGGGCCCGAGCTCTGAGCTCCTCCGGCAGGACGGCCTGGAACTGCTCCTGCACCAGCATCTCCACAATCTGCTCCTTTGTGTGAATATCGGGTCTCAGCCACTGTCCAGCAAGCTCCTGGAGATGTCTGAGGACATCCCTGGGACCAGCTGCATCCTCATAGCGGAATTTCCGGAACCTCTGCCTGGAGGCTGCTGCGTTAGGAGGATTCCTTCGTGGCATGGTCTCAAGGTCTTCAAGAGAGTCTTCATCGAGGCTCTCTGGTGGAAGCCCAGAAGGCTCTCGTGGAGCCTGGACCTGGGGAGCCGATATTAGGACAACTTCTGGCTCCTCAGCCATCATCTCATTTGACGGTGACCTCATTTTATCATTCTGGACTTCTCTATTTCTTTGTGTTTCTAGGTACCCTTCAGTCTCCATTCTGGAACTCTGGAAAAGGAGATTGCAGACTCCTAAACACAGAGAAAAGACAGGCTCAGCAAAAACAGACCAGAGACTGTTAAAACCACCTTGATCTCATGGCTCTGATCCAGACCCAAGTTCCATCAGCTTTCCAATCTTAACAGGGTTTCTTAATAAAGCTACTAGAAATTCTATTTTTGTTTCCTCTGGATCAATTGACACAATTGAGAAAAATGGGTCAGCGGTTTACCAAAATGAAGAATGTAGATTCTCAAAGTAGAAAGAATGAAGAACGCTGGCCTCGCTAACCAGAGAATCTTCTAGAGAATCTTTCATCCATCTTCCCTGCATTACAAAGTATTTTACATGATGTTAAACCAAAAAACTATGTATGCACATGACGGGAAATCTTTAAAATCCCAGGTGTTTGCTTCCTCCAATGTCTTTTATGGAGTTGTGTATGTCCAAAAGCAAGTTATGAGGAAGTACTAAAATGTAAGAGATAAAGGTCTGTTCATTGAAATCTACTCTGCCTTTTCTAACCCCATCTCTTTCATGATGAAAGAATAACAAGTGTTATAAAGTACTTTAGGGGGCACCCCTGGGTGGCTCAGTCAGTTAAGCATCTGCCTTGGGCTCAGGTCATGATCTCAGGGTCCTGGGATCGAGCCCCATGTCAGGCTCCCTGCTCAGCAGGGAGCCTGCTTCTCCCTCTTCCCCTCCCCCCACCTCGTGCTCCTGCTCCCTTGCTCACTCAAATAAATAAAATCTTTAAAAATAATTAAAATAAAAAGTACTTTAGGAGCTACCATCAGGGTTAAACCTAAACCCCCTCTTCACAAAAAAGAAAAGAATAGAAAAGCCCCTATGTTAAGATCAAGATCCTGGGCGCCTGGGTGGCTCAGTTGGTTAAGCGACTGCCTTCAGCTCAGGTCATGATCCTGGAGTTCCGGGATCGAGTCCCGCATCAGGCTCCCTGCTCGGCGGGGAGTCTGCTTCTCCCTCTCATGCTCTCTGTCTCTCATTCTCTCTGTCTCAAATAAATAAATAAAATCTTTAAAAAAAAAAAAAAAAAAAAAAGATCAAGATCCTAAGTTCCTCTAATCAGTCTAATCAGGGCCGCCTGGGTGGCTCAGTTGGTTGAGGTCTGACTCTTGATTTCAGCTGCAGGTCATGAGCTCCATTCTCAGCAGGGAGTCTGCTGGAGCACCCCTCCCTTGCTCACAGATATGTGCTAGCGCGCATGCTCTCTCTCCCTCTCCCAAATAAATAAAATCTCTAAGTTCCTCTAAACAGTATACGGGAAACTGAACTAGTCAGAATCCTAGTAGCACACACGTCCAACTCTGGATGCTTGTCAGCTCTAGGATTAGTAAACCAGCTGTAGTGAGGGAGGGGAGGAGGGGCACACTAAATACCTGCAAAATGCCAGAAAAAAAAAGGCTTTGCTTCATTGGGGTTAGGGCCCCAGTCCAAGAGAAAGGTTACGTATAGGAAAACTACAATCTATGTTATTAAAAAAGAGACAGAGAGACTTCAAGTGACAGTACAGAAATGACTAAATTAATTTCCACATCAGGGTATGTCAAAAGAGTACAACCCCTATGATGTGGTCAGTTTTCAAAGACCATCTCTTTTTTTCATCAACAAACCCCCTCCCCCAAGAACTAAATTCCTCCCTAGTCCATAAAGCAGGAGTGTTGACATTTAAAATCCCTCCCACCTCAGAGATTGTCTCAAATCTGTTTCCTGGGTAACAATTGACAGAGGCCAACAATCACCAACACTGACCAGCTACCTTGAATTAACTAGTTCTCAGCTCCTAGTTAGCTCTTCTTCAATGTTTCATGACCCATTTTCTAGGAATCTTGGATTGATTCCAGACCCTGCAATTTGGATATTCTTGGAATACACTTATTCTTCTCATATTATCTGGGTTTCTGCTCAATCAACAGCATGTACTCTTCCCCAAAAGTAAGCTGTCACTAACCTAGAGTGATGAAACCCAAAGCAAAATATCCCCTAACTCAGGGGTGCCTTGGAGAAAAAAAAAATATTTAGTCAAGGAAAGGCTGGATGAAACATTGAGAAAGCAAAATCCTGGGAACAACCTAAGTGACCATCAACAGGGAAATAATTAAAGTACTGTCAGCCATTCAGCGGAATAAGTGCAGCCTTATGAAGCATGAACTCAGCCTGTGAGTGTTGATACAGACAGACGTCCGTAACACATCACCACCTGACTAAGGGGCAGATCACTATGTGTAGTATGATCCCACCTGGGGAAATTAAAATACATACACAAGCATATATGACCAGATCTAGTCACAAACACTACCTTCAATTGTACTTACTTTTGAGGGGCAGGGACAGAAGAAACATTTTTCATTCCATCTTTCTATATTGCTTTCTTTTTAACTACAACTATGTATTACTTTCCTAAATCAAGAGGAAGCAAACATTCTCCTCCTGCCCAAAACCTGAGTGAAAAACCCCTAACACACTTAGGAAAACACCCTTTTATTAATTCTTCTAGCTCCCAGCCCCAGAGGTCCTTACAACCCGACTTCTAATAGTCTCAACTGTCAAGAGGCCAGTTCTCAAGGCCGGATCTGAAAGATGGACCAACTCCACGATTTGCCCAGTTTATAAATCCTAACAGTTTTAGAAGACCAGGGACCAGACACAATGCTTACCCTCATCGGTTAATAATGCCGACTTACCGAGCACTTACTTCCTAGCTGACATTGTGCTGAGCGTTTTACACTCTTCTATGGGATCCTCTCAGCCACCTCTAGTTAAACTCTCAATACGACTCTCTACTGCCCCAGCTGTCTATTAACAACAGCAGCAGCCAATCCTATTTGTTGAGTTGTACACGCCAGACACTCCGCGGAAGCTTTCCCTCACCCAATCCTCCCGATGACCCAGTAGGACAGTTACTGTCATTTCCATTCACAAACAAACTGAGGCTTGACGAAAGGGGATTTGCCCAAGGTCACAAGACCAGGAGGTGGTGGGAGCACCCAGCTGAGTAGAAAATTCCCGGCGTCTAGGCGGGGAGCTGAGCCGGGCTCCTCCCACCACATGGGCGCGGCTCGGAGGGCCTAGGTCGGACCGGAAAAAGGCTTCTGAGGCTCCAGGACAGGACCTCCTCCTCCCGGGGTGAAGCGAGATCCAAGGCCACGCCAGCCCGAGCGGCCCGCAGAGTCCCCGAGCAGGGCTTCTCCACTCCGAGGGCGCCCGCCACCGCCACCGCGGCCCCCCGCTGCCTACAGACCGTGCGCCGGGAAAAGAGAGGCGGTTGGAAGGGATGGAGGGAAGGAGGGAGGGGGTGTTCACCTGCGCAGGTGCCACCTCGGAGGGTGGAGGGAACGGGGCGGGGGCGCCTCGCGAGCCGACTCGAAGCCTCAAACCGACTCCGAGAAAAGGAAACCAACTACCCAGCGCAGAGCTTTGTAGCCCGCCGCCGGAACCGGAAGTGGCGCCCCGCCCGGAAGTTGGAAGTGAAGGGGACCAGGGTAGAGGGGCGGGGCCCCGGGCGGGGCCCCTCTAGGCCTCGGCGGTTCTCCGCAGCTCCGTGGTTTTAACCCGTGGTGGGCTTTGGGCCTTCCTCAGCCCTCCGTTCTTTCTACAGTGCGGAGCTCTTGGTACCGCCTAGGTAGCTTCTCCGCTTCGGGGAAGTTCGCTGATTTTTTAAGCCGCGCCTAGGTAGCTTCTCCGCTTCGGGGAAGTTCGCTGATTTTTTAAGCCGCAGTTTGCCCAGCTGCAAAGTGGAAAGAGGTCGAAGCGGGAATTGAGACACTCCGGGAGCCCGCCCGCAGCTGACTCAGCGCCCCACCCTGATGTTACACCCTTGAGCCTTTGCACCACCCAGAGGAGAGAAACCAGAATAGAGGGCTGGGTGGCTGCTGATAGGAAACAGTGGTCCTGTGTGGCGCCCCGTGGAATCACTCCATGGGAGGCAGTGGGCACGGTCTATTTAAAGTACCCCTTCCTCGGTGTACCCAGACGGAAGTGGGCATGTGTCCGCGTGGGTTTGCCAGTCTGTCTGTCCTGTGTATGGAAGGCTCAATCTTAGCCCTGTGTGCTTTTCCCCAAGACTTTCCAATTGCTGACGGTTAAGAACTGAAGATTTGAAGTCACACTTTGCCGGTTTGAGGCTGGGTTTAGCCTGGATTTGAGTCGGGAGCACACGTGTTAAAATAGCACAGTCTGTGAGAGGAAGTGCAAAGATGCTAACCGAGGCAGCCCTTCCACGTCCTTGCTCATAACCCTGCAGGGGAAGGGACTTGGCCTAGGGAAAGGTGCTCAGGTGGCCCAGCTATCTCTCCACCCGTTTGCCCTATCCAAATGGGACAGGCTAAGGAATTAAGAGGGGCACTTCCAAAGACCCCTGCTGGGTTGTCCCAACCCTCCCTACCCTCCACCCTAACCTCCCACACCCCCCACTCCACCCCACCTCACCCCCAGCCAATGTCCCTGGGGAAGAGAAGATGAGCCTTTTGTCTACACTGCCACTGCAGGTCAGTAAACCTCCAGATTGGCAGATACGCCAGCTGATGGTTGGATAACCAGAGCTCCTTGCGGTGCCCTTAGTCCTACCTCCACTAGGGACTGTGGTCCTTCTTGCGCTCACTCCTGCAGGGCAGTTTCCACCTTTCACCTCCTCTCAGCCTTGGTTTCCCCATCTGTAAAGTGAGAGGGTTGGACTACATTAAGGACTTCTAGTTGCCTTCCCCCCACCCCCATCCAATTCTTAGGTTCCTTAGGAATGCTTCAGAAAACTGCTGAGGTGGGGTGGGGTTGGGAGACGGGGCAGTGCTTTAGGTCCCAGAGCAGCTCCAAATTTAAAGGTTTATAAATTTATATGAAAAGTATTTATGTTGTGGCTCTAAGGTTATCGTATCATTCAGGATAAAAATGTAAGCTTTGTGCTTTGCCCCACATGCCTCATCTTTCCCCACCCTCCTATTCACTCACTCTGCTCCAGGCACACTGGCCTTCTAGTTATTTTGCAAACCCAAGAAACTCTTCTTCACCTCTTTGGTTATCTCTGCTTGTGGTGCCCTTTCCTGACGTATGTTCATCAGGTTCCAGTTCAGATGTAGCCTCTCTCAAGCAGCCTTTACTCTTGTCCCCCACCCCCTTCTAAAGGCATCCACGCAGTCCCTTTGTAGCCTGTTACTCTGTATTATTATCTGTTTATTTTCTATCTCACTCCCTCAAAGCAGTGGCCACAGGGCCAAAGACCTTGACTATCCCATCACCATGTCTCTGGCAACTCAAACTGAGCATAGGCTGGATAAACATTTATCGAATGAATCAATGAGTGAATGAATGAACAGAGAAGGCTTGAATTTTATGATAATACCAACCTGGTAAAGACCATGAGAGACACAGGTGTAGTTTAACAAAGTTAGGATTATTAACTTGATGCAGCAAGCACCCAGAGAAACCATGGGTGTCTCATGAAATAAAGGAAGAAACAGGGTTACTGTAGGATTTGAGGGAAGATTGGAATTTGAAATTGAAATGAAGCAGTGTTGATAGGCTCAAGGCAAACCTGGCCCTGTAGAAAGGGGTTAGCATCTAGCTTGAGATTAGAAGTAGACTCATAGTCCTGTATCCTTTGATACCACAAAGTTAAGATAAATGTGGACTGTCGTGTCCAGAAACCTTTTATTGGAAGCTCTGCATCTGGCTTGGTAATCCAAATCTGGCTCTGACGCACTGGACAAGAGTGGAATTTTTCATCTCACTGACATGACCTCAAACAGTTTCTCAGAACTATGTCTTTGGTGTTTATTGACAAAAGAAGGTGTGACAGAGTCACATTTGATAGGAATCGCTTGATGCCTCAATCATCTGGATGTAAGGGCCATCTAGAGCTCAAATCTTCCCATCCCAAAGTGACTCCAGCTCCTTAGGCCCCACATCACTCTGGGCCTTATTAGAACACCGAGTCAAGGGGCGCCTGGGTGGCTCAGTCGTTGAGCGTCTGCCTTCGGCTCAGGTCATGATCCTAGAGTCCTGGGATCGAGCCCCGCATCGGGCTCCCTGCTCTGCGGGGAAGCCTGCTTCTCCCTCTCCCACTCCCCCTGCTTGTGTTCCTTCTCTCACTTTGTCTCTCTCTGTCAAATAAATAAAATCTTTAAAAAAGAACACCGAGTCAAGCCTCCATCCCTGCTTGGGTGTACCTATCAGATTCCCAGCCAGACTCTGGGCTCATCAAGGGCCTGGCCCAAGTTGGGGTCATTTTCCTCTGTCCATGCCTGCCACAGAATACCCATAGCTGCTCTCTATGTCCATCCATCTAACTGTTGATGGGTTTTCTGAGTGTAAAGAAAAGGAAGTGGAAGGAGGCATACCAAGAAGATATCAATAGCTGTGTAAGAGACGAGGGAATGATGTGGGTGGTTGTTTAAAATCTCCCAAACGGGAAGTTCGTAAAATGCAGCCAATATGAATGTTATGAAAAAGGAATGGAGAATGGAATTGTTGACTCTTTTTATGATAAAAAAAAAAAGAATTATTGACATGTTAATGAGTTTTAAATGAGAACAAAATTGTTGACACCTTGTGATTAAGGAGAAGGCAACTCAGCACTGATCCTTTATATTCCGAAGGGAATTAAAGTGTTGATGGGGCGCCTGGGTGGTTCAGTCAGTTAAGCGTCTGCCTTTAGCTCAGGTCATGATCCCAGGACCCTGGGATTATGACCTGAGCTGAAGGCAGACGCTTAACGACTGAGCCACCCAGGTGCCCCCCACTCATGCTTTCTCTCACTTTCCCTCTCTCAAATAAATAAATGAATAAAATCTTTAAAAAATTATTAAAAAAATAAAGTGTTGACATTGTGCTTTTTCAAAAGGTAGATTTTCTTCATGATTTAGAAAACAAAAAAAGTTGTTGGCATTCACACTCTAATGATTACTCAAAAAATTAAATTATTGGGGTGCCTGGGTGGCTTAGTGGGTTAAGCGTCTGCCTTCGGCTCGGGTCATGGTCCCAGTGTCCTGGGATCGAGCCCCATGTGCGTAGTAGGGAGTCTGCTTCTCCCTGTCCCTCTGCCCCTCCCCCTGCTTGTGCTCTCTCTCTCTCTCTCAAATAAATAAAATCTTTTTAAAAAATTAAGTTATTGACTATATGGTTTTTAAAAGATTTGAATCGTCAAGACTTGGAGATTAAAAAAAGAACACTGGGGCGCCTGGGTGGCTCAGTTGGTTGGGCGACTGCCTTCGGCTCAGGTCATGATCCTGGAGTCCCGGGATCGAGTCCCGCATCGGGCTCCCTGCTCAGCGGGGAGTCTGCTTCTCCCTCTGACCCTCCTCCCTCTCATGCTCTCTGTCTCTCATTCTCTCTCTTGCAAATAAATAAAATCTTAAAAAAAAAAAAAGAACACTGAATTACTGATCAAATTGTTGACACTTTTAAGCAAGATTTCCTAACTCCCTGTTGCCCACCTGTGAGGAGGGTGTCAGCAGTTAGCCCCCCTCTGAGGCTGGGTGGAGGGCCCCTGAGGGTCTACCACCCAGCCACAAGGTTGAATTTTACAGGTCTGACTGCCCTTTATCCTAACACTATTTCAGGAAACTGTCCAAGGGTCCTTCCCTGACCCATTGGGAAGAAGTAGTGGCCTGCTGTGGTCTGAGAACACCTGTTACATGTCACCTGGCACTATCTGTCTGACTCAACACGAATGGTGATCATATGCTGTTTCCAAAAGTTCTCTCATCCTCCCCCCACACCCTTGTGATGCAGAGGTGTCTGCTCTGCTTGACTCAGTTCCTCCCTTGTCCTTACTCAGGCCTTGCCAGACCAGTTCTTGGGCTTTTGTAGGAGCTGGAGTAGGGGGTATGGGCTGGAGGAGAGTTTCTGTGGTGGAGGGTTGAGAGTCCAGGAGTGGTTATGGAGAAAAGTGGGGAGGCAGTTGTAATGCGTGGGGACGGTAGTTGGGAAAAGAAAAAAAGAAGAAGGAAAATTTTACTAAGTATTGTTGCTATAATCACTTTGGAGAGCAACTTGGCAACTGGTGAGGTTGAAAATGAGCACACCCTCCCACCTGATAATTCCATTTCTTGGAATATATCCTAGAGAAACTCTCACACATTTGTACCTGGAGATATGTCCAAGGACATTCGCTGAAGCACTATTTGTAATCATAAAAAATTGGCCCTGCTGTGAATGTCCATCCAGAGGGGGGAAAGGATAAGTAAATAGTGTTGTGCAATAGGATACTCTTCAAAACTAGCAGCAATGAGCTAGAGATACATAAAGTAGCATGGAGAGACCTCAAGAGACAATGTTGGGTGAAAGAACCAGGTTGCGGAATAATACGTACAGCATGAAGCCATGAGTGTACTTTTTTTTTTAAGATTTTATTTATTTATTTGAGAGAGAGCACGAGCAGGGGGAGAAGCAGAGGGAGAGGGAGAAGCAGACACCCTGCTGAGCAGGGAACCCAACGTGGGGCTCGATCCCAGGACCTTGAGATCATGACCTGCCTAAAGCAGATGCTTAACCCACTGTGTCACCCAGGCGCCCCACCATGCGTGTACTTTTAAAAACCAAAACAATGTAATACATTGTTTATGGATATTATATATGTGATTAAAAAATATATAACAGCATGGAGTGGAAGGATAAATGCCCAATTCACTTAATTAGTAAGGATAAGTTAGGTCAATGCTACTGTAACAAACACCCCAAATCTTAGTGGCCTATAACAACAGAGTTCATTTCTTTCTTGTGCTACTTGTCCATCAGGGGGCACCAGAGGCTCTGCTCCACATCTCCTCACTCTGGGACCAGGCTGACCTGTAGCCACCCCTTGCCATGGCACAGGGAAAGAGAGCTCTGCAAACAGTCCCACCTCTCAAATCTTCACCTTGGCCAGAGAGAGCCACATGGCCAAACCCTTCACCGGGGCAGGCAAAAATGATCCTGCTATGTGCCCCAAAGGAAAACGAGTATTACTGGGTGAACAACCCCACAGCCAAGATGATGTCCTCTGAGTACAAAAGAGCCTCCACCTTAGTAATATAATTATTCTTTTAGAAAATATGAAGTAAAAATGTGGACTTTGGGGGCGCCTGGGTGGCTCAGTTGGTTGGGCGACTGCCTTCGGCTCAGGTCATGATCCTGGAGTCCCAGGATCGAGTCCCGCATCGGGCTCCCTGCCCAGCAGGGAGTCTGCTTCTCCCTCTGACCCTCCCCCCTCTCGTGTGCTCTCTCTCTCTCTCAAATAAATAAAATAAAATAAATGTGGACTTTGTTAATGCTGGAGGGAGGCTACGTGGGTGTCTCCTATGTTATTCCCCATGCTGTATCTTTTAAATGTTTTTAAACTAAAAGTACAATTTTTAAGAGGAGGGGCAATGGGACAAGAGTAATATTAAAAATGATAAACATGGGGCACCTGGGTGGCTCAGTCAGTTGGGCGTCTGCCTTCCGCTCAGGTCATGATCCCGGGGTCCTGGGATCGAGTCCTGCATCGGGCTCCCTGCTGAGCAGGGAGCCTGCTCCTCCCTCTGCCTGCCGCTCCCCCTGCTTGTGCTCTCTCTCTCTGTCTCTGTCTCTGTCAAATAAATAAATAAAATCTTTAAAAAAATTATAAACGTATATCTTTGCTGGGTTCCTGTTTGCTTTCATGGTACCCAGGAGGAACCCAAGTAAAGGAATTCAGTTGTTTTTATGTTGCTCTTGGCTGGAGGGCAGCAATCTTTTGGACCTCAACAACAACTCAGTGGGCTCCGACCCTGTTTGTGACATTGTGTGTGCTTCTGAGTGTGTGTCTGCTCCTGGCCGCAGCAGGGGCTCCCAGCGTTGTTCTCCTCACATCTGTACTCCCAGCTCTGAACTTGCCACAAAGAAGGTGCCTCGTAAATGTTTAATGAATGATATGCTCATTTCTATCTGAATAATGAGCTGTTTCAGGGCAGGAACCATGTTGCCCTCCCCCTCTGAGCCCGCCTCAGGAAAAAGGAATGGATGCTTGTTGAATGAATGAATGAACGAATGACCACAGCCTTCCTTCCCTAGCCATCAATGGAAGCAGAAAACACGTGGCCCTTGCCACTCCACCACGAGCCTCCCGAGGGGCTGGCGAGGTCCGTGTGTCTGCAGACTCTACCATGCTTTCATGCCTGCACTGGAAAGCCAAAGGTTGTGTGTGGCCATAGGATGACCAACTTCTTGGGACTCTCCTACTTTCACCACTGCAAGTTCTGTGTCCTGGGCACTCCCCCCAGTCCCAGGCACGTCCCAGGGGACTGTTGGTGACTTGATAGCAACTCCTCTCTTCTCTCAGGGCCTCATGTTTTTCTCATTCTCATGAGAGGGTTGAATCTGGTCTCGCCTCTTACATATCAGATCTCCAGTTTTAGGAACAGCCTGGAAGGGAACAGGTGAGTCAAAGAAAGAGAGACTCATAGTGGGGTTTTCTGAGAGATCTTTATTTTTTACAAAGAATGTGGATCAGCTCTGCCACCGAGGCCTTAGTTCTAGTGGCTTGACATGACCTAGAAAAAGTGGAGAGACCCAGAATAGTCTGGTTAGGAGCAGATTCTGAAGCCATATGGAACTGAGTTCGATTTCCAGCCATGCCACTCATCAGCTGTGTGACCCTGAGAGAGTGACTTGACTTCTCTGAGCCTCAGTTTCCTCGTCTGTGTAATGGGATGTAATCATAGTACTCATCTTATGCGGGCAGTTGATGAAACTATTAACTAAGATGTTTAAGTAGTTTATAAATGGTGGCTATTACTGTTATCATGCACAATATTAACCCTCCCTGACCACTCATTCCCAGATAAGGTTAACTCTTTCACTGGGGCCTGAGCGTCCCAGTCATAGCTCTCCCCACATTTCATGATTATTGCTCGTTTAATCATCTCTTCCCCACAAGGCTGCCCTTTAACACATCGCTCTATCTTTCAGGACAGGAAAAGACCCGGACCAAAGAAGACATTTCCTAAACACTTGCTGAAATGAGGCAATTCAGCCGTGGTTCAAAGCTCCATCCAGAAGCCATTGAAATTGTTGGGGACACACCGCAGCAGAAAACACCCCCAAAGCCCCCTGAGGGCCCCTCTGCTCCTGACCTTTTGAGATCCTTTCAGCCCCTCCTCAGGATCTGCTGTTCTCACCCAGCCCGGCATGGGGGCCTCCTGCTCGCCCTCTCCCGCTCACCTCCTCGATCCAGTCATTGAAGGCCGAGACTCGTGTGAACACTGTGGGCTTCTTGACGGTGTTGCAGCCGAAGGCAGATACAAAGCTGGTCACACCGTGGACCTGCCAGGACCCATCTTCTGTGGGGCAGTTGAGGGGTCCTCCAGAGTCACCCTAGAATGGTCAGATAGTGGTGGGGAGCTGAGCCATGTCTGAGACAGAAGGAATTGGTTCTCACCGTGGGGGTTTTGAGAACCCCCTGGGTGACTTGACCTCTCTAAGGCCCCAGTTGGCTTCTTTGGGATGGGGACTAAGATCTATCCTACAGGATCTTCCGAGAACGAAGTGAGATAATAAATATATGCTCTTAGCCCAGCACCTAGCAGAGAGGAAGCAATCGATAAATGGTAGTTCCCGTTATTATTACTACAGCCAGTTATCCTATTATTAATCCTCCTCACTTCTAATGCAATGATCGTACTGTTCTATCATAACTGCAGGACCACAGAGTTGACGGTGACTTGAGAGATCATGGTGTCAATATCCCTTGCTGGGCTTCAGGGGAAGCCTGAGGACCTGGTCAAGTGATTTACTCCAGGTCAGGTCAGTGGGAGCTGGGACCAGAAACCAGAGGCCGGGGTGGTGTGTCTAGACCACACTGACTCCCTCCAAGTCCTGCCTGGTCTGGAGGCTGAATGGGGCAAGCAGGTCGGATTTCTCGTCCGCCTCCTATAGGCAGATGGCGAGGTCCCCCGGGGCCCCGCACTCCGAGCTGACTCACGTTGCACCCAGAGACAAGATCTCCGCCGGCGCACACCATGCTCTTCCTCACGGCGCTGCCCCACCAGTCCAGCCTGGAGCAGTGCTCATAGTCTACCACGGGCAGCAGGGCCTGCTGCAGCTTGTCTGGGAGGGGCCCACCAGCTGTGGGAGACACGGTGCTCAGTGGGGTGGCATGGGGGTACAGCCTGGGCTGGGGCCTGCGAGTAGGGGTTCTCGAAGTGGGGTCGGGGGTTGGGGAAGGCAACTCTTCTAGGCTGATGGGGATTCTCCTCCCACCAGAGGGTCTGCCTGCTCTGTCCACCATAACGTCCCCAGCACCTGGCACGCAAGAGACGCTACAAAATGCTCAACCGAACACACTGGTGTTTGGGTGGATGGGGGGAGAAGGTGCTCCTGGAGGAGGAACGGGAGGCCAGTGCAAGGACCCATCCTGGTTGTTCAACCCCCGCCCCCACCCCCAGGCCCTGTCTTCCTGCCCACAGTCCCTGGGGCCGGCAGGAAGGGTCAGCACGCACTGTAGAGCCGGCCCCAGCCGCTGATGTAGCAGGCTGCCCCGTTGGGCAGGATGTCCCCAGCCGGCGGGAGGCAGGCGAGCTGGACGGCATCTCCCAGCTGGGCGCTGCGTGAGAGCTTGATGAGGGCGATGTCATTGCTGGGGAGGAGGAAGGAGTCAGGAAGGGTCAGGGAAGCCTGGTTCTCCAGCCAGACCAGGCCCCACCTTCCAGCCTTAGCTGCAGAGAGTTCACCTCTGGGATGTCCTCCCTGCTCCTTTCCTTCTGAATCGCATGTGTTTTTAGGGCTGAGAACCGCCCCCACCCGCCTAGCACCCATGCTGATCCTTGGCCTTCCTAGCTGTCCTCAGCTCTTACACCAAGGTTTGCACACTTCAACTGTGTCAGGATCGTGGAGGTCTCGTTAAAACATAGGTTGCTGTGTCCCACCCCAGGGCTCAGGGGGCATGAGGATTCACATTTCTAACAGGGTCCCAGGTGATGCTGATGCTGCTGGCCTACGGACCACACTTCGAGAACCCCTGCTGTCAGTCTTCATCTGCTTGCTTGTCACTCAAGTCATTGTACCTAGGTCCCCTTTCCTTTCCAAGTACCCCAGGAGTCCCATGAGGATGGGTCAAGGTCATGATCATCATGGCCCCTCTCTCCTGCCCTGCACTTTCAGGGGTTCTGCACCCTTCTTTGACCTTCACCAGAAAAATGCTGAGCCGCCCAGACACATAATTTTACACATGCTTCAGGGCCTTAGGAAGCCCTGCTTTAGTGTTCTTACCCAGTGATCACCTCCCTGACCTTCAAACCACCCAGGAAACCCAGAAGGTCACCATGACACATGGCATAATTGAGGCCCCAGAAGGGCAGTGACTTGCCCAAGCCACACAGCAACTTACTGCTGGAGCCTGACTTTCAGTATGGTGCTCCTCCCTTCGCCCACAGTGCTGGGAACCCAGGATGCACTGGATAAAGTTTGATTGAATGGAAGAACCCTTGGATTTGGGAAAGGGGATGCCAGAGATGTCCCAGGTTCAAGTCAACTAGCCAAGTGGACTTGGGGGAGTTCCTGGCCCTCCCGGGGCCCTGCTGTCCTTCCACAGGAGAGAGGTTTGGTGTAGATGGTCCTTAAAGGCTTTCCTGGCTCTGACCCTCAGTGTGTAGGACCAGGGCCCAAGATGCTGGACCCAGCCCTACTATTCCTGGGAGTTTCCTCAGAATCATCTTTGGGTCACGAGGGGACCAGTAACCTCTGGGTCCTAGACCTAAGCATCCACTCACCCACAGGCTACGCAGTTGGGGTTCCAGAGTGGATGCGTGAAGAGGTCCCCAGCATTGATGGGGATCACCTGTTCGGAGCCCTCATCCTCAGCCTGGTTATACTCGCCCAACACCACCTGGTAGGTCAAGGAGTTCCTGCGGGTGCAAGTTAGGTCAGTCTGGGCCTGACTGGCTAGCCTCCCTCCCCTCCCACAGCCCCCCACTGACCCAGCCCTCCCGGTTCTCATGCGGAGACAGGGGCAAGCAAAAGAACTTACGAGATGCAGTGGCCTGCAGTCATGACCCAGTCGGGGGCGATAAGGCTGCCGCCACAGGTGTGGTGGAAGGCTCCATTTTTCTTGTACTGCAGGGAGACCTGGTGGCAAGGGAGGGAGGAGCCTAAGTGGTCTGGGCCCCCAGTAAGGGCTGATATTCATGGCTGTATAGGTTGTGCACTATACAACTCTAGAGGGCATCATTCACGCAGAATGGCATCCTCCAGAAATGTGCAGTGTTCCACCTACAGGACCACATCATCTATGGCCGCTGTCACGCTACCATGCAGAGTTAAGTCATGCAACAGAAACCATATGGTTGACAAAAGCTAAAATATTTACTCTCTGGTCCTTTACAGAACAAGTTAGCTGACCCCTGCTGTAGACCGACGCCATCCAATAGAACTTTCTTTTTTTTTTTTTCAAGAATTTATTCATTTATTTTTTCCAGAGAGAGACAGAGAGAGCATAAGCGGGGGGGAGGGGCAGAGGGAGAAGCAGACTCCCCGCTGAGAAGGTAGCCTGATGAGGGACTTGATCCTAGGACCTTAGGATCATGACCTGAAGGCAGCCGCTTAACTGACCGAGCCACCCAGGCGCCCCCCAACAGAACTTTCTGTGATGTTGGAAAGGCTCTGTATCTTGGCTGTCCAATATGGTAGCCGCTAGCCGTATGTGGCTATTGAGAATTTGAAATGTGGCTAGCATTGAGCAACTGAAGTTTAACATTATTTTATTTTAATTAATTTAAAGTTAAACAAACAAATGTGGCTGGTGACTACTGTGTGGGTCTAGCCCCCTGTGCCCCACTGACCTCTATAAAACCCTTCATTCCTCTAGTGCTCTCAGACCTTGTGGCCTTGTTGTATAATTCGAGGAGTCTAGAAATGTCTACCCCCAAATCTCCCTCCCTAAAACAGTGCCTGAAATTCCACTATTCGTGCACCAAATAAACATTGCCTTCTCCCCAGATTCCACTTCTGATTTGCCAACAGCCCAGGGAGGGTTATGGATTGGGTGGACAAGACTTCCATGTGAAGTTGACTGTCCAAGAGTGTCCTGGTCTTTGGAAGCTGAAGAGGATACTGGAAGCAAAGCAGTGGAGTCAAGACTGAATGCCTTGTAGTCAGAAGAGGGTGCAGAGCCCATGGTGAGAAATAGTGCCGCTCATATTGCTCTTACCTGCCAAGGCCAGCTGTGGGGGACTGCGTCCTCACCATTGACAACGCGGGCGGAGGGCTGGTAGGAAGGTCGGCCACAGCCCGAGGCTGGAAGGGAGAGCAGAGACATCAATCAGCCAGAGAGTCCCCCCCAAAACAAAGAAGAGGCCTGGGTCTCAGTTCTAGATGCTCCACACGCTGGCGTGACTCGGCGTAAGCTCTTTCCCCTCTCTGGACCTTTGTAGCCACATATGAGCAGTGAGCATTTGGACTAGACCAGGGGTTTCCAGAGTCCCAGGAGGCTAGGAATGGAGATGTGACCTCCTTCCGCAGCAGGACTGAAGGAGCTGCTCACAGTGCCTGGTGCCCAGCGAGCCCTTGAGAAGTGATAGCTAATTGTCATGAAAAGTGGTGGCTTTGGAATAAGACTGCCTGTGTTCAAAATACAGCTCTGCCCCTACTTCTAGCGTGGGCTACTTTACCTCTCTGAGGGTCAGTTTCTCCATCTGTAAAATGGGGATACTAATAATACTGATCACATGGGTCTGTTACAAGAAATAATTTAAGAAAAAATCCTTAGCATTCCGTGGCATATAGTAAGCACTCTTACATTACAAGAGATAATATAAGAAAAGGATTACAAGAGATAATATGAGAAAAAATCCCTAGCATTCCCTGGCGTATAATAAGCACTCAATGAACATTATCTGTTACTATTACTGTCAGTCAAGGGAGGCTGCTTGGAGGAGGTAGCCCTGAGCTGGATTATAATATGGCAGAGAGACTAGGAAAAGGCTATGGAGGCTAGCCTTTTCAACAGGATATGGAGTGGGGTAGGGGGAGGAAGAAGAGCATTGGAGGGTTAAGCAGAGGAACAGAAATTCCAACACAAACACTCTAACCACAGAGCCCAAACTCTTCACAACTAAATTTTCTTTACTGCCCCCCAACGAGAAGTCCCACCACAGTGCTTTGGGTATTCCGGTCTTTCTCCTGAGCTGTTTCATCCATGGCTCCTCCTCCATTGTCCTGCCCCAGCACCAAGCTGAACCCCCACAATCATGCCCAGGTACAAGCTGAGATCTCCTCCTGTGGAGCCAGGTGTTGGGTTCATGAGACTCAGGGTGGGTGGTAGATTTCAAGGGTCCCTGACCCAGTGCTGCACAGGCTGGGGTCTTACCAAGGGCCACAAATAGGAGCGAACAGAGCAGCTGGAGCATCATGAGTTTTGAGACGATAGGAAAGACACACACAGCCTGCGGCTCTAATATAGGGCAGAAAGCAGATGGGGGGCAGATTGGGCCCCGTTCCCAGAACAGGTGGTGGAACGCCAGCTCTCTCATGGTCCAAGGCCATGGCCCCCACCTGCTGCCCATGGGGGAGTGACAGCCAACAGCAAGACCCAAGGTTCCCTCCAACCTGTGGCTACACAGGTGGCACTGAATGGCCAGCTGATAACAGGGGAGGCAGAAGGCAAGTTCTCATCAGAACAAGCCAACCTCTTGCAGGAGAGAACATGGGCTCTGGAACTGGTCCGACGTGGGTTCAACTTCTAGCTGTGCCACCTCTGGGCTCTTCATCCTTGGGCACATGGCCTAACCTCTCTGGACCTCAGGTTTCTCATCTCTAAGTCAGGAGCTATATTAGTATCCACCTCAAAAAAAAAATTTTTTTGTTGAGTGCTTTCTCCATATCAGGATGTTCTAGGGGATGGAGCCATGAACGAGACATGGTCCCAGTTCCCCTAGAGCTTGAGTCTGGTGGGGAGACAATGACAAATCAATAAAAAGAAATAAAGACTACTTCGTGTGTGTGTGTAGTTTAAAAAATAATAGTGAAATAGGGCGCCTGGGTGGCTCAGTTGGTTAAGCAACTGCCTTCGGCTCGGGTCATGATCCTGGAGTCCCTGGATCGAGTCCCGCATCGGGCTCCCTGCTCGGCGGGGAGTCTGCTTCTCCCTCTGACCCTCCCCCCTCTCGTGTGCTCTCTCTCTCATTCTCTCTCTCTCAAATAAATAAATAAAATCTTAAAAAATAAATAAATAAATAAAATCTTAAAAAAAAATAATAGTGGAATAAATTTATTCTCACCACCCAGCTTCAGAAATAAAACATTATAATTCCTCTGTGTATCTCAACCCTATGACATTCCCTTGCTTTCATTAGATTTTCACATACATATGTATTCCTGATACATACATATGTATTCCTACTACTTTGGCTTTCCGTTTTGGCCCTCTATGTGAGTAGAATCACATAGTGATTATTCATTTGTGATGTCACTTTTATTTTGTGTTCAATATTGATTTCTGAAATCCATCCATGTTGATGCATGTAATTGATTTATTTTTACTATTTCGTAGTCTATACTTCAAATATTCCAAAATCTATCCAATCTATTGTTAATAGATATTTGAGTGTTACTCATTCTTTTTGTTGTTGTTGTTATTACTCATTCTTTGCTTTTATGGAAGTGGTTCACATATATCTATTCCATGCCATGGATAAGAATTAATGAAACATAGGGTATGCAATGGTCCAGCTGCACGGTGTAATGACAAAGAGTTGATAGTCTCATTAACAGGGAATGATGGTTCCTGTCATTCCGCATCTGAGCCAGCTTTCTTATTGCCATTCTTAATTGTGTGCACAACTGTGAGGTGTGAAATGGGGTTTCATTGTGATCTTCATTTGCATTTAATTTATCACAAATGAGATTGAGCATCTTTTATTTTGTGTTTTTTTTTAAGATTTTATTTATTTATTTGACAGAGAGAGAGAGTGAGCACAAGCAGGGGGGAGTGGCAGGCAGAGGGAGAGGGAAAAGCAAGCTCCCCTCAGAGCGGGGAGCCTGATGCAGGGCTCAATCCCAGGACCCTGGGATCATGACCTGAGCCGAAGGCAGATGTTTAACCAACTGAGCCACCCAGGCACCCAAGATTGAGATCTTTTAAAATGTTCATTGGACATCCATATTTCATCATCCATGAAATGCTTATTTATGTCTTTTTGCCATCCTTTTTAAAAAAATTTTTGTTTGATTTATTTAAAGGTTTTTAAAAAACTATTCACTCATTTCTCCTACCTCCACCCCCACCCCCCACCTCTTGCAACCACAAATCTGTCCTCTGCATCTATGAGCCTGGGTTTTCTTTGTTTAGATTCTGTATATAAAATAGACCATATGGTATTTGTCTTTCTCTGTATGACTTATTTCACTTAGCATAATGCCCTCAGAGTCCATTCATGTCCCAAATGGCAAGATTTCATCCTTTTTTATGGCTGGATTATATTCCGTTGTACATATTTCACATCTTTATCCGTTTATCCATTCATAGGTAGATACTTAGGCTGTTTCCACATCTTGGCTATTGTAACATGGGGTGCATATATCTTTTTGAGTTAGTTTTTTCATTCTCTTTGGATAAATACCTAGAAATGGAATTGCAGGGTCATATGGTAGTTCTATTTTTAATTTTTTGAGGCACTTCCATCCTGCTTTCCTTAGTGGCTGTACCAGTTTCCATTCCCACTAATAGTGTACAACGGTTCCTTTTCTCCGCATCCTAGCCAACACCTATTTCTTTCTTTTTTTTTAAAGATTTTATTTATTTATTTGACAGAGAGAGACACAGTGAGAGAGGGAACACAGCAGGGGGAGTGGGAGAGGGAGAGGGAGAAGCAGGCTTCCCACGGAGCAGGGAGCCCGATGTGGGGCTCAATCCCAGGACCCTGGGATCATGACCTGAGCCGAAGGCAGATGCTTAATGACTGAGCCACCCAGATGCCGCAACTCCTGTTGTTTCTATCTTCTTGATAATAGCCATTCTAGGCACACCTGGGTGATTCAGTTGGTTAAGCATCCAACTCTTGATCTTGGCTCAGGTCTTGATCTCAGGGCTATGAGTTCAAGCCCCACGTTGGGCTTCACACTGGGCGTGGGGGCTACTTTAAAAAAAATCGCCATTCTGGGCGCCTGGGTGGCTCAGTTGGTTGGGCGACTGCCTTTGGCTCAGGTCATGATCCTGAACTCCCGGGATCGAGTCCCGCATCGGGCTCCCTGCTCGGCGGGGAGTCTGCTTCTCCCTCTGACCCTCCTCCCTCTCATGCTATCTCTCATTCTCTCTCTCTCAAATAAATAAATAAAATCTTTAAAAAAAAAAATCGCCATTCTAACAGGTGTGAGGTGATATTTCACTGTGGTTTGGGTTTGCATTTATGGTGATTAGGGGTGATTAATGATTAATTAATTCTGGCAATTAATGATATAGAGCTTCTTTCCAAATACCTGTTGATCTTTTGTAAGTCTTCTTTGGAAAAATGTCTATTCATATCTTCTGCCCATTTTTTAATCGGACCTTTGTTGCTATTGAATTGTATGAATTCCTTATGTATTTTGGATTTTGGGCCCTTATCAGAGATGTGGTTTGCAATTATTTTCTCCCATTTGGTAGGTTGCCTTTTCCTTGAGGATCCACCGTGGGCAGGCCCCAGGTTGGAGGCCAAGAACATAGAGATTCCCTCTTGATGGGACCCAGAGTTTGCCTGGGGACACAGACTGGATGCTGCACCACAGTGTAATACTTAGAACAGGGCATGACACATTGGGTACACATTATGTATTTGCTGAATTAACAAACTGAGACAGAGCTCAAGCTAAGATTAGAGAAGCTCACAGGAGGGCTTCAGAGGCTGATGTAGTCTCACTGGTTTATTTTTGCTTTTTGCTTTTGTTTTTGGTGTCAGATTCAACCAATCATCACCAAGAAGTATGTCAAGATGCTTACCGTTTATGTTTTCTTCTAGAATGTTTATGGTTTCAGGTCTTACATTCAAGTCTTTAATCCATTTTGAGTTAGTTTTTGTGAACAGTATAAGATATTGGTCCAGTTTCATTCTTTTGCAGGTGGCTGTCCAATTTTCCCAGCACCATTTATTGAAGAGGTTGTCCTTTCCCCATTGTATATTCTTGGCTCCTGTGTCATAAATTAATTGACTGTATATGCATGGATTTATTTCTGGACTCTCTATTCTGTTCCATTGATCTACGTGTCTGCTTTTGATCACTACAGCTCTGTAAGAGTTTGAAATCAGGGAGCGTGATGTCTCCTTGTTCTTCTTTCTCAAGATTTCTTCGGGTATTTGAGTCTTGTGGTTCCACACAAATTTTAGGATTATTTATTCTGTTTCTGTAAAAAACACCATTGGCATTTTTTTTTAAAGATTTTATTTATTTATTTGACAAAGAGAGACACAGTGAGAGAGGGAACACAAGCAGGGGGAGTGGGAGAGGGAGAAGCAGGCTCCCTGCCGAGGAGGGAGCCCGATGTGGGACTCGATCCCAGGACCCTGGGATCATGACCTGAGCCAAAGGCAGACGCTTAATGACTGAGCCACCCAGGAGCCCCCCCACTGGCATTTTGATAGGGATTGCATTCAATCTGTACCTTGCTTCGGGTAGTATGGAGATTTTAACAGTATTAATTCTTCCACTCTATGAGCACAGAACATTTATTTGTGTCTTGAATTTCTTTCATTAATATCTTATAGTTTTCAATATACAGGTCTTTTACCTCCTTGGTTAAATTTATTCTTAGGTATTTCATTCTTTTTGATGCAATTTTAAATGAAGTTGTTTTCTTAACTTTATTTGTTGACAGTTTTTTATAAGTGTAAAGAAATGCAACAGATTTTTGTGTACAAATTTTGTACCCTGCGACTTCATTGAATTTGTTTTTGTGAGAGTCTTTAAGGTTTTCTATATATAATATGTTATCTGCATATTTTTACTTCTTCCTTTCCGATTTGAATGGCTTTTATTTCTTGGCTGATTTCTCTAGCAAGGACTTCCAATACAATGTTGAATAAAAGTGGTAGGAGTGGACATCCTTGTCTTGTTCCTGATCTTAGAGGGAAAGCTTTCAGCTTTTTACCATTGAGTATGATAACCACTGAGTTAGCTGTGGGCTTGTCATATATGACCTTTATGATGTTGAGATAAGTTCCCTCTATACCAGCTTTGTTGAGAGTTTTTATCATAAATGGATATTGAATTTTGTCAACTGCTTTTTCTGCATCTATTGAGATGATCAATATCTTCGGAAGGATCCATTTTTACCCTTCATTTTATTAATGTGGTGTGTTGCACTGACTGATTTGTGGATGTTGAACCATTCTTGTATCCCTGGAATAAATCCAACTTGATCATGGTGTATGATCCTTTTAATGTATTGTTAAGTTCAACTTGCTAATATTTTGTTGAGGATTTTTGCATCTATGTTAAGCAGGAACATTGACCTGTAATCTTCTTTTTTTGTGGCATCCCTGTCTGGTTTTGGTATCAGGTTATGCTAGCCTTGTAAAGTGTGTTTGGAAGAGTTCCTCCCTCTTCTGTTTTTTGGAAGAGCTTGAGAAGGATTCGTATTGATTCTTCTTTGAATGTTTAGCAGAATTCACCAATGATATCATTTGGTCCTGGACTTTTGTTTGTTGGGAGGTTTCTGATGACTGGCTCAATCTCCTTGGTAGTAATTGATTTGTTCAGATTTTCTATTTCATTGTGATTTGGTCTTGGTAGGTTGTATGCCTGTTTTTACGACTTTATCCATTTCTTCTAGGTTGTCCAGTTTGTTGGCATATAATTGTTTATGGTAGTCTCTTATGATCCTGTATTTCTGTAGTATCAATTGTAACATCTCCTCTTTTATTTCTGATTTTATTTATTTGAGTCCTTTCTCTTTTTCTCTTGGTGAGTCTAGCTAAAGTTTTGTCAACTGTGTTTATCTTTTCAAAGAACTGGTTCAGTTTCATTGATCTTTTCTTTTGTCTTCTAAATCTCTATCTCTTTACATTTCTACTTCTGCTCTCATCTTTGTTATTTCCTTCTTTCTATTAGCTTTGGACTTCATTTGTTCTGCTTTTTTCTAGTCCCTTGAGGTGTAAACCTAGGTTGTTTGAGACTTTTCTTGTTTCCTGAAGTAGGCATTTATCACTACGAACTTCCCTCTTAGAGCTGCTTTTGCTGCACCCCACAAATTTTGGTATGTTCCATTTCCATTTTCCTCTGTCTCAAAGTATTTTTTGATTTCTCTTTTGATTTCTTCTTTGAAGGAATCCATTGATTGTTCAGTAGCATGTTGTTTAATCTTCACATATTTGTGAATTTAACAGTTTTATTCTTGTAATTGATTTCTCGTTTCATACCATTGTGGTCAGAAAAGACATTTGATGTAATTTCAATCCCCTTAAATTTATTAAAACTTTCTTGTGACCTAACATATGATCTATGTTCCATGTGCATTTGAGAAGAATGCATATTCTGTTGATTTTGGATGGAATGTTCTGTAAATATTGGTTAAGACTATCTAGTCTAACATGTCATTTAAGGCTGATGTTTCCTTATTGAAGGAAACATCCTGTCTGGATGTGCTCTATACCCATAACCTAAGTGGGGTACTGAAGTCCCCTACTATTATTGTATTGCCATCTATTTCTCCCTTTATGTATGTTATATTTGTTTTATATTCTTAGGTGTTCCTATGTTGGATGCATACATGTTTACAAATGTTATATCCTCTTTTGGGGTTGGCCCCTTTATCATTATGCAATGCCCTTCTTTGTTCTTACTCTCTTTGCCTTAAAATATATTTTTCAGTATTTTATTTATTTATTTGAGAGAGACAGAGATAGTGAGAGAGAGCACACGAGCAGAAAGGAGGGGGAGAAGCAGACTCCCACTGAGCAGGGAGCCTGATGCAGGGCTTGATCCCAGGACCCTGGGACCATGACCTGAGCCTAAGGCAGACACTTAACTGACTGAGCCACTCAAGTGCCCCTGTTCTTACACTCTTTGTTTTAAAGTCTATTTTGTCTGATGTAAATATAGCTACTCCAGCTTTCTTTCAGTTTCCATTGGCATGGAATATCTTTTTCCATCCCTTCACTTTCAGTTCATGTGTGTCCTTACATCTAAAGCGTGTCTCTTGTAAGCAGCATACAGATGGGTCTGAGTTTTTTTTGTTTTTGTTTTTTTTTTAATCCATTCATGCACTCTATGTCTTTTGACTGGAGAATTTAGTCTATTTACATTTAAAGTAATTATTGATAGGTATGTACTTATTGCCATTTGTTAATTGTTTTGTAGCTGATTTTATAGTTCCTCTTGTTCCTTTCCTCTCTTGCTCTCTTCCTTTGTTGTTTGATTACTTTTTTTAGTAATATGCTTATATTCCTTTCTCTTTCTCTTGTGTATGTACTATAGGTCTTTATTTTGTGGTTACCATGAGGCTTACATGTAATAGCTTGTATCTATAACAGTCTATTTTAATTTGATAACAACTTAAGTTTGATTCCATTCTAAAGCTCAACATTTTTATTGGCAGCAGTCAGAACATCATGAGCCTTGAGACGATAGGAAAGACACACACAGCCTGCAGCTCTAATATAGGGCAGAAAGCAGATAGGGGGGCAGATTGGGCCCCGTTCCCAGAACAGGTGGTGGAACGCCAGCTCTCTCATGGTCCAAGGCCATGGCCCCCACCTGCTTCCCATGGGGGAGTGACAGCCAACAGCAAGACCCAAGGTTCCCTCCAACCTGTGGCTACACAGGTGGCACTGAATGGCCAGCTGATAACAGGGGAGGCAGAAGGCAAGTTCTCATCAGAACAAGCCAACCTCTTGCAGGAGAGAACATGGGCTCTGGAACTGGTCCGACGTGGGTTCAACTTCTAGCTGTGCCACCTCTGGGCTCTTCATCCTTGGGCACATGGCCTAACCTCTCTGGACCTCAGGTTTCTCATCTCTAAGTCAGGAGCTATATTAGTATCCACCTCAAAAAAAAAAATTTTGTTGAGTGCTTTCTCCATATCAGGATGTTCTAGGGGATGGAGCCATGAACGAGACATGGTCCCAGTTCCCCTAGAGCTTGAGTCTGGTGGGGAGACAATGACAAATCAGCAAAAATAAATAAAGGCCATGTCTGTGGTGGTAGGTGTTCTGAGGAGAATGAGATGTGGGGGGCTGGGGCGAGAATGGGAGTAACACATGAAGGTGGGGACCAGGGATAGGGAAGTTCTGGCTGAAAGGGTACTGTCTGATCCAGTCTTAAAGGGTAAGTAAAAGCCAGCCATGGGAAGCCCTGAAGGAAGAGCACTCCAGGTAGGGAGGACAGAAGTGCAAAGGTCTGGAGGCTAGAATGCCTTGGCTTGTTCAAGGAGAGGGAAGTCAATATGGCTGGAGCAGAGCCAAGAAAGTACAGTGGTAGGGGATGAGGTCAAAGAAGAAACAACTCCTAAAGCTGAATTAGCAGGTGACCCAGAACTTCCACTCCCGGGTATGGACCCCAGAGCAAATCCTGCACATGTGCCCCAGGAAGCTTGCACAAGAGGGTTACCAGCCCTGTCTTCAGCCCTCAATAGGAAAACCCTAGAAACAACTCAAATGTCCATCACGGCGAATGGATGAATATATGTAGGACAGTCGCAGGATGGAATATTAATCAGGAGTCAAAAAGAATGAAACACAGTGACATGCCACAGGGCAGACAATTTCTAGGAATATCAATTAAGACGGAAAAAAAAAAAAACAGTCCCAGAAAGTTAAATGCTGTTTAATACCCCTATTACAGAGTTTAAAACAACTAAAATTAAAAATATACATTTTAAAGAATGCAAATATTGGGTGAAACAAACTATAGAAAAAAGGCAAGCAATGGCATGAGGAGCCTAGGGTTCTAGATAATGGTTGACTCAAGCCTGTGGTGGGCAGCAGGAGGATAGGTTAGATGTTGCTACGAGTTCTAGCTTTGCTTTGGTCATTTTTGTTTTGTTTTGGCTTTCTTGAAGGTTAATTTTCATACAATAAAGTTCACCAGTTTCAACTGTAAAACTAGTGAGTTTTAGCAAACATATACAGCTATGAAACCACCACCACAACTAGCATATAGAACATTTTCATGACCCAGAAAATTTCCCTCCCGCCTAGTTGCTCTCTATCCCACCCCCACACCTGGCCCCTGGCAACCAGTGGTCTGCCTTCTGTCTCTTTGGTCTCACCTTTTCTAGAATCTACATACAAACCGAAGCACACGATGCGTATCTTTCGTTTCTGGGTGTCTTTCATTTAGCATAAAGCTTTCAAGTTTCGGGGCGCCTGGGTGGCTCAGTTGGTTAAGCGACTGCCTTCGGCTCAGGTCATGATCCTGGAGTCCCGGGATCGAGTCCCGCGTCGGGCTCCCTGCTCGGCGGGGAGTCTGCTTCTCCCTCTCCCGCTCCCCCCTCTTGTGCTCTTTCTCTCTCTCACTCTCTCTCTCAAATAAATAAATAAAATCTTTAAAAAAAAAAAAGCTTTCAAGTTTCATCTGTGTCAGTATGTTAGACGCACTAACATATTATTTAAAATAACTGTATGTCTAACTAAATAAAAGTAGCCCACGAGTAGCCTAATGATACCTGAAACTGTGATGAGAGTATGTCATAGACTGAGGATTATTATTAATCCAATTCTGTTACTTGAAATCCAAATTGACAGAGAAAGAGAGAATAAGACAAAAAGAGAGATAGAGGTGAGTGAGAGCCAGACCCTGTAAGATCTCTCAGCAGGTCTGATAATAAAGACTTGGATCTTTATTCTAAGTATAAGGAAAAAGCCACGGGGCGAGGGGAGGCAACTGAGTAGGGCAAGGACCTAGGATCTCATTTACACTTTCAAACAAATGTCTTTCTGGGCGCTGCTGACAGTGGAGGATTATGGGGTAAGAGTGAGGGGGGCCAACTGGAGCTATTTTCGTCATGGAAAAAAGTGGGTGGGGCCTGGGGTGGTGGAGATGGAAATGGAGAGACATGGTTGGGATCAGGGTATATTTTGGAAATAGAGCAATCTCTGAGATCACCTCCGTGAAGAATGAAGCACAGTGCCTGGCACTGAATCAGTGAACTTAATTCACATTAATTTGCAGAAAAGGGGCGCCTGGGTGGCTCAGTCGGTTAAGCATCGGACTCTTGATTGTGGCTCAGGTCATGATCTCAGAGTGGTGAGATGGAGCCCTGCATCGGACTCTGTGCTGAGCGCGTGGAGCCTGCTTGAGATTCTCTCTCTCCCTCTCTCTACCCCTCCCCCCCCCCCCCCCCGCTCTCTCTCTCTCAAAAAAAAAAAAAAAAAATTGTAGGGCACCTGAGTGGCTAGGTCAGTTAAGTGTCTGCCTTCAAGCTCAGGTCATGGTCCTGTGGCCGGGCTCCCTGCTCAGCGGGAGTCTGCTTCTCCCTCTGCCCCTCCCCCTTGCTCATGTTCTTTCTCACTCTCTCACTCACGCGTGCACTCTCTCTCTCTGCCTCTCTCATAAATAAATAAAATCTTTAAAAAAAAATTGCAGAAAAGACTTAGCACATCCTTACTGGCTGTTGGAAATAGCCTCCCCGCCCAGGACTAGCACTTAATAGGTGCTCAGTAAATGTTTGCTGATTAGGGCAAATAGGCTCCGCAGACTTTCCTGAGTAATCCCTGACGTTCCCCCAGGGCCCCGTGATCTAAGAATTGCCAGACTCCCTCCTGCTAGCATTACTGACTCAGTATAGAGCCCTCCTTTGGGGCTCCTACATTTTGGAAGCAGGGGAGGAGGGCAATGCTCAGTAGCGTTATGGATTACTAAGGGCGGATGTCAGGCATGAGGTGGGCAGGTTTTCTTTCAGGAGTGTTCCCCCTGCCATCACAGCCACGATCCCGTCCGCTGCTCCAGTAGCCTGGCCCCTGGAAAGAGCGTGGGAACAACGGGAGCAGCTGTGAAAATCCTTCAAACTGGGCTAAAAATAGCCATGGCCTCCCTTACCCCCAGTTCTCTATGGGCCTAGACATGTTTGTTTGCTCAGCTTTGGAGCTCAGAGCCATTCCCCAGACCCTGAGCTGAGGAAGAAAGACGGAAAGTCAGGGAGGCGGCAGGGGAGTGCAAGGGGCAGGTCCAAGGCGTCCAGATTCAGTCACAGAATGTCTGAAACTGAGCCTGCAAGATGATCTGACCCTTCTCTTCTTCTCTTCTTCCTGGCAGATGGAGACTTGAGACCCAGAGAGCAGTGAGGCCTGGCTCAAGGCCCCTGGTTGGTCACTGCTTGGCCTGGCAGAGGGTCACCGATGGTCTGGGGAAGGCCCCCCTCCCCCACCGAGCTTCGCCCGATAAACCGCCCAGCCTCTATCCTGCTGGCTTTGAGCAGCTCGCACCCCTCTGTCGGCCCTGCAGACAGACAGGCAACCACCCTGGCCCTTGGCTTGGCCCCGAGGGAGATGGGCCATCTCCCCACACAATCCCTGCTGGGGCATCTCGCCTTCCAGGCCTTGTGGACACTGTCAGCTATGCTGCTGTTGAACCTCTGGGGGCTTCTGGTCTAGGAGCAGCTGGAGCAAAATCCCAAAAGAGGACCCTCCTCCTAACCCCTGGGAAGGCCAAATCTCCATCCATTAGGCCTTTGCAAGCCATGTCCTGAATGGGAGGTGGACCTCTGCGTGTGCAGGAAAATATGGGGAATTGAGAAGGAGGTCGGGGGCGGGGGGTGCAGCTGGGGAGACTTTTTCTTAGGAAGAAGATGTTTCCATTATTTCTGGTTCCCACCTGATGGGGAGTTCCATGAAGGTAAAACTTTCTCTTATTCATCTTTGAAGTCCCAGAGGGGGCCTGGCACATAGTAGGTACACATTAAAAGAGGCAAAGAAAGAATGAATGAATGAAGCTAAAGGACTCGTCAAATGCCTGACTCTTCCTACCCTGAAAGTGGAGTTGACCCTGACATTCATGAAGCGCACATCTGGAGGCCATCGCCTCTGTGTGTCCCAGAGATGCTCGGCAGTGGGGTTTGGTTGGTGGTTCTGATGACCAGCCTTCTAGAGGATATTAGTAGATATTCCATGACAAATGGACCCACGGGAATGGAGCCCCATGAGGCAAGGGTTTTCGTCTGCTTTGTTCACTGCTGTGGGCTCGGCTCTCAGAACAGAACCCAGCGGGAACACAACAAAGAAACAAAGATCAGATGGGATCTGGAAACATGAGATCAAACAAAGCTCAAACAGTTCTTTCCTGCAGGACTTTTCAGAGCCTTTAAGGTGCCAGTGTTAACTGTTAATCCCACATAATGATCTGAAGTCCAGACTCTGGTGCCTCATCACCTTGTAGTTCTGCAACGACCACCCCACCCCTATAAGATGGGACAGCACAACCTCAGGGAGGCCCAGGATCAGGCAGGTGCCCCATGACAATGGCACCAAGAAGCCACCACTGAGGGGACCCAGGGCAGAAATGGCATGTAGGTGTCTCTCGCCCCAAGGAAGCCACTGAATCAGCTGGGATGCGAGAAGACTGCTGGGCAATTGCACTGGCGAGCGGTGGGGACAGGGACAGCCTTCTTCCCACAGCCAGGGCCATGCCTTCCTCGGGCAGAGCCGGGGTGGGGTGGGAAAACCCCCGGGCCCCTGTGGGGGGGTGTGAAGGGGAGACTGGAGGGGTGAAGCTCCCTCCCTCCCCTGCCCTCCTGGCACATACACATGCAACAAGTATTTGTGGAGCACCTACTGGATTCCAGGCACTGTCCCGGTCCCCAGCAATCCTTCTGCCAGGATGACAACTCGCCGCCGGCAGGGTAGCGTGGCAGCGGGAATTCAGCGTCGGTCCGCTGGGTACTCTCCGTCTGCTCTCCGCCTGGCCCCACCCTGCCCCATTGGCTGGCCTGATGGATGATGGCATCAGCCGGCTCATTTGTCCTCTGGGTTTGGATCAGTCAGGGGAAGCTACCAGCAGAGACTGAAGGACAGGAAGAGAGAGCAGTTAGGGTGTCTATTCGCTAGCCCCCTTTCTGCAGGTTTGCATTGGCCGCATTCCTCCACCAAAGGCCCTGGCTCCCAGCAGGAGGCCTCCTTTTCCCAGGGCTACCTCCTCTGGGCTCCAAGAACCCCCTCCTCCCTCTGGCCCTTCAGGCCTAGGCGTGGTATCAGCTCCCCATTGTTGCCAGCCTTGGGGTGCCTCACCATCTCTTATTAGTTTCTCCAATCTTGCCTGCACTTCGATTAAATATTCCTCTATTACCCCTTGGGCTTGACCTCTGTTCCCTTCCCAGATCTTGGTTTCACTGAATGCAGCAGAGACCCCAAATAGCAGTGCAGAAAATTAAGCTAGAAATGTATTCCCCTCTAACCACAAAGTCCAAGCTCTCCTTGCAGCTTTGCTCTGTGAAGTCATCTGCTCTTTCCATCTCGAGGTTCCTAGAGTGTGTCCTCATCCACAAGGCATTTGTAAGGGGTTTAGATGTGTCCCCCCCCAGATTCCGATGTCAAAGTCCTAACTCCTAGTACCTCAGAATGTGACCTTATTTGGACATAAGGTCATTGCCAATGCAATTAGCTAAAATGAGGTCATTTGGGTGGGCCCTACTCCAACATGACTTGTCCTTATAAAAGGGAAATTTGGACACAGAGACAGACAGACACAGAGGGGAGACAGCCATCTCCAAGCCAAGGAGAGGGGCCTGTAACAGCTCCTTCCAACATGACCTCAGAAGGAACCAACCCCGCTGACATTCTGATTTCAGACTTCCAGCATCTAGAACTATGAGGATACATTTCTATCACTTAAGCAGCCCCGGTGAGCGACCCCAGGGGACTCACACGCACGCACGATGGCTCGTCTACCACACCCACGTTCCCGACAGAGAGAGGGAAGGGCAAGCGGGTGCTTTATCTTTAAGCACCCAACCTGAAATTTGCATACATCTCTTCTGACCAACGTCAGAAATCAGCACTTGGCCTCCCCTGGCTGCCCAGGAGCCTGGAAATGCCCTGTGCACAAGGAAAACATCTGTTGTCCTTAAAAAGAAAGGAAGAATGGGTAGTGGGGGCAGCTACAGGTCTCTGGCACCAAATGCCACAAACGTTTTCAGATGTGAGCAGCAAGAAGCTCTGTCTAAGGTAAACAATTAGGACATTTATTCTCTCACAGCACTTGACTTCGAGTCCAGAGGCAGGGGAAGCACAGGAGGAACACCAAGGCTGGGGTTCGTTCTGGTGGCTCCGCCCTACACAGGCTGCTGGCTTCCTCCTCAGGCCAGAAGTCAGAAGGCTGTCAGTGTCTGTCAGTGTCAAGCCAGAAAACAGAAATCTCAATTTCATTCAGGGAATCGGTTACCCAGGTGCAGGAAGTGTCGAGAAACCAACAGGGAAGGTGGAGGAACCCAGAGATTAGCCAAGCTACTCCCAGGATGGAGGGATAGAGGAAGGGAATGCTGTTAGCTGGAGCTCAGGAGCCAGGGCCGCCCAGCCGAAGCTGGACCCAGCCCAGGCCTGTCCATCGGGAGCCATGGAGGAGGTATAGGGAGAGACTACCCTGATTTCTCTCTTCCCCCAGCCCTCCTGTCTCCCACCAGTGCCCCCCATTGGCTGAACCCAGCTGGAAACCAGCGGTCACAGGTACTGGGGAAATCCAGCTTGTAGGAATCCATCTCCCCATACCCCTGCTCAACCTCGACACTGAGAAATAAACCCAAGGCTGGAGCTTCCGCGGAACGGGAGGAGAAGGATGAACTGGAGGTCTCTGTAGGGAGGCGCCTCAGAGCAACAGGGGCCTTTGAAGGGTTTTCAATAAGAGAGCAACACGATCCAATGCATGTTTTCAAATTCTAGGTCTTTCTGACTGCTGAGCGGAAAATAGACTAAAGAGCAAGAATACCTTCTGAGAGACTAGCTGGGATTCTACAGAGGTTGTCCGGGTAACCAGGATGGGGGCCACGGATAGGCAGATGGCCAAGGACAAGGGAAGTGCGCAAGAAAGACGGAGCCTGGGTCTCATGGGGGAACCACGCAGGACACGCACAAATATGCCAGGCGACCCAGTTCGGTGTCCCAGATACACAGCCGCTGCACGGGGCTTGCACAGGGCAGGCACTCGCTCAGGGCCTCTGGTGAGCAGATGCTGCCACCACGTGCGCGCGCGCGCACACACACACACACACACACACACTTAGCAGTGCCGCACCCGTGGTGGCTTGTCCTCGCCTGGTTGCCGGCCAGCCCTTCACATGGAACACACCCCTGAAGACTACATATTCCTAGAAGGCTTTCAGCCACAAGTAACCGATGACTCCATTCAAAACGACTTAACGGGCACCTGGGTGGCTCGGTCAGTAAAGCTTCCGACTCTTGGTTTCAGCTCAGGTCAGGGTCTCAGGGGCGTGAGATCGAGCCCTGCATTAGGCTCTGTGCTGGGTGTGGAGCCTGCTTAAGATTCTCTCTCCTCTTCTCCCTCTGCCCCTCCCCCCCAATCAATCAATCAATCAAATAAAAGCGATTTAAATGTAGGGCTTTTCGGGGCGCCTGGGTGGCTCAGTTGGTTAAGCGACTGCCTTCGGCTCAGGTCATGATCCTGGAGTCCCGGGATCGAGTCCCGGGATCGAGTCCCGCATCGGGGTCCCTGCTCGGCGGGGAGTCTGCTTCTCCCTCTGACCCTCCCCCCTCTCAGGTGCTCTCTCTCTCATTCTCTCTGTCTCAAATAAATAAATAAAATCTTTAAAAATAAATTTTAAAAATTAAAAATAAATAAGTAAATAAAAATAAAATAAATGTAGGGCTTTTCTCACCTAACCAGGTGGGCTGGTGGGGGTGGGACACTCACCATCGGCACAGTGATGACACAGCGGACCCAGGCTCTTAGGATCTTGCACTCCAACAGCCTAAGCCCATTGGCCTCTCCTCTGGGGTTGCCTCCTTCATTGTCCCAGGAGCAGACCCTGAGACAAGGATTTGGGTGCAGGTACTTGATTTAGGAGGGGACCCTGAGAAGCATGTGTTGGGAGCAGGGAAGGGAGACAGGGAAGGGAAGGAGGCCCAGACAAGGTGTGGTAGTGGACAGTAGAGGCCCGATCCCATGGGGAACTCTGGGAGGCAATGCCTCAGAGCCGTCCCATCTACATGTGAGGAGCCTGCGCATGGGTCTTCCCACTTGTATCCCCAGAGAGGGGATGTGTGCACGGGTTTCGGTTACTCATATGCACAGCTCCAGCGTGCCTTGCTCAGAGTATGTACACACACACACACACACCCTGCACACACCAGAGCACACACGTATGTGATTCACATGCATGCTAGAGAATATACACCTCCTCCCTGTTAAAACAAACATCTGGGCCTTAATCTATTGGGATGCTGTAACAAAATACCATAGAGTCAGTGGCCTCAACAACAAATACGTATTTCTCAGAGTTCTGGAGGCTGGGAAGTCCAAGATCAAGGTGTCAGCAGATCCGGTGTCGAGGTTTCGGACGGCTATCTTTTTGTATCCTCACGTGGCAGAAAGCTGCCGTGGACCTTCTTATAAGAGCACCGGTCCCATTCAAGAGGGCTCTACCCTCATGACCTCGTGACCTCTCAAAGACTCCACCTTCTAATAACATCACACTGGGGGGTAGGATTTCCACATAAGAATTTGGGGGAGACACAAACGTTCAGTTTGTAATAATCTCTCACGGCTTCTTACTCTGGTCTTTGGCTTGGGCTGGGCAAAGGCTAGAGCATTAAGCATTTCTGATAAAAAGCCCACCCTTTGGAACACCACCTAAGGTAGAATGGCTGGAGGGAAGTGAAGGAAGCCATGGCAGCCCCGCCCAGGCGGCAAGCTGAGGTTCTCCAGCCCAGGATGTAATCTCTCAAGTTACCAGCAGGGGGTGCCCAAGAGCCGCGATCGTGTTTCAAGGGTTTTTTTTGTGTGTGGTTTTTTGTTTTTTTTTTTCTGGTCGGTTTCTTGTGTAAGGCTGTGTTGTCTCTGGGTGTGTTTGAGGGAGAAGAGAGGTCTCAGGAGTTCCTCATGGGAGCTGAGCTGAGTGTGATGGATGCACTCACCTCCAGTGCTAGGGATTGCCCCACCCAGGCTCCAATGCCTGGGCGCGGTGCTGGTGCTTATTTCATGTTAGACGAATAGCTGAGTAAATGGATGGAAGACTGGGAGAATAGAAAGAGGATGACTCAGGAGAAAAAGGCAAAGAGAGGAGAATCAGGAAGAAGGGTGAAAAGCAGACAGATGATGGTGGGCGCAGGGGAAAGAGAAATGCTAAGAAGGTAGGCAGGGGAGTCAAGGGTGGTGAGTGAAGGGGCGCAGTGCCTTCCTCGGTGCTTTGGCCTGAAATGTCTGTTCTCCCAGAGGCCCCCCATGCTGCCCGCCACAATGCTCCCCATCTTTTTTTTTTTAAAGATTTTATTTATTTATTTGAGAGAGAGAGAATGAGAGACAGAGAGCACGAGAGGGAAGAGGGCAGAGGGAGAAGCAGACCCCCTGCTGAGCAGGGAGCCCGATGTGGGACTTGATCCAGGGACTCCAGGATCATGACCTGAGCCGAAGGCAGTCGCTTAACCAACTGAGCCACCCAGGCGCCCAATGCTCCCCATCTTTCCAGGCCAGTTGGGGTTGGCACTTTCTTCAGGAAGGTCTCCCTGAGCCCTCAGTGGGGATCTGTCCCTCTTGCCTTTATGCTCCCACAGCTCTGGCAGATGCTACTTGGGACCTCTCTGGTCCATTAAAACATGGGTGGTGAAGTCAGACAGACCCAGGTTGGGTTTGAATTCAAGTTCAACCATTGCTGTGTGACCTTAGCCAAGAGACCTAACCTCTCTGCACCTCGATTTCCTCAGCCAGGGTAACACCAGTCGCTCCCTCACAGGGTTTTAGTGAGCAATTGAGCTAAAAAACACTTAGCACTGGGCTTGGCATATAGGGAGCATTGAACAAAAGGTGGCAATTATTACTCTTGCATTCCAGAGAGTCGCAACCTCAAATGATCTGCCTTGTTGTCAAGTTGTTTGCCTTGACTTGGGTTCAGAAAATATTGTCATCAAAATGAATAGTGAGCACCACTGGTTAATGCATGTGAGCTCCCTGAAACGCTCATCTGTGCTTAGTTCATTTTTTCACATGTACAAGATTATCTGTTACAGTGTCGCTCGAAATAAAACATAACTGGAAACAACCTAAATGTATATTGACAGGAGAGTGATGAATTGCGGTATATTTGTAGAGTGCGATACTAAAGAGTGAAAATGATTGAACTAGAGCTACATGTATCCACACGGATAGATCTCAGAAGCATTTCATTGAATAAAAAACAAATTACAGAATAATGCATTCGGTATCTTGTAATATATATATATATATATAGCATTTGAAAACATGCAAACCGATGATATGCCATATGGCAACGTGTGGGAACAGAACAAACAGGAATAGCAATGATCATGAGAGATCAGGATGGTGGCACCCTCCCAGAAGGGAGGGAGCGGTGTTGGCAAGGTCTTCACGTGGCTTCAACTGTATCTGTAAGTTTATTTTTTAATTCCTTGAATACAGTATGAGACCTTCTCTGTTTCTATCTTCACAACAACCCTGAGCATGAAATATGAGGAAGAGGCTCAGGGAGGCAAGGTAAAGTGTCCATGCTTACCCAGCCTCCTGGAGGCAAAGGTGGGAATTGAACCCAGATCTCCGGATCCCAGCTGCCCTCTCTGTCAAGCAGGCTGCTTGGGTTTTTACTGAACTGCTGGCAGTGATCTCAAGGACAAAAAAAAAAAAAAAAAAAGGTGCCATGGAGCTGGGGCAGAGCAGCTCAACTCTGCTGGGCTGGACAAGGAGGATGGGCTCTGGCCCACTGGGCTCAGGGCTTGGCCCGTGCCTGGTAGGGGTTTGAGCCCAGGCCAACCGAGAGGAGGTTTCCCACCTTTCCATCCTTCCTGGTGCTCTCCTGGTTGGGACAGATCAGGGCTAAAGCCAGCCTTGGGTAGGGTCTCTGTAGGGGGAGGTAGAGGCCTCCTAGTCTCTGAACTGGCTCTTCTGCTCCCACAGCCTCCCCCATTTCCCAGCAAAAGCAACCCAGGGGCACAGGCGGAAAGATCACCACCAAGGGGCCTCTAGTCCTGAGGACACTCCAGGATGCCCAACCAGGACCTCATCCACAGACTCCAAACCCTCCAGGGGCAGAGACGTTCCAACTATTCCAAAACAGGGCCTGGCACTCATTCCTTCCCCCCTTTCCTCCCTCTCCCCCTCC
>NC_058406.1:15668238-15688110 GCF_002201575.2 Neomonachus schauinslandi | reverse complement strand
TCCTGCCTTCCGAAAACCTACAAAGTACTAGGGCCTGTGCGGGTCACTGGAAGACGGGGATGCGAGACAGACCCTCATTTCCAGGGGCTCAGGGTCTGCTTGGGAGGTCAGATGTATAAACAGATAAGCACCTGATAGACATTCAATACATGTTTGGATCCAAGTGAATGAGACTGGCCCATGTGGCCCAGAGAAGGGCAGTGACCGGCTCAGGTCACACAGTGGTCCCATGGCGTAACTGACACTGGGGCGCGGGACTCCAGACACGGTCGAAGCTCCTTCTACTGCATCCCACCTCTGCTGTGTGTTTGTTTTTCAAGTTGATGATTGTGAAATATTTCAAGTACACAAAAAGTTTCAAGAATGGTATCATGCCAGGGCACCTGTCTGGCTCAGTCGGTGGAGTATGTGACTCTTTATCTCAGGGTTGTGAGTTTAAGCCCCATGTTGGGCATGGAGAGCACTTAAAAATAAAGTCTTCAAAAAAAGGAAAGAAAGAAGAAAGGAAGGAAGGAAGGAAGGAAGGAAGGAAGGAAGGAAGGAAGGAAGAAAGAATAGTACCATGCCTCTTAGGAACCCACCATCAAGCTTTGTCACATCTTCCCGTGACCGCAGGTGCCTCCCTTCCCAGCCTGAATCAAATGCTCTCCTTGCTTCCTGGGACATATTTCTTTTGCAGACCCCATGTACGAGCTTCTTTAAACAGAGGCTGTGAGGTGTTTTCTGACACCAGCCAATTCTCTGATACCCGCCGAGTATCTAACAATTCGATTCATTTCTGGCACTTTCTATCTGGTACTGGTGCCCACCAGTTAAAGGGCTCTGTTCCGTATGACTGTGCCCACTTCAGACACAATCCTACCACCCCCTTCCTCTGGTTTGACAATTTGCTAGAATGTCTTGCAGCACTTGGAGATACACTACTCATGTGTTTTTTTGTTTGTTTGTTTAAAGATTTTATTTATTTATTTGTCAGAGAGAGAGGGGGAACACAAGCAGGGGGAGTGGCAGAGGGAGAAGCAGGCTCCCCGCTGAGCAGGGAGCCCAATGCGTCCCAGGACCCCAGCATCATGACGGGAGCCATAGACAGACACCCAATGGATTGAGCCACCCAGGCGTCCCAAACACTACTCATGTTTACCAGTTTATTATATAAAGATTCAGATGAACAGCCAGGTGAAGACATACATAGGGTGCACAATGTAAAGCCTCGCAGATGCCATTCATGAGAACGGCAGGTCTGGAATGGCCAGTAGAGACCGTTCAGCAGCCCCTTCTCCTTCTCCAATTGGACAAACTGAGGCCCAGGCCATGCAGCAAGTTAATAACACAGCTGGGCCTAGAACCCAATTTCCTCGTCTGTCAAATAATGAACAGCCGGTATTTATTGAGAGTCGCCGACATGCCAAGGGATCAACCTTGGGGGGCAGGTGTTCTTAGGATGCCCCGTTTAGAGATGAGGAATCTGAGGCTCAGTTAAGGGAAGGAAGCTGCCTGAGGTCTTACAGCTGCTAGAACCAGCACCGGGCAGGAGGTCACTGGGAAATTGCTGCTGTCTGGGAACACAAGGTTTTTGCCTCGCTCTGGAATTGAAAGGATCTACGTCATCTAAAGCAGAGTTACAGGAAGCAAGAAATTGTCAGCAGCTGCTTCCACATCCCAGTGGGGGCAGGAGGAGGAAAACCCCTTCATATGGAAGGTGGCCTCCCCCCACCCCAGCTGAGAATCAAGGGAGCAGCTTTGTGGGGTACAGCCAAGAGCCGGAAATGTCAACCCTGTCATCAGCAGCCTGAGGGGGGGAGGAGCAGTCTGAGGGGGGAGGCCGGGGGGGGGGGTTCCCCAGAATGGGGGGAGGGGAGGAGGTGAGCCGGAGCAGGGTCTCCCACCAGCTTCATACTCCACCGACTGAGGAGGCCAATAGACGTGAACTGAGTCATCACCATTTATTCCAGGTGGGCTGCCTTTCGTCCCATGCTGGGTTGTCACCCTTCTGTCACCCTGTGCCTTTAGGAAAGTCTGTCACACACAGTCGCTGCATGTCTGTGGTGGTTGGGGACATGGATAAGGAGGGAATAGGGGTCATGGTGGCCAGGCGGGGCAGGGGGGGTACCCCTGAGAAAAAGTGACAGCCAGAGAAGGTGGGGGAACAAGGGGGGGTCTGAGAATTGGACCCAGAGTGAGTGGTGACAAGAGACCGCAACAGCCTCCTGGGTTCCCTCAGAAAAAGTGGGAAAGGCTTCAAACTTCCCACGGCACACGGAATGGAGGTTTGAGCTGTCTTATTTGATTATTACAGGAAAAGGTACTCCAGAAGGCTGGAGGGCTTGGGGGTGCACCTGTTACCTGTGGAGAATGCTCAGCACGGTGTCTCCACTCAGCGAATGCTTCGTCAAGGACAAAGCGATGGTGGCCCCAATGGCAGGAGGTACCGCGGTTGACAGGCAGATGGGAGCCAGATTGCTTGGGTTCAGAACCTTGCCCGTGTTCCTTCAGGTGAGTTACTTCACCTCTGCCCTTCAGCTTCTCATCTGAAAAATGGGGGTGCTAGTCCTATCTACCTCATAAGGTCGGAATGAGTGATAAATGAGTGAATGCGTATAAAGCACTTAGCACAGTATCGTGGCCAGCTTCCCCAGAGAAACAGAACCAGTAAGAAGAAATACAGAGATGTCTTAGCCTATGTTCGAGTTATAATACCAAAATTCCACGGACTGGGAGGCTTAAAGTAACAACCATTTATTTCTCACAGTGCTGAAGGCTGGGAGTCTGAGATCAAGGTGTTGGCAGCCTTGGTGTCTGGTAAGAGCTTGCTTCCTGGGGCACAGAAGCACTTTCTTGCTGTGTCCTCACGTGACAGAAGGGATGAGGATGCTCTCTGGGGCCAATCTCCATGAGGGCTCCACTCTCATGATCTACTCACCTCCCAAAGATCCCACCTCCAAACACCACCCCACGGGGGCTTAGGTTTCAACATACAAATTCTGGAGGAACACAAACTTTTAGTCTATAGGTATATAAATATACATGTGAAGAGATTTATTATTAGTATTGGCTCATGCAATTACGGAGGTTAAGACCCAGGAAAGCAGGTGGTGTGGTTCAAAGGACTGAGAACCAGACAACCAATCGTGTAGACGCCAAGCCAGGTCTGAAGGTCTAAGAACCAAGACTGATGGATCGCTAGCCCAACTCAGGCAGGCAGAGAACAAATTCAACCTTTTCTGTTCTATTTTGGCCTTCAACAAATTGGATAATGTTGCCCCACACTGGGGTCTGCCTTCCAGAAACACCTTCACAGACACACCCAGCAATAGGTTTAACCAGCCATGTAGGCACACCCATCCAGGTGCCCCAGCCAAGGTGACACAGAAAGTTACACACAGAGCTGGGACACAGTACGCACTAGATACATACGGGCCATTATTATTATTATGGTTTTATGGATAAGGAAGCAGGGGTTTCACACAGCTGCACTGGTAGGCTGCTGAGCTGGGGCTCAGAAAAGACACACACACAAAGAAACACACCTGATGTGTTGCTTTGCCAATTCCCGTGATGTAAGTATTCCCACCATGGCTGATTTCAAGCTACCAGCAGTTTAACAACCCGTTCCCCAAATTCTGGAATATTTAACAAATCGGCTCTGTGAGCCAGTCTGAGCTGACCCCAGCACGCCCCTGCTCCTCCCCCCGCAGCCTGCAGCGCATGAGGGCCTTTCACAAACATTAGCTCGTCCTGCAAGCCAGTGAGTCTACAAGGTCCCCTGAGAACCCTCCTTGCCCCTTTTACAGAAGAGCAGATGGAGGTTTGGAGAAGTTCAAGCACTTACCCAAGGTCACAGCATGAGCCAGTTACTTGCCGTCCTACCTTCCTACGTCTTCTCCCTGCAAGGTGGTCGATAAACCTACATATGGCCATGGTCCCCACCTCCCTTAGAGGGAATTTCCCAGGCCCCATGAAGACAGGAGCCCTGTCCTCTCCCACCTTGGCTGCTCTACCCTCAAATTCCTAAGGTGGCTTGGCAAGAGGGAAGTTCTTGTTGGCTGGGGTTCCTGCCAAGCCACACCTGCCCCGATGCTTCTGAGCTCAAATCCGTCCCTGCCACATGTGGGCTTGGGGAAGGCTGTTTTGGCAGCTGGTGAGCAGAGGGCCTTTATCCTTGAGTTTGCTGGGGGATGGGGGTGTGTGACTCACTGTGCTTGGGTGGGTGAAAGGCTGTAGCTAATGGGAGGGCCAGGACCCGGCCCAGGAAAGACTTTTCAGCCCCGCAAGCAAGCTGGCCCCGTGCCAGGTAAGGGCTCAGGTGAGTCACACTGCTAACAGTGGCCTGAGGCTGGGCACAGACGTCCTCCAGGCAGGGTGGGACAGCCAAGAAAGTTTCATGGCTCTTGGCTCTCGCTGTCCCCTGGACTAATGTGGGGGTCTCAAGCCAGCAGCTGCTGAGCTCACACTCGGGGCTGCCAAACTCCGCTTGCTCCTTATCTTTGATGCTTCCAGGAGCCATGCAACTGAAAGGACATGGGAACACCCGTCCCACCACCTCAGGCCCCAGGGGAGAAGGGTAACTGCTGAGTGGCAGGTGCGGGGGGTAGAGGGGAGTGGGGGGTGGTTAATAAGCAGCATATGTGCTAATGGGACAGGGTCCTCAGGTCTCTGGGGAAGGAGGCTGTTCCCTCCATCCTGGGGCAGCCCAGAGGAATGAGATGCTCTCAAACTCCTCATGCCTGGGGTAGAGAAGGGGCCCCTGATGGATGTGGTGGGACACAAGAGGGGATAGGTAAAACTACGGGGGTGGGAGATAGGGGGATGGGGGGAGGGGCAAGGGATGATGGAAAGCCCAGCTGGTTTGGTAATGGAGCTAAGGAGCCAAGGTTGGAGCTGGACCCGGTGGGGCGAGGGTGGGGGCTGCTGTGGCTGGGGACTGTGCGGGGCACCCACCCAGGACATTCTGAGACCCTGACATTCATCCCTGCAGTGCTAGGGAGGGAAGAGGCCGCCGGGCTTGCTGAGTGGTGGAGGATGGGGTTTAGTGGGGGACAGGGCTTCAGCTGCCCACCAGCCTGCGTCTCCAGGTTGGACCCCTCCCAACTGCGCCCAGTTCCCAGGGTCACTTACTGTGTCCTCACCGAGTGAGAGGAGTGGCCCCCTCTGGATAGAGCCAGAACACCAGGTTCTAATTCTGATTGCGGGTGAGCTTGGGTAAGTCTCTTGCCCTTTCTGTGTTTCAATTACCTCACCGGTAGGTTTCAAATACCTACCTCTCGGGGGTGCTGTGAGGATTAAATGAGAGGGTGGAAGGTCCTGGCGCCTAGCAGGTGCTCCACCCATGTCAGTCTCTTGGGGCTGGGGCTGGGGCTGGGCAAGAGGTAGGGGCAGGCAGCTTCCCCATACCCTCCTCCTCATGTGTCCTCATGCTTGGAGTCAGCTGGACCCTGACCAGCTGGCCTGACTCAAGACTGGACCCTGAAAGCCCAGGATCTAAGGACAGAACCTCCCCTCCCCACCCGGGGAAAGGGCTTTCAGTCTCCTTGACCCCACTTCTGGCCCTAAAGACCTCTGCAGCCCCCAGAGTACTTAGAGATCCCCTGGAGTTAGGGAGGCCAGAGAGGGACATTCTTGATCTTCTGGGACGCAGCCTGGCTTTCTGGGAAGATGGAGGAACAGCACATTCCTCCTAAAATAATTGTCCTGGAGTTATTTCCAGAGGCTCTTAGTGCCCAGGCCAGAAATGGCCAGTGATCCCGATGCCTGGGTACCTTCAGGACAAACGGGACAGAGGCCCCGCCCTCTTGCTGGCTGCCTGCCTGGCCCCCAACCCAGAGCAGATCCAGGCCAGGCTGAGGCCCCACAAGGGAACTCTTAACACCACTTCCCTGGTCCACTGAGTTCCCCCACACCTTTCTTCCTCCTTCTTGGGAGCCCTCTGATCTCTCCTCTTGGCTCCCCACTTCAGCAACGATAACCACCCCACCCCAGGACCAAAAGGCTCACTGGCTGTGGGCTGGGGAGGGCCCACGCAGAGGTTTCCATGTTACAGCACTTGATGATCCTGGGTCTGGTCATTCAGAAACATTGGATTAAACCCAGACTGGAGAACCCTCTCCAGAACGATGTGCCCATGCTCTTCAAACATGTCCAGGTCACAGAAGACAAAAAAGGACTGAAGAACAGCTCCAGGTTGAAGGAAACCAAAGACACCTGAGAACAAAGGCCACGCGTGCTCCTGGCTTGGATCTTGCATGGGAAGAAGAGTTGCCATGAAGAATGTCAGAGGGGCAATCAGCAAAATGTGGATGTGGACCGTATAGTAGATGATCATACTCTCCCACGGCCCAACGTCCTGTATTTGGTCATTGTAGTGTGGAGGTGTGAGATGTCCGGGATGTCCCTTCGTCCTTGGCGTGGGGACTCTTTCATGCCGGGCCTCGCAGATGTGATCTGTTCTTCTCCCGGACCCAATCATGTTCTGCCAGATCCTGGGTCAGGCCACGAAGCATCCGAGCTCCATCCTCCTCTTCGTCTTTATTGGAGAAGGGGATATGGGAGCAGAGCTGTATGTCTTGTGCTTGGTATTTTTCGATCCAGATGTCAGTTGGGGTAGGAAGCATAACCCAGAACCCTGGAATGAACAGGGTTCCCGTGATCAGTACAAGTTCTACTCAGTGAATGTAGATTACAGCAAACGAAAGAAGGTCCAGACTTCTAAATGAAATGTTTTACTAAAAAGCTGCTTAGAATGAAGGTCTTCCAGAAACCATCCGCACAACTTTCCGCTCATCCAGGAAATATTTCCCCTCTAAATGCATGAAATCATGTTGGTGCATCGTGTTGGGGTTTACACGGATTAATAAATATCTAAAACTTGAAAAAAAAAAAAGAAAAAAGAAAATGTCTCTGTTCGTTCGGCATGTAGGAGATACACCCCCAAGTGTTCAGGGCTAAAAGACGCTGTTGTCTGTAACTTCCTCTCAAAATAATAATAATGTGTGTGTGCGTGTGTGTGTGCGTGTGTAGTGATAAACGGGGCGAGAGCATTAATAATTTGTGGATTTGGATGAGGACTACGTGAGAGTTCATTGTCCTCCAAGTTTTCAGGAAATTTGAAAATTTTTCAAAATAAAAAGTAAAACTGTATTTTTAATATTTGAGAGAAGGACATGACGGAGGGAGGCTTTTCTTGGCAAATACGTCCTGAGTGCCCCCTAGGGACCAGGGCTGGGTAGAGGGCATGGAGCTTCTGACATTTGCTGGCTGAAGAGTCCTCAGGCTCTGGCCAGAGCCCGCCGTGTAGGAGATACTCTACGCCAGGTCGCTGACCTCGGCGAGGAAGGAGAGACCATGCAGTTATGCTCAAGAATGGGTTACTCGAAGCGACAGCACTCTGGGGAGACTCAATATGTGTTTGCTGAGCCAGTGAGAAAAGAGAAGTGACTGATGCTGACCACGGCCGATGGGAGCTATATCAGGACCAGTATAGAACTTCCTGACTCTCTGCATAATTAAACACCAGAAAAACAACAAGGAACACTGGAAAACATCCACCCCACTCTCGTTGTAAAAATAGGGCCCATCTGTCCTGGAGGGCTTAGTGTGGTGCGGGCCTGGAGGCAGGGGCCTGGCCAGGATGACCTCTGGAGGCCCCTCCCAGCTCTAGGATTCCATGATTCTATGACATGGCCAGCAGTCTGGAGTGGCGGCATGAAGGTATCCCCCGTGGAGAGCAACAGGAGGGCTAAGTCATCTACCTCCTAAAGACAGCGTGAGCGTGGGAGAGGGCCCTGATGGCATATGGGGCCCAGCCAGCCAGGAAGGGAAGGGTGGGGCACTGTGGGGGTCAGCCCTCAGTCACCTCCTGCATTTCCGGAGGAGGAGACAGGGTGGGGTTGGACCTGGAAGGAAAGAGTCAAGGGTCTGTACATTCCACTCGGTTCAGACCCAAAGGACAAGGGCAGCTGAGGGCCGTGGGCTGGAAGAGGAGCAGACAGCTGTTTTCTGGGTGGGACAGGCTCAAATACTGCTCTGTTCTCACTAGGCAGAATTGGAAAATGAGCTCAAGCTGGCAGTACTGGGGGAGAGAAATCAGGCCTTCCCTCTGGTTGGGGGTAGGGGAGTATTGGGGAACCAGGGGACAATGGGCTCAAGGAGGGGAGGACTCCACTGCCCTTGGCTGGGACAGGAGATGGGGTTAAATGGACTGAGCATCTTCTTGGCCTGGGCAGGCCTTAGTCTCAGTGAAGCGCCCACATTCGGACCATAAGGAGTAGGAATCCCAATGCCCCCTCCTCTTGTGGAATGGATGAAGAGACCCCAGATATCAAGACCAGATATCCTGGAAGGCTGTGACCTTACAAGGGCAGCCCCATTGGTAGACTTGTCGTACTACCTCTGCCCCTCTCATTTGGGATTCCTAAAGTCAGGATCAACTTAACTATGGGGTTTAGCAAACACCCCTGTCCATCTGGTTCTCCCCATTAGGGCCCCCATCCAGCAGGCAGAGCAGGTGTGGGGAGAACTCTTCCTTAAGAGACTGTGAAGAGGGCCAAGGTCACCCCGACATAGCATTGTTTTTCAGGGGTCATCAGACACACCCAAGATTGTACCTTGGCCCCACCACTTACAAGTTTGGAATCTGAGGCAAGTCACGTAATCTCTCTGAGACTGAGTTTCCCCATGTGTCAACCAGGAATAGAATAATGCCCACCTCCTTGATTCGTAGCAACAATTATATGCAAGACACAACCAAAGGGCCAGGCGAGGAGAGAGTACATATAGTATTACATCACTTCCCAGATACATTTTTTTTTAGTATCAGGTGCATTGTGTTGTTGATGATTAGCTATTTAATATTACCTGGAAAGAAGGTCTCCCTCTCGGTGCTTGGAATTTCCCCATTAGAGATTCAGTCCTTGGCTTTTGTGATCTTCTGGAGTCCTTGCTTAAAAGGCAAATGGGAATTTCAGAATATGGGCAAGAGCTAAAGGAACAAGGAGACTGCCCCACATTTCCCTAAGGGTCCTCTGGCCTCGGTTGTTCCTGAGGTCTTGCCTTCCTCCCCATCCCTTGCTTTCCGAAGAATAAGATGTCTGTTTTCCAGTTTGAAAATCCCTGGGCCCAGGAGGAGGATGAGGAGTGGGAGAAGGGTGATGTTGGGGAGGCAGAGGGAACACATGCGGAGAAACGTGCAGGGAGGGGGGCATGGAGCCAAGTAGAGCTGACCCAGCTGTCTTCACCAGGCCCAGGTAGCCAGCCTCCAGGTGAGCTCACAGTAGGTCAGTGCCACAAAGCTCATCTGCCCAGCAGGGATGATGTCTGGACGTCTGGTGAGCCGGTCCAACACTTCCAGCCACTTGAACCATGCCAACAATGTGTCCTTAGCCCAGACTCCAGGCTGGCCCCATGGCCCCAACGTGACCCGGGCCAAAAGTCTCAAGCGCCCCCACACCCCGAGTGGCTCGGCAGAGTTCAGTACCTGCAGCAGCCCCTCCGAGCAGTCCGACAACCCCAGCTCCCCCAGACTTCCAGTGAGGAAAATCTGCATGGGCCGCCCCTACAACTCCAAGTGTGTAGAGACCAGCCACCTCGCAAACCACCCCAAGGTGTCCAGGAGGCGCGCTTGCCGCAGCAGCCCCCACTGCCTGCTCTGGACGGATCGTCCCTCGGGCCTCTGTAGCCCCACCTTCCTGGACCAACTCATCAAAGGCATCAACTACCTTGACAGATCCACCACTGCCTTCTATACCAACTGCCCCAAATCATCCCTGAGGCTGCCGAGGCTTGCCGCCAACTACCTGGAAAGCGCCGCCAACTCCATCCACCTGGACCACCCAGACCACTCGTTCCCCCGCAGTTACTCCAACCCCAGCACCAGCATGGCCGCCTTTGACAACTCCGCCAACATGTGCATGGTGCCGTCCACCAGGGGTGTCAGCACCCTGCAATGTGTGGATGAGTCTGCCAACGCCAGTTACTCACGCCGGCTTCAAAGCCGAAGACTCACGCCTGAGCTGCCGCAGAGGCCAGGGATGAAGCTGCCTGAGCTCCCCTTGTTCGGCAATGGGATCTTTTCCTCAGGCCATCTGCCCAAGTTCTGGGAGGCAATCTGCTCCGGCTGGAGAGCCCCCGAGCCCATCTCCAAACCCTGTAGCTGGTGGTAACATCGACCAGGAAATGGGTACGTGTCCATCAGGCTGCAGTTGTAGAAAATAAATTGTCTGTGGCAAAATGCTCCTTCCAAGGCTCTGTTGAGGGGGTGGGGGGACAGCCATTTAGATTGGGGGTTATAAACTCAATGACCTATAGGGCCAGGAGAGTGGAAGTTAACGGGTGAACTGGGCTAGGTGGAGAGGAAATACTTGGTCTAAACCCAGCTCTCCAACGGGTTGTTGCTTTTTCAAGAGAAGCCAGGAATCTCATTTTTATATGCGAACAACAAATTCAAAAATGTCATAGTGCTCTGTGGGCCGAAGAAAAATACTTGCAGGTGGAATGTGAGGCCCACAGGCCTCAGTTTAGAATCCCTGGTTTATATATTGAATGGGTCACTGGGAAGTTTCCCCATGGGAAGAAATAGACTAGCTATCCATTCCCAATCCCTATTCCTCCTCTTGTGGTTTCAGGATTGTCATTGATGTAGATTTCAGTACTGCCCAATGTGAGCAGAAATAATGACGACGATGATGATGATGATAGTAATAGCAGAAATTCCTAGAGCACTATGTGGCAGGCACTGTTCTAAGTACTTTATATATATTCTTTTAAGGATGTGGTTTTAGTGACCAAGGCTTAGGATGGATGTAGAGGAAAAACTCTAGGATGGCAAGTGGGAGAGGCAACCAGGCATGGTTGCCACTGGAGGGCCTGCCCTTCCTGGGAAATCTCTGAAGAGTGGTTCTGTCCAGGCCAGAGGAGGCCTGGAGGGTCAGAACGAGGAGGTCCTGAGTTTCTCACTGCAAATGTCTGAGAAAATGTTCCCTGGGCCACAAAGGGGGGCTCCAAACCTTCAGAGACTGAACTGATTCGTGCTGAGAAGTCAGACTCTACAAGGCGTCCAGCTCTCCACCATCCTGCTGCGTGAGGGACTATGGAGACTGGGATTCCAGCTGGTTCTACCACTAGCCTATCGTGGGACCTTGGGTACATCACTTTCTCTCCCCAGGCCTGTTTCCCCTTCAGTAAATGAGTAGGGTAGATTTGATGGGTTTAAGGGGCCCAGACGCTGATATTTCTGAGTCTGTCCTCCTAGACCCAAGCCAGGCCTGGGCTGAGAATCAAGAGTGCCCCCACCAACCCCTCGACTCTCCAGAACTCAGGCCTTCTGAGTCCTGAGGCAGCTTCACATTTCAGGCCTCAGGGCCATTTCTGTGTGGCTCTGAACTTCAGGCTCAGGCCCTTCTTGCCGCAGGTTTCCTGTCTCCTTGGAAATATGAGGGCCGATGGCAGGTCAGAGTGTGGAATGGGGCTCACCTTGAAATAATGCAGAACCTGCAGTTCCACAGGATTCCATGACTCTTGGAGGGAGTGGCCTGCTCTGGCCCAGCTCTGTGGCCAAACAGAGAAGGTGGCAAGCCTGAATATCCCTACCATGAGGTCACCATGGCGGTCTCAGGAGAGGAGGAAGGAAGGGGGCATGGGACCCTTAGTTTGCTGAATTCACGCCCACTTCTATTTCATCTCTGGAGAACAAGAGATATCCTCCCTGGGCCCAAAGCTCAGCATGTAGCACATTCCTTTCCTTGTCTCTTGCATCCCTTCCCTCCCGAGGGAGAAGACTTTGGCCTTTGTCTAGGGGGTCCTCAGTTCTCCAGTGACCCATTCCCCACATGAACATTTGTAGGAATACAGCTTATCAGAATCCACTTTGGCCCCACTCAAGAGAGGGTGTCCTGATTCTCAAATCCTCTGTCTGGCCACTCAAAGCCATCCCCTTCCTGCTCAAGGTCCATATTTGCGTAAGATTTGTCCCTGACTCTCCTGGAGATGCCCACCTCCAAAAGAGTTTAATTTCCCATAACTGGAGTGTAAGATCCTTGTCTAGGACACTGCTCTTAAGGTCTCCAGTGTCTGGTCCAATTCTGGCTCACAACAGGGGCTCAGTTACTAATACTGATTATAGGGCCGTGTGCCTAATAGGTGCTCAGCAATAGTAACTACTATTGTCTAAAGGATAGTTAAAGTGTCTTGCACACGATGGATGTTTAATAACAATTCATGATGGTGGCCAACATTTATTAAGCTCTTAACTATACACCAGGCATTGTTTTAAGTGCTTTCTACATATTAACTCATTTAATCCCCACATTAATCCTTCAAGGAAGATATTATTGTCCCTATTGTATGGATGAGAAAGCTGAGGCACAAAGAGGTGAGGCCTAAATGTTGAGGATAAAGATAATTACAGTGCATCCAACACAGTGGCTCTTCTAAAACTGGATGGCAGGGTCATTCTAGAGTATTACGTGCACAGTAGGTGCTCAATAATTAACGTCATGATTATAACATCTTGTAAGTAGTAGGTGCTCTGCAAATATACACAGTGGATGGTAAATATCATTACAGCGCCCAATATACAGTCGGTGCTCAAATGAAGTTTGACCATCGGTGGGGGGTTAGATTGTACGTGCAAGGGACAGGAGCTCTGTGTTTGGCCCCCAAAATTGCTTTTTTGCTTAGTATTTATTTACTTGGATACTCACAACTCACAAATCCCTTTCAGCAATCACTCAGCCCAAGTCCCGAGAAAGTAAGGCTCTTAGCTGGAGAAGGCTCTCTGTTCCACGTGGCCACGCAGAGGCCACAGGAAGTCCTCCATGTCCACTGTTCAAGCCATGCATCTGCAAGGTCTGTGTAAACAGGAAGCAGCATGCTGGTGACAGAACAATGCCACAGCCCTAGTGTGCTGTCCAGCTTGTATACAGAAGAAGCTAGGTGTCCCCACAGCTGAGGGTGGCCGGGGAAAGTCCTTCACGCCTGCACGAGTACCTCATCATTTCTTGAGCTCCCACGCTATGTTCCAGGCAGGCCACCAAGGCCTGAAATATAAGCTCTCAGCCCTCTCTGCTCCCTGCAAGGCTAAGTTTTAGTACCCCATTTTGCAGAGGGGGAAACTGAGGCTCAGAAAGAAAAAGTGACATGCCCAAGCTCCTCCAGTGGGCACGTAGCAGAGCTGGGATTCTAACCCAGGGCTCTGACCCTCAGCCAATGCTTTTTCCGTCCAGATTGCTTTTTCTCTTAGTATTTATTGAATGGACTCCAAGAGAAAGAGGGGTAAGTAAATCTTGGTATCCAAAATACACAGTAAATTAGACAAAGCAAGGGTGGTGTTTAACTCCAGGGGTTTGGGCTGCCCCTCAACACCAGTGTTCTGAACAGGGTAGTGTTAACCTGGAATATGCTCTCTGGGAAATCAGAAACAAAGGGAGAAATTTCCTCAAAGGTCACCTGTGGTCTCCATTGCCCAATCCACTGGTCCCTGCATCATTGGGTCACTTTGGGGATAGGTGTGTGACATTAGAATTATTTTTGTATGGTTAAAAAAAATCTGACGTAACCCTTTTCAAACAGATAATCTGATACCACCATTCTATGATTCCAGAAAATACATGCGTATTGCCAAGGTGCATGTTGGAGCAACACACCGTCCTACTCTCAACCCTCACTCCCGCACCTACCTTTCCCCATCTCTGAGACTTAAGAACCTTGCCCTCCACCCCCTAACCCTCCCCACCCGCTGCTCATTCCCCAGGCCCACCTTACCCCTCACTGTCTTTTCTGTCTGCCCCTGACTGGTTCCGCTGACTCTACATGGGAAGCAGAAAACTAGAAGGGGGGATCCCGTCTCCCTCCCGAAACTGCATCCACATTGCCCTTTTCTAAGGTGAAATCTCAGTAGAAGCAAAGAGCCTCAGACGTGTGCCGTGCCTGAGTTGGTACCACCATTTCTGGCAAACTTAACAGCCTCCTGGGCCCCTCCCAACAGGGCAGGAATTTATGGTGAACAATTGAACAAAGCCGGGAACTCGAGGGAGAAGGCACAGGACATTCCAAAAGGATTTCTCTCAAGCTCCCAAAGACAACATGTGGGAACACTGCAGAAACCTCATAACCTAGCAAAGAAAAGCATGAAAGGGATGGAAAATCTGCCCAGGAGGAAGGGCCCTTTGGGCTGGAGGAAGGAACAAGGGGCCGCGGGTCAGGAGGCCAGGGTGGGAGGCCCTCCTCTGTGCCACTCATGACCCTCCACCTTTCTGGCCTCAGATCTGTGGTCCTTAAGAACTGAGGGAACCACAGAAGAAAACACAGGGATGCATACATATCCGTTCACAGCAATGCTTTATTCGTCACCATGACCTGGAAACAGCCCAAATACCCAACAACAGGATAGGGTTGATGAACGCTGGTGTGTTGAGGAGCCACAATACAAAATAATTATTAGAACTATGGTGAGCAAAGTCAATATGAGTGCAAGGGACCTGGCCCACAAGTTGCTAACAGTTACCATCTGCAACGAGAGTGTGTAGCCAGTAAGTCTGTGCGCTGCTTCTAATACGGAGCCCGTATGGCAAGAAAAAAGTTGTCAGCTGAGTGAAACGGAGTGCTTACCCATACAGTTGATTTACGCCCTAAGCAAGTTTCTTATCGCATCTGGGACTGCTAATAAACAGTTTGGGGACTGGCCCAGAGCCACAGAGACATTTGTAAGTAGCCTGGTCTTTCCTGACACATAGAACCGTGTTTCTGGAAAGAATGTTAGGCAGGAGAAGCAAGCCATGAACTGGTGCCCATGACAGTGATCCCACGAGGTAAAATGCACGTGTGTACAGTAACAAAGGAAGGGAAATGAACATTTATGGAGCACCAGCTATGGACCCTGCACAGAAGTCTTCTTTCTATAGCTGAAAACAAGAGTGCGTGGGCAGGAATGTGAGGGGGGTGTATGGAGGCCATAAGAATTCCAGCCTGGCTGGAGGAGGGGAGCATGAGTGACAAATTCAAATTATAGAGACCATTTATGGTCAGCTCAGGAGCGAGCTCTGCGGCAGTATTTGCAAAGTGTGTTATGAGAAACACCAGTCTTATGAGATGTTAAAAGATTTTTTTCGTAAAAACAAATGGGCTCCTTTCTCAAGTATCTTGAGGAATGCTGGATTAAATAGAGTTGGGCGGGTGACTTTACCGGAGGAACTCTCAGGAACTTTCCTGTGTTGGTGTCCCTTGAGATGGCCAAAGTGTAAGAAAGAGCACAGAGTTCCCAAACTCCTTGAGCAGGGAACCCCTTTTTGAAGGAGCATCTCAGAGGGCAGGTGGTCCATGAGGCACACGGTGGGAACCCTGCCCCGGGCCTGGGCCCCAGGGTGGGAGCTCAGCAAGAAAGTGATTGATAATGGCCAGGGGTGGTGGGGAGATATCTGGAGGGGGCAGAGGGACCAAATCCAAGGCTATTTTCAGATAAGTCACACTTCTGCTTGGGCAGAGTGGAGAACCCGGGGGAGGCAGACTTGGATGTGGTCGAGAACGTGGGTTCCAGAGTCAGACAGACATGGATGTGAATCGTGGCTCTACCTCCTACGGACTGCGTGTGATCTAAGGCCAGCCACGTCACGCTCTGGGGCCTCAATTTTCTTGTCTTGAAAAGGGCAGTAACAAAATACTCTCACTTGCCAACTCCCCAGAACTGTGGTATCATCAAAGGAGATTCAGTGTTCATCCAACAGCAAGGGGAATTTATCTGCCCCGAGTACAAACCAGAAAGGGGACATTTACATTTTACGCCATGCTTCAACCATCTTGGTCTTTCATTCAAGTGAAATTATTCAAATGCCAGCACCCTGCCAGGCACTGTGCCCTTCACAGAGGATGTAATTGGGAACAAGACAGAAGCCAGATCATCACGCTCCCTGCCTTTATTATGCCTCCTAATATATTTTTTAAAAGATTTGGTTTAGGGGCGCCTGGGTGGCTCAGTTGGTTAAGCGACTGCCTTCGGCTCAGGTCATGATCCTGGAGTCCCAGGATTGAGCCCCGCATCGAGCCCCGCATCGGGCTCCCTGCTCAGCAGGGAGTCTGCTTCTCCGTCTGACCGCCTCCCCCCATGTGCTCTCTCTCTCTCTCATTCTCTCTCTCAAATAAATAATAAAATAAAGTATTAAAAAAAAGATTTTGTTTACTTATCTGAGAGAAAGAGTGAGCGCGAGGGGAGGGGCTGAGGGAGAGGGAAAGCAGTCTCCGGGTGGAGCAAGGAGCCCGATATGGGACTTGATCCCAGGACCCTGGGATCATGACCTGAGCCAAAGGCAGACGCTTCACCAACTGAGCTGCCCAGGCACCCCGTAGGCCTCATAATGTTAAATGATCTTCCAAATTATTGCAATTGTAAAAATGTTGAGAGAGAAGTTTGGGGGAGGCAGGTTGTGGGAAAGTACAGCAGGGGACATGACTGAGCCTGGGAGGGCAGGGAAGGCTCCTGTGGTAGCATGATCTAGCTAAATGCTAGAAGATAGCAGGTTGAAGGGGGCTGGGTATTGGGTGGGTAAAGCACTCGAGGAGAAGGAAAAGGATGCGTAGAGACCAGGTTGGGGGAGGGATGTGGCTCGAGAAATGGGCAGGACTATATCTTGCCAGGCCTGGAGGGTCCTCTCCCTCTCCATAGGAACTTTTACTGCTTGCTTAGGCCTGTGTCCTCCTCTTCTTCACATCACCTCCAAGTTTCCTCTCTTCCATCTCCACCCCCTTTCAGTACCAATTTTCCTGTTCCACATTCTCACCCAAGGACATATCCTTACCCTGCCAGCATCTGTTTGCCCACACAGGCATTGGAACCTTTGTACAAAGTAGGTGTTTATTTCATAATTGAATGAAATTAATTAATTTCATTATGAAATTATGAAATTAATTAATTTCATAATTGAATGAAGGTGCACAGCGAGCCCATACGGTGCCTTTGCTCAAAGGAGCAAAAGGTCCCCCGCCCGGGGCAGATATAGTCCCAAAGCCAGGCCCACTTGTCTGCATACTTTTGTTCAGTGAACAACCTACCCAACCATTCACTGCAGCTCGGAAGGAAGGAAGGAAGGAAGGAAAGAAGGAAGGAAGGAAGGAATGTGAAACAAGTGAGAAGCTCTGAGGCAGAGCAAAGATTTGGAGTGGAAGTGGAAGCCAGGAAAAGCTGAGTCCTGTCAATTTTGGAGTGGCAAACAAGATGACCCACAAACTCTGGCCACTGATTCCAGAAGGCACCCAACTCCTGTTTTGTAGAAGCCAGATTGTTTGGCTGCTCTTACCTATCCAAACTCTTGTTGTCTCTCCTTATCTAAGGCAACTTGTGCAAGACTTGAATTGTTTCTCTCCAAGAGGATGACGAGCACCCTAAGCTATGAGTACGTACAGCATGATTACAGGCGCCTCCAAGACTCAGCAAAGCCCAAAAGCCCTGCCTCTGCTTCTCTTCGAAGCCATATGAGGAGATAGCCAGGCCCTAGACAAAGCAACTTGAGAACATTTACTAAAGATATCAAGGACTGCAAAAGAAAACAGAGCTGGCCAAATCCTCAGGGTGGGTGGAGTTACTCTGGAAGACTTTCTAGACGGGCCATATTCTTCTGCCCTCTGTGTCAGCCCAGCTCCTTCCACTCAGCTTTACCATCTCTCTCCCCAACCTCTTTTAGTAAGCAAGACTTATAGCTCGGGTTTAGTCTTGACCAGACATCTACAAAGGGCTGCTTGTTCCCCTTTTCCCTTTGCTCATGAGCAAATCGGCCAAGAAGCCAAAGCTCTGGGACTTAAAGGGCCCGAGGTGGGGAAAAGACACTGAGGCAGCTCACAAAATGTGATTTGTCACAGATGCTGACCCTCCACAGACAGGCAAGGCCTTGGAAAAATCCTGCCACCGAGGCTGGCCACCTGCCAACTCTGAAGTCAGTGGAGTTTTGTAGCCTTCTTCATCAGAGAGGGAGTTTCCCCAGCGCCAGGCTGCACTCACCCACCAGACTGGAGGTCCGTGGGGTGAAGGCTGCATCTTGCCTTCAGATTAGGAGCAACACATTAGGTGCAGAAGCTGCTCCTCCAACAGACTAGAGCCCCCTGAGGGCACAAGTGTCCCCCTCTTCAGACTGGGAACTCACCCAGAGACAGCAGTAGGAGAAATGGTGCCCTTCATTGAGTGCTTCCTATGTGCCTGAAACTGTTCTTTAAAAAAAAAAATAAACATATTAATTCATTTTAGTCCTCAACAACACTGTGAGAGAGGTCTTAGTATTATTCTCCTTTTCCTATTTTCTAGATGATGAGACTGAGGGATCAAAAGGTTGACTAATTTGTTCAAGGTTGCACAGCGAGGTGGTAGAGGCAGGATTCTCCATCAGACTGAGAACAACGTGAGGATAGGGACTATATCCTGCCCCTTGACTCCCACCAGATTAGGGGTTCACTCAGGGCCAAGATCAGACATCCCTCTTCTGTCTACCCATATCTCCCTGTTTGGAGCAGTAACAGCCCTTACTCAGTGTTATGCCTGGCATCTGGGTTGGGGACAGGGAGTTACCCCTTAGAGCTCTGAGCTGGTCCCCCGGAAATATGCCCCACAGGGTGAAGAACCCAATCTTTTGGGGATGGAGCATCTATCTGGGATGGGGGTCAGGATGCCAGCAGTCTCTCAATTCCCCCCTGTGCCTGGGAGGCTACAGAGTGCCCAGGAGCCTGCAGGCCCCTATCACAGGGAACATGCCTTCCGGAGCCCGGCCTGGTGCCGCCCAGTTAGCTGGGCATTTCCTTCTGTCCACAGCTCACCTCATTCCTGGCCTCAAACCCAGCCCTGAGTCTCTGGAACCTAGCAACTCTCACAAGAAACAATGGAAACTTCAGGTTTTTTTCTCCTCCCTCTATCATTACTCAAAAGGTTTTCCTCTAAGCTACATGCACACACGCACACACGCCAGTTTTCTCTCCACCCATCAGCCTGGGTTGCCCTGGAAATTTTCAGGCAGAACGGAGACCTGAGCGCAGGCGGAGAGGCCCAGTGGCATGGCCAAGTGTGCGGTCTGTGGGTCTGTGTCAGAGGTGGATCATCAGGGACTGGGATTTCCCACCCAAGCATCTGTGACTGGGGCTTTCGTGGGGTCTGTGTCTGGGCCTGCGTGTGTGAGCTGTGTGTCTCTGGCACCCGGGCTGTGATTTATGTCCATCCAAGTTGGTTTGTGCGTGGTTTACAGGGAAAATGGTGCGTGTGAGGGCCAGTTCAGTTCACTCTCGAGTGCCCACTGTAAGGCGCTGTGGTTAGTGCGGGAGAAAATGTAAAAAAGACAGGCCAGCATGTGGGGGAGCGAATTATGTCCCCCTGTGTGTGAACGGGAAGCGCCTGTGCGGAATTTGTGTGTGAAAACACGTCCTGACGCTTCGGGTCTGGGGATTCATACTTGTGAGTCTGTGTAAAAATGCGAATAGGAACATGAGCCGCTGAGTGTGTGAAAGTCGTGCCGGCTGTGTCACCTGCAGGGTGACACTTTGGAAGACTGATCAAGTGTGTGCCTGAGTGGGTGAAGTCTGTTGGTGTGCGCCGGTGGGGGTGAGGGCGCAAGTGTGAAAGGTCGTGGGGAGACCAGCGTGGCGCGTGTGTGTGTGTGAGCGTCCCAGGTGCGCGTGTGCAGGCCTTGTGTGTGAGAGCGTGGGGAGCTCTCGCGGCCCAAGTGAGAAAGGGGGTGTGAGCAGGTGTGGGTCTCTGCGGGCGTCGCTTGGAGGGGGAGGGGCTTGTGCGGGGGTCGCGTGTGCGGGGGGGGGCGGCGGGGGCCCGCGCGCAGGGCCCCGGCTCCGTCCCATCCCACACTCCAGGCCGGGTTTGGCGAGGAGCCGGGCTGGGCCGCGGCCCGCGCCGAGGGGGTTGGG